>NC_141397.1:66040572-66565572 GCF_034619465.1 Leptosomus discolor
GGAGGGTGCAGAGAGCACAGACTCAGGCTCTTCCCAGTGGTGCCCAGTGTCAGGACCAGAGGCCACGGCCACAGACGGACACACAGAGGTTCCCTCTGAACATCAGGAAGCACTTTGTCGCTGTGAGGGTGGCCGAGCACCGGCACAGGTTGCCCGGGGAGGTGGCGGAGTCTCCATCCTTGGAGGCATTCAGAAGCCGTCAGTGCCACGGTCCTGGGCAACCAGCTCTGGGTGGGCCTGCTTGAGCAGGGATGTATTGGACCAGATGGCCTCCAGAGAGCCCTTCCAAGCCCAACTGGTCTGTGATTCTGTGACTGGTTTCTGCTATTGACACACATCCCTACCTCAGTTTGTAACCTTTAACGAGTACTAGACAAACATGCCAGTTGTCTCTGCGACAGACAGCTGACACCTGTTCAGTACTAATCAATATTTCCACCTTCTCTCAGCACTGTTAAAAGCATTCAAGCAAGCTGCCATGATATGAATGAGTTACTCCTAGCTTCAAAGGGAGAAGAGATATACACAAAAAAGCTCCTGAAAAAAATTTATTTTGCATGACAAAAAAATTAAGCATCCAGCTGTCTTTCATGTGGCTGAGTAACTCACCTGCCCTGCACGAGCAAAAATAGATTACCCCATAATGCAAAGAATTTACTGGCACTCAATTCACATTTGTACTTAGAAAGTGTGAAGTTTAAAGATAGAGGAATTTTCGGGAATGATGATAGAACCTTACACAGCACTTCAACTGACCTTTTATGTCTGGAGAACCTTCTGAGAAGACAGTAGCTTCAGCAGTTACTATAAATACTCTTATCTTTACACTTTATAGGAATAAAAGCAGACACCTGTGGTTGACAATCTAGATTTATCTACCAGAACTAAAGCAATTGTACTTTAGCAGAAGGAGTCTCACAGAAGTTTCTTACGGAATCTTTGCTGACACACAGAAAGCGCAAACAAGGTTTGCATTTTCCATGAGCAACAGAAGCTGCTAATTACCAGCTTTAAAACTGAACAATTAATACACAGCCTCAACATGCAACAGGCCAACATTCAAATATCCAGTACAGTAACAGAAAACAACTCCTCCTTTTTGCTACAGTGTCACCTGAAGTCATAAAAGATTATCAGCATCTCCTGTAAAAATGCACAGCCTGAAAGAAATTTCAGCTCTTCGGTAGTTTGATAGCAGTTTGGTAGTCCTGCCCGCTCAAAAATCCCAAATACTTGAATATTCAGCTTTTAGCAAGAAGTTTAAAAAAGCTTCCGTGTAACATACGCTGTTATTTCTACCACACAAGACAGCATTCAGAAATAAGCTGCCTATGGAACACTTGCACTCCTCTATAGGGGAGCAGAAAAAAATGAGCCCACAGCAGCTGAGCAGAATACTTCGGAGTACGAGGCACAGAGAACCGTTTGTGTCAGGGCTGGTACGTGGCAGTCTACAAAACAAATTGAGCTGTTTCACTTTGTGAATTTCTTTCCAGTATTTTCCCCATTTCCTCCTTTTAATAACCATCTCATCTGAAACACTTCTAGCTCACTAATTTTAAGAACGTATTGAGTCCTCCTTAACGAAGGCATTTTTATGTTTAAACCGGGAAACAGCGCTGTCAAATGAACAGCCACATTCTTCTGTTTAGGGATCCTGTAACACTCAAAAACCAAACGCACGGCAGGACAGGTTTTCCATAATCCAGAAACGGGTGTGCTGCTGGCACTACCTTACATAATTTTTGTTACAGGAAGCGCAGCAAGAAGTGAACACAACTAACCAGAGTTTTGTTTGCATTAACCACCATTTGATACTGCCAACAGCAACGTCACCTCGGAAGTCCTATCTCAACAGTTTCTCCAATGCTGTAGTCCTGGCTACCAAATTGAAGGCACTCACAACTCTGGAGCATGTCTGTTCATGTTTCATTCTCACCTGCTTCTACGAACACAACCCTTCAGGAGGACAGCTGAAAACATTCAAGTCTGCAGCTGCAGCAGAGCTCAAATCTCTAGTAAGTTTATGAGCAAAGTGAAGAAAAGGACAGTATTCAGTAGTAATGCAATTCAAGCACTGCTTGCTGGTACATATTTGCAGAACACTTCTCTTTTGGAGCACAATAAAATATGGATCTAGGGCAATGCATAAGGAAACCCTTACCAAAGTTACATTAATGCCCATGCCCAGTTTTGTCCTTGCATTGCGAACATGGTCACAGGAGCTCAGTTTTATCAAGTTAGTACACTATACAAATACGTGATTTAGCTGAGCTGAGAGATGTATGCTGTGAAGAGGGCTGCACAATCAGGTTTTCAACAGTTTAGCTGCTGCAGTTGACAGTTCACAATGGCAGCCATTCATTAGCGTTCCTGGAATACAGCCTGCACGGTTCAAGCTGGTCAGCTATCTCTGGAAAATGATCTATACTCTGCTCCTTTTCCAACATGCCTAGCAATATTTTGCCCCAAAAGTCTGCCAAACATGTAGGAGGTTTGAACAAGCTTTCTCAGTAACATTCTTTTAACAGAGGCAACATATTTCTTTCCCCCCCAAGAGCCAAAATAAAGTTATTAAGCCAGCTGGAATATTATGCTTGTCAACTGCGAATTTGTGTACACATGGGCATCAAGGCAAGCAGAGAACATGACACACACTGAGCCCAAAATCCTGTCGGGGCTCTAACTGCCCTCCAGCCACAACGATTAGTACTCCTGCTAGTGTCCAGCAAATGAAGAGGCAGGGATGATCTGAGATCCAGTTCTACTTGGTCAGACTCCAAACGCAAAGGGGACTGCAATACTCACATCTGCCTCAATAAGAGCACTATTTCCTCCAACCTTGAATATCGTTGCAGTTTATTCTACTTGTAGCCACATTTAGAGAGGAAAATAAAACTATGTTATGTCGTAGATCTTTCATAACTTCCACAAAACATATTTCTCTTTAAGAGCCTAACAATTTAGACACAGCAACTGAAAAAAAAAAAAAAACAAAAAACAAACCAGCTTTGCTTTTTAAAGGAAGGTGTGACAGGCCAAAGGGGTGGGTTTGTTTTGTTTTGTTTTGTTTTTAATTATTTTGGACCACAAACCCACCCTCTATTCCCCCTCTCACATAAGATTTCTTGATTAATTGATTCATCAGGTCAATGCAAGAAACCACAGTTTTGTCTAGACTACTGTGAAAGTGTACTGGGCTATCAGAACAGGAAGTTAAAGTTTTCAGGCAAGGTCTTAAAGAAAAAAAAAGAGAGTTCTACATCTATAGATCCATAGTTCTACATATCTAACTATATATCAGGCTATATAACCTTACACCTCCACCTCTGACTATCTTAGATGCAGTTCCATTTACAACAGCAGGCCATAGATAGGAATAATACAAAGAACTTTTTTCAGAAAGATGGGAACTGAACAGCTTTTTATCAGACCTCTGTCTCATACTTACCGTATTTCTCAAATTCCGTTTTCAAACAATTCCCACCCTGAACTATTTTACCTTTAATACAGCTCCTCTTCATATTCAGAATGGTGAATGACTTACTAGATAAATCCAGGATAGCTAGAGCTATACAGCATTCCTTGATGAAACACTATTTTAGAAGATGACTATAGGAGAACGATCTACACAAGTTTGTCAAGCTTCAAGTATGTACAAATATTTAAATATAACAGGTGTCAGAAGAAATGTAGGTACCTGCCTACACATTGACACACCCCCCCCACCCCACCCCGGGTATGTTACACATTAATACAGAGATAAAGTGAAAAATGCTTTCCACAAATTTCTAGCTCTTATGACCACAAAGTAAACCAAGCGTCAACTTCCTGAACCTGCAGGCAGCCTGCAACAGTGACTCATGACGTGTGAACTCCCTTTGTGCCCTACTAGCTTTATCAGTGTCAACCCTCAGCCTATTAATGACACTTGAAGGTCTTCATTAACTATTTCACCACTGATTTTAGTAGATAGAGCAGCTGGGCATAAGCCCATGGGACTAGTGGAGCAATTTAAATAGCTGGAAAGAGGAAAAAAGCAGGAACAAGAAGAGAAGAGCAGACAAGCAGGGGGCAGTTTTATAATAAAGCCGCCTCAGTGAGTAAAGCAAATAAAAGCAAAGTGGTAAGAGGGCCTTAACAAGCTGCTAGGTTATTTTCTACAGGCTACTGTCTGGGGGAGCAAAGCACGAACCTGGATCTGCTCGCTCCGTATGTATCTCCTGTCCTGGATGAAGTCTAGGCCTGTTCAAAGTAAGCTTTTCTGGCTTATCAGTACCACTACTAAAGAAAGCGACTCCAAGCCGTGAGAGACTCTCACGTACCACACAGCTCCTTGCTCAGTACCACTTCAGCGAACGACACTGTTTTATCACCCAGTGCAGAAGCGGGCAGCCGAGAAGCACGCGTTTCTTTCCAGATAATCACAAGGTAGCTTCTCTACTGAACATGGTAGTGCGGCATGTCGAGAAGAGCGCTCTGCACTCAGCACCCAGTCCTATGTCTTATTTGCAGTTCTCGCAGCCCAGCGTCTGAGAACGTTACTTTAGAAATGAACGACGTCGGAAGCAATGCTGTACAGTGGCTCCAGTTCGAAGACAAAATAACTTTAAAAATCACTGTTTAGGGTAAGAGAACCAAGAACTGTCTCGTTAGTGTGCAACAAAGTTAGCAGCCTGCAGGTTTGAGTAAGTAGGACAAGTTTTTCCTTATTGTTATATAAAGTGATTCCTTTGACACAGATAATCACGTCTGTTACTATGATTTATATAAATATTAAGTATTAGAAGCCATGCCAAGTGAATGTAAAATGCATTCCTTTCCTTCTCATTCCTTAATCAGCAGAATGATTAAACACAAGCAAACTATCTTCTGATAATACACTGAGCTATGAAAAAAACCTACCAGCCTGAAATCTAACCTTATTTGCACAAAGAAGAGTTTGTCAGCTGGGTCAGCAATCCTCTTAAGGTAGGCACAACTGCTAGAAAATTTTAACTGTTTAAGTTTTTCTTTTAAGTCCTTTACTGCTTTGATCAGAACTAGCACAACTCTCCAAAACACGGCTTTTGCTTGCATAAAGGCATTAGCAGAGTTACTATCTCAAAGGCACTGTTAGTCAAAGCTCCAGCAAGCACAAGGCCTGCATTACTGCAGATTTAACTCTCCAAACACTGATTTGTCTTTGAGGTTCCTCCTCCATCCACTACACCCTAACCCCACATAGGCAGCTGCTTCACTAAAAGGCACTCTGAGCAACACTGACTCTGTCATCTGAAAGCCTGGTACTCTCCCAGGGTGAGGGAAGGCTCACAGGATAATTCAGCACATCAGATCTTCTCATAATGGTGTTACTCCTATTTTTAAAATTACAAATACATATAACCCACATGTATTTCATTCCTTCAAAGTGCAGTAATCCCAACAGTAAATGTTAGTGACATTCAGTGCTCAAACACTGCCTTCCCTGAAAGTCTTCTCTCAAAGAAGTCAATTAAGAACAGTTTTAGCCATCACTACCCTCCAGAGCAGTCTGACAACCCTAAGGGAATAAAAGTCACATACACGCTTCCTCTCCCTGACCCTCCGATGAGTCTGCTCATACTACACACCTTTGTCACAAATAACGGTTCCAAATTACTCTCCTATAAATAAAACTCATTGTCAGGCTGTACTTCCCACTGTGTTTACATCTTCGCCCAAGTAAGCAGCACCTATTTTCCTCAGTGCAAAGGACCATTATCTGTAGAGCTTTCTCTGTGTCAGGGCCTACGAATTCATACCCAGATCCAAGTACCTTCCCTACTGACTAATACTATAACGTGCAAACTCAACAGCAGGATAAAAATCAAGAATCTGTGTTATAAGCCTTGAAGTTTTACCAAGATACCTCACCTGACAGCCCCAAGATAGCCCTACACTTCTATTTTTAACAACACTGCAATATAGTGGGGTTGATAAACCCATTTTAACCTGGCTGCCCTTTAAGTGTTTTACCGCGCTTTCAGAAGAACAGGCTTCCTGCAACTGGGTACAGAAGCTCAGTTTTCAGTCTTTGATTTGGAAGGTCGTATTATTTGTGTATTAAGCAACTTTCAGGCTACCTTCTGTCCTGTTTTGTGAGAAAAGTAATCACACTCATAGCCTGAGAAGAACAAGTACAGTTCACTACTTGCCTGAACACTTTGCTATGTTTTGTACTCAAAAAAAAAAAAAAATAGCCCAGGTAAATTTCAGTCTGATTTTCTGAAAATAAGAACTTACAAAACCCACCTGACAATAACCTGAAAGTTGATTTTTTTTTTCCCCTTAAGAAAAGGTATTTTTATGGCATTATAAAATAGTTCATACCTGTCTTCATCACCATCAACGGGAATAGATATGCCAAACACAGAGCTGGCAAGACTGTTCATAGGAGTACTTGCAGGTAACTGAAGAGGATTTGCTAGAGTGTCTGGAATGGGAGGCTTCACAAGAGGTTTATTTTCAGCTATGAGAGAAAGTGGCGGCTGAGGTAGGGGTTCCGATTTTCTTCTCGTATCATCAATCTGGCCTACTAAGGGTTGAGCTTGAGTCTGAAACTGTCCGAGGTTTGACGGCGGCAGGTTCGCAGGTACGTTAGGCGTGCCTTGCATCAGCGAGTGTCCGGCATGCTGCGGCTGGACCACGCCGGTACTTCTGCTGACAGAAGTGTGGCTAGTCAGCTGGGACTGGACTAGCGTAACAGGGACATTTGGCATAGTAACAGAAGCGGTGGTAGACACACTAGGCACACTTGTACCGGGCACAACCGCAGGCACGTTCTGAACTCCAGAGACCACGGCGTGGGGAGCACCAGGCATTCCAGATACTTGACTGCTTCCACCCATTTGATGCTGAGTCACAGATTTCTGTTGCACAACCCCTGCGTGTCCCATGCCTTGCTGCACCACACCTCCTGGCTGCGGAACGGCAGCCTGACTAGCCGGTGTCTGGCCACTCTGCATTAAGCCCGATCCCTGTCCGACTGCTTCGCCAGGCTGCGCCGACACCCCCATCACTGGCGCTCCCACAGGTGAGGGATTTTGGCCGGTCACCTGCCCCACAGGAAGGCTGGAAGCCACAGTACTTGGAACAGAGCCCGCAGCAGCCTGTTGAATAGCTCCTTGGGACTGCATAATTGTCATGTGCTGCATGTATTCGGTCTGACCAGAAGGTTGCGTCTGCAGTAGATGCACTGGTGGAATCTGGGACTGAGAATAAGCAAATTGTTGAGGCTGAGTCACTGGTATGTTTCCCTGCTGCACCTGCTGCTGCGCCACTGGAACGCCTGGTTGCCCTAATGTCACATTTGGAGGCGCCATGCCTTTCCCGTTGGGTCCAGCCTGTGCTACACCCTGCGTATTTACCTGTGGCTGTGATTGCTGTGGCACCATCATTTGCTGATTTGCTACCGAAGCCCCAGAAAACATAGGCTGAGCAGTACTTTGAGGCACGGCCCCACCTATGGGTTGCTGTGGCTGCTGTTGTTGCCCAATGACAAAATTAGGTTGCTGGAGAGAGGACTGGTTCATTTTCTCCGTCTGGAGCAGCTGTGACACAGCAGTCAGGGAACTGTCAGCTATAGAATCAGGGCCATGGGCCGACGCTGGCACAGCCGAGACCACGACAGAACCTCCTGTGGCACCGAGGCCACTGTCCCGCTCTTGAGCAGCCTGCTCGAAGGTGCTGCTGTGCCTAATGCAATCTCCAGTCCTGCCCAGGACACCACCACCATCTGAGTCCCGGTCATAGTACTCCATACACGTCCATCGTCCTCGCCTGTAGGGCTCCCCTGTACCATGGTCCAGCTTGATCACCCTGAAGCGCGAGCTGCACGCAGCAGCCACTGTCTGAGACATCGTCCCAGGAGCGGCAGATGCAGAAGGCCCTGCGGAGGGCAAGGCGGGCTGAGCACTGCTGCCTCCTGCCGTGGCAGTGCCAGGGGCAGCAGCTGGCAGGGGCACGGCAGAACTCTTGGGCACAGCCCCCCCGTTGGGGGCCACCCCTGGCGGAGCCGCAGCTACCCCACCGGCAGCCACAGCCAGCTGCCCGTCCAAAAGGAGGTTGGGAGAGACGCTGCCGGGAGTTTCGGCCTCACCCACGTTGTTGAGAGTCTCCTCGGAGGAGCTCCGCTCGCAGACATCCTCGGGGCCGTAGTCGGTAGCTCGGGAAACATCAAAGATTTCAGAAGACACATCCTCGGTGCGGGACTCATCCGGGTCGTCCAGGCTCTCGGTGTCCTCGGTGATGCTGCTGGCCACCTGCGCCGTGGTCACGCTGGTGATCTGGAAGCAGCTCTTCTTCTTGGCCGGCATCTTGGACATGTTTCCTCCGCGGGGAGGGGCTCCGCCAACCGGGGCGAGGCGAGCGGGGCGGGCTGTCACGACGTGCCGGCCGGGCCCCCGGCGCTACCGCACATCCTCCGGCTGCTTCCTGCGGCGGGCGGGCAGCGGGCCGCGCGGGGGGCGGCGGAGCTCCTCCTCTTCCTCCCCGTCCGCAGCCCTCCTCCTCCTCCTCCTCCTCGCCGCAGCCCCCGCTCCGTGCGCGGCGGGACCGGCCGAGCGCCCCGCGGTTTCCTGCCGGCCTCGGCGCGGCGCGGGCCCCGGGCGGCCGCAGAAGCGCGCCCGCGGCCCGCCCCGCGCGAGGGGCCCCGCGGCGGCCGGGCGAGGCCCAGGCGGCCCCGTCTCCCACCCCCCCCCCTACCCCTCGCCCCTGTCTCCGCGCTCTACCTGGAGACCAGCGCCAGGCGCATCCTGCTCCGAACCGGCCCGCGGGCGAGCCCCACGGGCAAACCCCCACTCCCTCCCCGCGGAGCGGAGGGCCGGCGGCTGCGAGGAGGAGGAGGAGGAGGACGACGAGGAAGTGGAGGCGAGGCGACCCTTCCGCGGGCGGCCCCGCTGCGCTGCGCCGGCCCCGGGAGCGCGGGCTCCAACCGCGGCTCCCTTCGCTCAAGATGGGGCTCAACTTCTCCTGCACTGCACCCTGGGAAGGGCGACGGCGGCCACGCCCCCCCGCCGACGCTACGGCGTGATGACGTCACGCCCGCCGGGCGCTTGAAGCGGGCGTGGAGGGGGGCAGGGGGAAGCGGGACGTGCGGTGGCCCTTTGGAATGTGCCACCGCCCGCCAACTGCACACACGCACACACCACGCACACACCCCCCCTTCCCCGCCCGGCTTGGTCCCTCCCGGGACGGCGTTGGCGGTTGGGCGCATGCGCAGCCCCGGCCTGAGGGGAGCGGGCGGCCCCTCAGGAGCGCGGGCGAACGCCCGCGCTCCTGAGGGGCCGCCCGCTCCCCTCAGGCCGGGGCTGCCCTTGGAGGCCGTTAAGTGCAGCGATCGCTCATCCTGGCGTTTTTTGTAAGGGCACAGAGGCTAAAACACGGGAGATCGGCACGATTAGCTTCCCTTCAGTTCAGCCCGTCCCTGTAAATGCGACGGCGCGGCCGAGTTCTGATTTGTGGTGCCGTTTTGCGCACTCATCCATCTCTTCTGTGCCAGTAGTAGTTTTCAGTGTGGTATCATACCAAATACTGTAGCTTCAACAGAGGCTAAACCTACTGCGTTAACAGTGTCAGAACTCATTTATGTTAGAGTTTTGAGTTAATCTGGCATGGGCCACCGTGGTAGATTTAGCCATTAGAACCAGGCATGCCGAGTCTTTGGCAAACACCTTTCCGCTCTTTCAACTTTAATTTGAAGTTCTTATCAACTGTGCTAGCCCCAGTTCCAGAAAACTTCCACAAGGGGTGTTTGTGGAAGTGTCTGTTCATGTTGTTAGCATCTGAGATGCTTCAAAGGGTCAGAGCCTCCATCCTTGAACTTTCTGTCTTTGTTACCCTCTCGCACCTTCTCATTTCTTCTCAGGGAGGAAAGAATCCTGATTCTTTCACCCAAGTCTCCATTTTTTTGAGCGCTGGCATTGTTTTCACCAGCCTGGTGAAGATGCTCTGGTGTAATTCAGTGGGAATCTGGTAGTGGTGTTTGGCCAAATGCAGAAGATAACCAGTGGGGTTTTCTCCATTAGCCTCAGGTCAATGTCCCACAGTTTATGTCCTGCCAGGTAATGAACCCCGGATTTTCTGGGTATACCCTGAGTAGAGGACTGTCCCTTCATCTGCCACCATACACTCTGGGTGGTCTCTTTCAGGGCCTGAATCTCGGGTTCTACCCTGTTTGTTCTGCTTTTGATAAAGCATTCTGTTCTGTGGTGCCTTGTGAGTTCTCCTTACGTGTGTAACATCCTTGGTTTCCGTGTCTGTGTGCATACAGTGTGCCCAGACTTGCTTTTCTTCTCATCTTCCTTCACACTTTGTCTTCTGTCTACTTGTTTTTACACTAGCGTGAGCCTTATTTTCAATTCTGTTTCTCTTTGTACTGACTTATGCTTTATTATTTCCTGTCCTCAGATTCTTCAAAGTCTGCCTTCTAGAGTTTCTTTATTCTGCATCTGTTAGGAGATGATCAACTGTCTGTGCGGCATCCTTTTTCCTCTTAATGATTTTGAATTCCCATCTGAAGTCCATTTGTAATTCTTGGGTTTCCTCCTGGTATACAGGAGTTTTTGCTCCCGACATGACATGAGTTCTGCCAGGCAGCACTTTCTGGAGTAGCTTCTGCCAGGTACCTGCTGGAGGATAAAGCATATTCTTTATCTTCTCTTTATGGCCATCTCTTAGCCCTCTGGTCAAATCTACATTCTTAGACTTAGATTACTTCTTAGATTAATTCTAAGATTAATTCTATGTTTTCTGTCCAGCCCTGACCTTGAAGAGGGAACAAAGACAATCCCCCAAACTTCCTCCCAAACAAGTTCCCTCCAACACACAACCTTTTGTTTCCTGCACCACCTTCGCTGTGTGATTTCAAATACAGAAACCTTAGAGAGGAAATGGGAGGTACACAGTACAAGATCTCTAAAAATTAGTAATATCATCTTAATACCAAATTACAATGTTAAAACTTTGTATTTTAATCTAAGAAATGTCTTGTGTCCATAAGAAAGTCTATTTTTGGCATAGGACGTGCGGCGTTAGACCTTAAACCTGCCACAAGCCCAGGAACTGTTACTCCCTTGTCCTGCAAGTCAACCAAGTATGATATGATAAAAAAGTGGAACTCCGTATTTAAGCAGAGAGACAATGCTACTTTGGCAAGTTCAGTTTCATTTTAACAGGGAGCACATGGATGTGTCTGGGAGTTTTTAAATTAGTCACAACAATGGTGGATTAAGTAGCCAAGGTTAAGTCATATGGCCAAAGAGGTATAATAATGCAATATATTATACAGCACTACTGTTTGTACAGTTTATACAGACACCGACGAGGTCAGCAGGAGTTCTGGGGGTTTTTCAGGCTAGTGTGAAAGCTGTAGGGAGGTGAAGCAGCTGGGACTGTACATGGCGTAGGTCCTTAAATGATGATGATAATCTTTGGAGAAAATTTCCCCAGGGCAAGGAATAGCTAGCTGCAGAAACAGTAACGCTGACAGATAATGTTGTATATGGATGGTTTTAATTTCTTCACTTTCAAGCAGAAAGCATTTGGGCATATTAACCTGATACATTCAGGACAACATATGATAAAACCATTCTGGGTAGGAATACATTTTAGAAACACTGTCCACACACACACAAATACGAGGCATATCAGTGGAAAGATGCAGGGTGCCAGCACATAAGTGTGAGTCAACCCAACAAATACTTTCCTATCAGTATGGCAGTCTGTGGAGGATTGTTTGTCATGAGCAAAGGTGGCACAATCTCCCCCAAACGTAATATTTAACGTTTTCTTTCCTTTAAGATAGTACATTTCAGATATACAATTACATGAGGTAGTTGTGGAGATTCTTACTCACCAGCTATTGGATTTGTGTGTGGTATTTCATCTCAGTAAGACATGAAATCAAAAAAGTCTCCCTCAGGAGGTGATTTTTTAAAAACATGGAAGGGAGCCTTAAAAACAGAGGCAGAAGTTGTTGTACTGGACCTGCCCCTATAAGTGATCTTTCAAAATTATTATAGGAAGGAGACTGATACATAATGAGTGGGATGAAGTTCTTCCCCACCCTATAGGTACATGGACCTGTAACAGGTAGGGTAACACCTTTGTCAGCGTTGAACAACGGCCAGCAGGCTGCTAAGCTGCAAGAACAGATGTTTTTGCTGACAGTGCAATAAACCAAAATGAAAAGTTATTTTCTTCTCATTTTTATGCAACTACTGTATCACTTTAGGGTAAAAATATGCATTAGTAGAGCAGTCTTCTAATTTAGACAGGTCTGGAATTTAAAAGAGCAAAGATGTTATTTTAGAATCCATTAATTTGTCACTGTTGTTTTTCAGAATAAATTAACATTTGAAATTATAAAATTCTAAATCCCAGAGTGAAAGAGTCATTTGCTAAACCCCCCATTCATGAACGGTGTAGATATGAATATTTTAATGTACCCTAAAATGGGCTATTTGGCTGACATTTAGTGTGGCCTAGCAAAGGAGAAAGGGAAATCAGTGACAGGTGAAATAGGAAAAGCATGAGGAACAAGGAGGAACAAGATAAAACTGATTCCCTGACAAACCAGAAAGGTTTCTGAAAGGTCAAGTATAAAAACTGCTACAGCCCATGGCCAGGTTAGCCAAGATATACACAGATAATCCGCACCATGGCCTTGGCAGCATTACACTGATAACGTTTTTGCAAGGTTGAGCTGGTGCTGAACAATATTCTAGTACGTCGGGCACAAACGTACTGATATTTTTATGAAGTGTTGAGCATGTATATGTTCCTTTTTGGCCTTCAAGGGACACATCTGCCACAGTTAGTTAAAAGAAATTCCCGAGTGGCTCCTGTTCGAGTGTCCGTGCGTGGCCGCTCTACGGGACTTGTGGTTCCTGTGTGTGCGCGCCTGTTGTGTGTTTTCGGGATCTGGCAAGGCCAGACTGAGCAGGCAGTGGTGAGGGCAGCAGGCTCCTTTCCAGTGCTCCTCTGCCGTGTGACTGGGCGTTCTGTGTCGTTCTTCCCCACTCTCTCCCTCACCTTCTACCATTACCCATTGCACTGGGAGGATCCCTTGACGAGTTTCAGTAGCAAGCAGAGCTGTTGGCGGCTTTCCCCGCTTGTGGTTCTACTGTCTGAGGACTGCAGGTGAATTGCACATTTTGGCATTCAAGGATCACGCACCAGTCATGCCAAAGACACGTAACTTTCACAGACTCTCTCAGCCTCAGAGACTGAGGGAGCAGAAGTGCTGTCACAGGTGACAGGAGACCAAAAAAGGAGCTCCTCTGGAGTGTAAGCTACAAAGCCTCAAACAGCGACTGCGGGTATGTGTCCAGTGAAAACGTTCTGTTTGTTCATTTATATGATTTTAAATGGGCAGAAGGTGATCCTCCCCACTGACCGTAGCTTAAATCTGCACATCATTCAGGCAGGGACAAAAGTTGTACGTTAAAACCCCCGAACACTGGCGGAGGCACACACATGCTCACGTCTAGAGGTGTACGCATGTGTGCGCGAAGATTTATATTAACAGGTGTACGTGTAAATTTAAAATTTTCAAAATCTATAATGATAACATTAAAAATACCGTGTTTTTTAAAAGAAAGCTATAGGAATTATCGAAGGGGGTAGAACTATTTATTGGTATCTAGAGTTCCTGGGTTCAAATTTCTTAGCCTTTAGTAACATTAGGCGATTATTGTTGAAGATGAAAAGCTAGCCTGGGGAAGCGGTGTGATCTAGCAGGCAAGGCGCTCGCCCAAGTCCCGGGAGTCCAGACTGAAACTGCCTGTGTGGAAGCCAGCAGGAGAAGTTCAGGGGATCAGTTTCTTGACTTCGGTCTTACACCTGAGGTGGTGTTTGCCTGCAGTGTGGCCTTGTACAAGGCTTTCTTCCTTCTTTGTGACTTTTTTTTTTTTTCCTTCCCGTCTGTCAGCCTGCCTTGTCTGCAGATACAGAGAAGTCTTCAGGGCTCTGCCTGCCTTTGTTTTGTGTGTTGACTACTGAGACCCAAATTTTGGTCAGGCTATGTGATGCTGTCTTAGAAATAATAACATACTGGCACAATAATGGACAAGTGATAAGCAATTAATTTATCACTAGGTTCTTTTCAAATTTGAACAGAAATGTAGGAGTTACTAAAAATTAAACTTTCATGTATGTGGATTGAGGTTTACCGGTTTGGTATTTTAAAAGTGCACTCCCTTTCAGATGACTCTTGTATCGAGATCCTGTGTTAACATCTTTAATTTTAAAATAAGCAGTAATATCAGAAAGTCCTTTCCTTCACTGTAAACTGTACGTTTTCCATTTTATTAATCTAGTGGTGCTAGACAGTAAGACATTTATCCAAATTCTTGTTTTTAAAACTCAAGTAAATTACCACAAATGATCTCGAACTGGACTGATACGAAAGGGTAATTTGAATTTCAAGGACTTTTGAATTTCAAGCTGCAAGACATGGACTGCAAGACCTGGCAGACAATTCCAGGTTACAGACTGCTGGAGGGAAGAAGGGCACAGAAAAGGGCAATGAGTTACTTGCATGTCTAAGTAGGATTTTTGCATTTATAAAGGCCACTAACTATCAAGAGAACCGGTGACTAGTAGCTGCAGTATTTAGCTTTAGGCTCTTCTTAAAGTCTCATGTGACAAAAAGCATGGAAATTTCCTCTTTCCTGACCCTAGCAAAATTGCTCTTTTTCGTCTTTGCAGTGTTCATTGTCTTCTATATGGAAAATAATAGTCACTAAATCAAACAACTAATGAAAAAAACCTAATATGACCAACAACTGAGAACTGTTACAACCAATGGAAACTATTACACCCACGGAAACACACTTAGAGTGCAAACAGAAATGAATAAATGTCACGGAGTCCCATCAGCTGTTGTCAGCCTGATCCTGACCCCTTTCAAGGGGTGGCAAACCCACCGAAGGTCGGTGGGAGCCGTGTTTTGCTCACCTGAGATGTGTTAGAATCTAAGATGGACGTTGGCACAGATCAGCGGACAGGTCTTCAGCATCATGTGCCCTTCTGCATGGTGGGTGCCTTTACTTTGTCCCTGCTGCCCCGTGCTGCGCCTGATGGTGCTGTTTGCCCGGGAGCAGGCCGGGCAGGACTTCTCCTCTGTTAGCGGAACGAGTCCAAGACCGTTCTGCACCCCTCAAGAACTGTGTGAATAACCTAGGGAAATGACAGCATTCTCTGGAACAGTTGCCTAAGAGTGCCCTTTCAGCAGGCGAGTCCGAGGCTGTCTGGTAATGGAGCAGTTACTGTCAGTTACTTCTGGGCTGTGTAAGCCCCTCGCTGGTTTTTGTCTGATCGATTTGGCTGATCTCATTTACACCGTTGTTCTCAGCCTTGCTCTCTGCTGCATTTGGAACCATTTGTGGTTTACAGGCAGAGAGAAGAAAAGTGTAAGTCAAATCTGAGCTGCAAGCCAGTTTGGGATTGCAGTACGTTCTTGATGCTGAAAAAAAAGTATGTTTTTTGAAGTCATTCTAAGGCAACTGCCGTGTGTCGGCACTAGCAACGAATTATTGCTGCAGGAACAGCACTCGTAGGGAAGGCATAGAGCAGACCTGGGTTTGGTCCATAGTTTAAAACCCAGTAAATAAATCCTGGCTTTAGGATAAGTAAGTCGGGTTGGTCTGTCTTTTCTTTCTCAGTTTGAACACAAAACAGTTTGTAAACTGCCGATATTTAGTTAAGACACTGGAATGCGATGAAATGTAAAGACACATAAAGTTTCTTCAATTTGATATATAAATAGATTACAGCATTTTCAGCATTCCCGTCTTATGATCAAGCGGAATCCAGCTCAGGTTTCATTTAACCTAGTTAAGAGCGATGTGCGTGGTTTCAGATATCTTACGTGGAGTTCAGCAGCAGATTCTCTCATGCATTTCAAACCCATGTTGAGTGAAGACTAGTGACGATAGTGGAAAACATCCACATCTCTCCGATAGACTTTGTATGTCTTAAATCTTTCTGTTTGGCATGAGTGTATTTTAATGGGACATTTCAATAATTCATTGCTGTATTTCTTGGAATCTAGGTTGCTCATCTCCTTGAAGAATTCTTCTTTGAATGCTTAAGTAATCACTTTACCTTGTGTATAAACAATTATTCAGATTTTTTACCAGTGGCATCAATTATCACTCAGTGTTAAAAACATGAATAACGGTAGGGCATTTATTTTTTTTAATTAACATTGGATGTTGTCTAAGCAAAAAGGGAACGTGCACAGATGTCAGATACTTTAATAACCTGTGGCATGGCTTGGTCTGTAGTTACAGATCGGTCTGCAGTACTGAGTTCCTGAAGCGTAGGTCCTTACGGAGTGTTTGTAGCCTAAGAGTAAGAGGAAGCGTGGGGTAGAAAGACCGTCTGTTTTTAAGATGAGAGAGCAGTTGCAGAGCAGATGTTAAAGCGACTGCAATTCAATAATATTTAGATGGCCTGTTTGAACAGACTTTCCAGGGAGTGCTGGTGGTTTGGAAGGTGATGTCTGAGCTCTGTAACTAGCTGCGACAACATTCGTTTGGTTCACGTACGCGAGATACCCAGGTTCAAAGGTGAACCTGTCTGTGCCCCTCACATGTCACTTCAACAAGCGCAAGGCCTTTTCTTCCCCTTTTTACTGGTTAAACACGCATTCAAGAGCAAAGATTAGAGCTAGATAAATAAAGGTGTGTGGGAACTGCTACATATTTAGGTTCTGAGTAATTTTTGACAGATCTATTGCTGCCATATCATGTGGGATACCGATTAGCCAAAACTGGTTCCTTGGCCTTTTTTTGCCGTTCCATTCCACAATACCTGCAACTTTTCTATAAAAGCACGAATATTAGTTTTGTAGCGGATAGTGGATTGATGCATTCTCTGGCTCCAAATGGAAGCTGTATACAAAATAAGTTTTAAAAAGTGATTCTTCTGTGTCTGATTCCTGCTTTTCTCGTCAGACTGAACAGGTGCTATAAAAGGCTGTGACTTCGCACCTACCGAAACACTCACGCTGTCGGACACCACAGTGATGTGGTGAATATAGACCTAAATTCTGTCCACATAAGTCTCAGTTTTTCTGCTGTTAATTTTATTTTAAAACTTACATAAGTAGTTCCACTGAAATCCACTGAAACAGAATTATCAGTGAAATGGAGAGATTACTCGGCAAAAATAAAGGTGTTAGAAGTAGACAAGCAACAGTTGTTTATGATGATCTGTATTTTGTATTGTAGTTATTATTAGTTTATAATGGAACACTTCCATCATAAGGTTGATTAAAAGAACAGACACAATTTGTTGTCCTTCCTCATTAGTGCTGAAGAAGTGATCTCAGTGTATAAATCAGTCGCCCTGACACCCGTGTCCCGTCTCCCCGTGCTGCAGCTGACCAGATGTCCTTGTCACACCAGGACAGAAGCCAGAAAGTAAAGAGCAGCAGCGGGACCAGAGATACGAGGCGCTACGAGTGCGCTCCTTAGGTGACAGGCAAGGCTTCTTGGTCACCTGGGGGCTGCGGGGAGCCTGCCCCTTCCCGACACACCCGCCCTGCTGTTACTGCCACTGCTGTTGTTCCCAACGCTCTTCCCTTGGTGTGTAATGCAGTAAATGTCCTGTTTCTGTTAGCTGTTGCCATTCCCACAATAGTAGTTGTGGGTCTCGGGAGCTCAGTGGGAAGGTCACGGAAAGAGCTTGCAACAGGCTTTTATCAGGAACCCAGTCAAAGGGCGGGCAGACAAGCACTGTCTGGTACAGCGCTGTCAAGAAGATCCCCGTAAGAAAACAGTGTTTCACCTTTACACTGACAGAACTAGTCCCCTAATTCAGCCCCCTCTCTCCTTCCCCACCCATTAGCATTTACAGTAGTTCCAGACCAGGTTCATACACAAAGCACTACTTGGAGAAGTGGTAACTGGCTTTCTTTTGTAGCTCGTGTCAGCAAGTCAGGAGCACGAGTCCATTTTACACTGGCTGTTGTGGTCATCAGCAAGTATGTTATACAACAGAATGGAGACAGTATTTGTCAGAAAGAAATACTTGCTCCCCACTCATGAGAGTAATCCTAGTGAGCAAACCCTGGGTTCACCTTCAGAGCACATTAACGTCAGTCTGTGCTATTCTATTGCAAAAAGGCAGACCTTTTCTTTTAGTTTACTCTAACAAGCACCCAGTTTTTCCCTGTCTGCTTAGCAAGGTTTTATTTAAACATGCGGTGAGTCTCAGGTACAGCTGTTAATTCTATATTCTCTTGATGTCAATGGAATTTACCTTACATTAATGGTTGCAAAAAGTAAATAGTAATGTGCTGAGAACATGGAAGACAAAGCGCAGTTTCTGGCTTGCCAAGTCTTCGTCACTGAGCATATTTTTTCCTTAGTGGTTGCCTTGCTGTAGTAAACAAAGTTAAGGGCTGGGGCATTTTATTGGTAACAGTTCTGTATTGATGCATAAGAAATCACTGTCCTTCCTTTTCAAAAGAGGAAGTTGCTGTTATGCTGTAGCATGACATACAAAGCCACAAAAAAGAAGCAATCACATTTTGGTTAAGAAAAAGAAACACATTTATTGATACTACAAAAAAAAGTAGTTCTGTGACATCAAAAAGTGCCGTTCTTATATGGTTGTTTAGTTAGTGATAGCATTAGAAGCAACACTATGGCTTTCTGATTTGTGGATAAATGTACTTAACAGTGCAAATACCATGTGGAGTTAAGTCTTGAAGTTGTATTGCTCTCTACTAAAAATATACAGAGTTGGGTGACTGAAATCAATACTTGCAGGCTTACATGAAACGCAGGAATCAAGCTTGAAATCCTTGCTCAAGCACAATTCCCATCAATATCCAGTTTGGAAGTAGGTGTCAGCAAGCACTTAGCAAGTTTTAGCAATGTCCGTTACCCTGAAGAAGCTGTTTCTAAACGCTTTGCACTCTGTCAGGCGTAGATTCGTGGTTTGTTCTTTCAGTAGAATGCCAGTCAAGTGCAGGCACTGCTGATGATTTAACTTAAACCTGAATTGGTGACAAAGCCTGTGGAATTCTCAAGAAGTTTTTAATTGGACCTGAAATTGAGATAAATATGCCAGCAGAGTGTTCAAAGATGACGTACGTAGTCACAGCTGCAGGAACTGCAGTGAGGATAATGGATTCTTATTGCCTGTCCCATACTATGGCGTTGTGTTGCAGTTTGGTTTTGGCAGGAGGTGCCGCAGAGATTAAATATCGCTCTGAACGCTGCCTGAAGTCGCAGGCATCAAATTGTTATGACTGGTTCTTTTAATACTCTTCCAAATACTAGAAAAAGCATCAGATGCATTTATATTAAAACCAAACGTGGTTTGGAAAAACAGTAGAAACTATAGAAGTGAATCCCCCCGTAACTGAACTGCAAGATTTCCTTTCACTTCAGCATCGTCCTCGCAAACCTGTAAAGATAACAGGCATTCATCTCAGAATGGCTCACCCTAACAAAATGAGATATTTGGCAATTATTATGCGCCATATTATCCAGTATCTCCAATTTCTCTTTGAATTAGTAAATCTTCCACTTGTCTATTCACCTCTTTTTTCTCACCTTTTCTCCCTTCCTCTCCAGAGACAGTAACAATTTCAGCTCACATAAGCATGGTTCCAAAATCCAGCTCTATTCTAGATCAGCACAGATTTGGCCTCTATTTTTCATTTGTTTTCTTTTTCCAGTTTTTATATAATGTTTGAAAATGGAAAAAAAATCATCTGCTCTGCTTAAGCAGTAGACAGGCAGGGTCTGATTGTTGAAAAACGTGGGTGATGTAGAATTCCCCCCTTGGACAATAGCGTTTGTACTGGCTGATACACTCTGCAGATAACGCACTGCAACAGCGCAGAGTAATGTGCATTATGACTAATTCAGCTTGCAAGCAGTGATCGCTCCGGTATAGGAGGGTTTGGCTTTTTTTCAGCATTAAGTCATACACAATTTTTAGGTGATATCGTCATGCAAAGAGAAGATCAGAAGAAGAAAAAGGGAGAAGTTTTTTTCTGGGTTTCCTAGTCTTTCAGCATTAGCACCTTCAGCTTGCACTAGCTGGCCGTATAAAAGCCACTCAGTTTCTCACGCTTTCCCCTCAGTGAGGCACTCAGAAGATAACGTACCTTGCTATGAATCGGGCACTGTCTAGATCAAAGATCCCCTGGTTTTTTTTCAGTTTTAGGACATTTCTCCATCTAATTATCTCGGAGCTGATTTTTTTTTCTTCTCATCTGGTGCCAATAACAAAGGGCAGAGGCGATAAGTGAGATCAATATAGTTCTCTGTTACAGAACTGCAGGTTGCACAATGCTCAACAGTGGATCCAACAAAATTCTGAAAGGTCTGCAGCGACCCTCCCGATCTCAAACACCTGGGTGGGAAAGTTGCCTGCAAGTTGCATGGCCCTTACCCGGTAGTCCTTACTGTTTAGAGATGCTAATTGGATGCTGGTATGGGTAAACCAGTGCAAAACAAGCTGAGCAGAAGATGTGAACTATGAAGAGAAGTTTTCTGAAGGAAAGGGTGTAGGCTATGAGAAAATGTTACTGTCAGAGCGTGGGTGGCCCTTGTGCTGTTTCAGCATGGGGGCTCGCCTTGCCAGCAATGACAGGGAGATGCTGGGCATGTCCTGCTCTCCTCTGCCCTGGCTGAGGGCGACTGTGGCAAGCAGTTCCCTTCAGTAAAAGACAACAGGGTGTAATTCTTGGTCTGAACTGGCTGTATCGTTCTTTGGTGAATCAGAGTTTCTTCCCAGGGTGATACTAGGGGTGACTGTGTCCAGTCATAGCCTGCTCCGGTTGGAAGATTATCTTATCATCCAGGTCTTTACGAGTATACGTAGGTCAGACAAAGGGGAGGAGACAAAGGTGACGGTGGAAGTACGATGCTGAAATACAGAACAACAGTGCAGAGGGACTGTATTTTTATTCTGTGTAGACCAATATCACGGTTAAGCTGTGTAAATATTTCAGTATTTGCTCCCATGGTAAATTACTTACAATGGTGAGCAAATACATAGCGTGATAGATTTAGCATGTGGGAAGGTTCATGGTAAGCTCTGTAAGAATACGAAGGTTAAGCGATATCAACGTACACGCAAGTAGCAGAAAGGGGGTTCAGATTTTGTTAAGGTTAAGATGGGCGTGCAAGCATGCTGTTCAAATCAGCATGACAGTATACACATGATGATTTGTTTGAAATTACTCTTTTCAAGAATGCTAACATATTCAAATTTCTTAGTCTATAGCTCGACGCCTAAGAAAACACGCGCTTCTCTTCCAATGTATTTCACAGAACCAAGCCCTCGACATCATCATGCACCCAACTGTTAAAAGAAATACACCGTATCTCCTGTATCTCATGTACTGTCTGTTTCTATAGTGCTCCTTCTGTGAATGGTATGCAGAGACATTTCAGCTTCTGCTTCTGCTGAAATGTAATTAACCGGTGGATTTTAGGGAAATTTCTTGGAAGTTCTACAAGGCTTATAAATAATATCTCCCATTTTTTCAGGTAATAAAACTGAAACCTAAATTGCAAATGATTCAGTCAAAGCTGCAGACCAAGTCAGTGCCCAAAGTAAAATTAAAATCTAGCATTTCTTCATCTCCTGCCTATACTGTGAGCACTAAACAGTGCATTATGTTAACTGTCTTGAGCATGTATGTGCATCGTATGGTACATGTTGCACTAGTCTGTTGTTTCTGCAGCTGCATTTTTGCAGATGCATTGACGCCACATAGGAAATGGGGGGGAAAAGTGATTTTGAGTGTTAAATTACTAGAGGATCTTTGAGCCTGTGCTTCTTTGTGTGTTCTCAGACAAGAAGGGAAACATGGTTCTGCTTATAACAGAGGTGATGCAGAGCAGAAACTTGGAAAGCTGGAGATAAAGTTGTGCAAGGAGAAGGGAGATGCTTTCAGTTCCCTCCCACCTTCTCTGTTTATATTTTCCCCTATTGCACTTGCTTTCTCATTCCTGCTTTCCCCTTTGTGTGTGTGGCAGTAGGAGGAGATTTGCCAGGCTCATGGTGTAAGATTCTCCACGGGCAGGCAGTGCTGCTGCCTTCCATGGGGCTGCAGTGGCTTCCCAGAGCTGGTGGTCTCGTGCCTGGTCATCAAAGTTCTGGAGCACAGCACTCTGAGAACTGCAAGTCAAAGTCTTCCCTCTTCCTAGAAGATTGCTGGAGATTTTACGTAAGAATGCACATTTATGTCACATCAGCATAACTGAAAGCAGTGGTTAGAGCTGGGATTTGGCCTTGGCCAGTATTCAGAAAGACAAGCTGTGGGACGTGAAATAAAGTCAGTAGCAGGAACCGGACAGGGACTCGTGTTGTGTACAAAGAAACCCCAAGTGACAAGTTCATATGACTTTACCCTGTAGCATGTGTAACATGGATTACTTCCTTCCGTGACTCATAGACGGTTGCACGTAGATAGGAACCCTGTAACCCTGTTTTCGCTTTGTAAATTATTAGACCTTTCAGCCTTGTCTTGCTGCAATACTCAAATGAAAAACCCCACCCTCACAGTGCCCGCTGGCCCCCATTCCAGCCTGGACGAATTCCTCTCTGCAGCAGTTACTGGTGCTGGCCCACGCAACTGCACAAGAAAAGGCTTTACGACAGAGCGCTGATGGTAGGATCATGACTGCAGGACAGTCGTCCTTCCTTTAATCTGAATTTACGTTTATAGGGAATAACACATGATAAACTACGCGGTTCGGGGACCTACAGAGCAGAGAAAGCTGGGCAGCATATAGCATAGTAACATTCTGGTCTGTAACGAACTATCTAGACGGCATGCTAATTCAAATAATAACAAAAAGTTTTAATGATTAAAGCGATCAGAATCTGATACCACGCCTGGGTGGGTGCAGGGGGCAGAGATGAGCATTCTACAGTTCTTCCCAGGTGACACAGAACCTGAATTACAAGCTCACATCACAGCTCTGATAATGAGTAAACTTGAAAGCACTTGTCCACAGCCTCCTCCATACCATGCTGCAAAGAAAAAGTACCAGAATATCTTGGATGGCATGGAAGTTAAAGGCGTGTTAGAGTTTTATGAGCTTCTTTTCACAGGTTATAAAACAAGAAAAAAGAGTAATTTAGCAATGTTTTTCTTCATAAATTTTATGAGTAGTAGCAGAGTTTTTAAAAAAGTTTACCATAGTGCATTTTATAAGTGCTTAGAAGAAAACAACAGAGGCAAAGAAATTTGATGTCAAGTTTGCTTCAAAATTCACTAAATATAATGCAAGACAAACCTTGTTCTTAACTGTGCTGGTATCTATCTGGAGCAACTGTGCTATCAAGTGGAAGTAATACAGAAATTGTGTACAGTCTGACTCTGTAAGAATTGACTTCTGGTAACACAAAGGACCTGAGAAATGCCCGGTGGATACCCCAGAAAATTATTGGATTTGCATAGTGCTTGCTTCAATTTCCTATGTTTACATTTTCCACCAGTTTTTTTAACCATATGCCAACTACCCACCAAAGATTTGATTACCCACCCCAAAGAAGGCCCAAGAAAGGAATTGTCATGAAAATATCATAGCTATATATTCTTATTTTACTCTGCTCAGTGGCTTCCTGAACTAGGACTACCAGTCCCCACACTTTGATATATAAAATCACCTCTGCGTAAATATGATCCTTCTTTTGAATTCATGTGAGCCTTTGAAGAAACCGAATTTCATTCCCTAAAAAGCCATGATAGTCTAAACTAAATAACAGCAGCCCTTACTAAAGCGAAGCCACCCTTGAAACAAGGAGTTGCCTTTGTGCTTGAAGGATTCCCATTGCAATAGCCCCAGTCTGAATCATTACCCCTGGAAAGAATGCGCAGAGCTGCCACTCAGAAGTTCTGAGGCTGGAGCAGTGACCCTTATCAAACTCAGCAAGGACAAATGCAAAACCCTGTACCTGGAAGGGAGGTCGGCACTGCAGGCGGGGACCGACTGCCTGGGGAGAAGCTCTGCTGGAAAGGCCCCGGAGTATGGCGGGCAGCAAGCTGGACGCGAGCCCCCCACGTGCCCTGGCAGCATCCTGGGCTGTCGGCACCAGCACAGCAGTCGACTGAGGGAAGCGATTATCCCTGTCTGCTCAGCTCTCCTTTTGGCCTCCCCCAGCACAGAAAAGACACCCACAACTGGAGTGACTTCAGCAGAAGGGCACTAAGATGGTCATGGGGCTGGAGCACTTGCGCGGTGGGGAGAGACTGAGGGACCAGGACTTGCCGAGCCTGGAGAAGAGAAGGTTTCAAGGGGATCCAACAGCAGCCCTCCGGTACAGACAAGGAGGTTATTGAGGAGATGGCAGCAGGTTCTTCAGTGCTGCGTGGTGGGAAGGTGGGAGACAAGGCACAGACTGAAACAACAGAGGTTTGGACTGGATGTAAGGAGAAACTTTCAGCTTGAGGACAGTCAAGCAGCAGAGCAGGTGTCCGTTTGCTGTCACCACCCTTCCAGGTTTGCAAGACCAGACTGGATGAAGCCCTGAGTGCCCGCTTCTGACCCCATAGCTGGCCCTACTTTGAGTGGAGGTTGGACTAGAGATCTCCCGAAGTTCCTTCCAACCTGTGATCCTAAAACAGAGATCTCTCTCGGGACAGGTTCATGCTATGTTCTCCTCACTTTTGTCAGCAGACAGTGATAGCCTTTTCTCAGCACATCTTGACCAAGGGCCTTAATTTGTGCCACTGCAGTCAGCCAGATATTTTCTAATGTCCCTAGGTACAAATCAGAAAAATAATGGCAGGCATTGCTCCGTCTCTGGTGGCTGTGGTTGCGGCAAGAGCAACAGTGGTGGTGGTAAAGTCACGCAAAACAAACTGGAGTCTCTGGTTCCTCCTAGGGTGTGAGCCAGACATCATGGCTGTGTTGGCTACATGCTGTGTTCCTGCAAGGGTCAATAGCTGCAAAAATCTGTCATAGCAATGTCACTGCAGGCCTTAGCACTTGGTTGGCCTCACAGTTCTTCAGGAGGATGGAGCGAGGGAACAGAGAGGTAGACCTGTGAGAGCAACTATATGGTGAAAGCGCACACCGTGGGCTTTTTTCTGCAGCTGATGAAGTCCTCTTTTAGCTGTAACAGAGTTTCTTAAAAAAAAAAAACAACAAAGCATGAAAAGTGAAGAAGATTTAATGCCTCGTCCTTTGATGCCCTAGTCTGTTGAAACATGGTGAACGGCAGTAAGAAGTGGTTTCGGCGTTCTTGTGTGGTGGGTTACAAATGGCACCAGGAATAAGGAAATGTGTTCTAATCCTTGTATGGACGCTAATTCATTCAATGATATCAAGCAGATTTCTTCATCTCCTTACATCACAGTTACTCCATTTTTCAAAATAAGGTTGATGAATATCCAGCGTTGTTAATCATCTTGAGATCTGCAGTTATAAAATAACAACAGCATAGGCAGATTCAGGATGACAGATGATGCAGTTTTGTGATCCTGGCCTGTGGCAAAAGCTGTGTGTTGCCATGATAGTTTATTCAATAGCCTGTAGCAGTTGCTAAGTAAGCACTGTAGGTTATGAAATAACTCATACTCAGAATTAAAAACTGTGGAAAGATTTATCAAGTTCACCACAAGACCTCTCTAAAGAATTCCTTAGTTTCTTGTTTGGAGAGTATTTTAAATTCATCACCTCATCATTATTTTTATGTTGCTAATTCCAAGACCCCTATTCAAGTTTTATGCACTGAAAAGAATAATTGCATTATCCAAGTAGGTCTTCAGAAATTTATTTCATCATTTGTTTGTTACTCAATAGGTATGGTCATTTTATGGGTGTTAGGGTCTGGCCACAAATACAAACACCTGATTATCATGGATTCATCACTGTCTTATCTAGGCACTATCTAGCTTAGCTTTTCACTAGTACTTACAAAAGATGATTCCATGTTCGCATGACATGAGAAGGTTCATGAATAAGGCTTACTCATGGGAGCAAGATTTACAGGGCTGGGCCCAAAGCTAGCAAGTGTATTGAAGTTCTGTAGCTTTTGAAAAAAAGAAGTCAGAAACTTAATCTCCGAGCATGGGAAGTGGGTCCTGAACACACGGTCGGTGGCAGTCTCTGGGAGGACAACCCTTCTGCAATGGAACGTGATCCAAATGGGTGTCAGAGCCATGTTCCCCATTCACCATCATTAACTTTGGCTCTCACACGTGGCGTGCTTAAGGAGATTGGATTGGAGGAGAACGGATGCATTCCTGTTTCCAGGACCAAGATGACCCAGGCCTTTAAGACACTGTCCGGCGCCCTGCCATTCCAGTGACCGTGACAGCTCAGTCCCACCAGCGTCACAGCCCCTCCTGGCCGTTGCCTGCTCTCGCCCCTGACAGACCCGTGCGTGTGGTGGCCTTGCAGAGCGCTTGCAGCAGCGAAGGTTCCCCATGATCTGTTACAGCCTGGCTGTCCGTGCAGGTCCGCGCAGCAGAGCCCGCTGCTGGGGACACGCGCCGTGCCAACCTCAGCCTGCCAGCCTGCTGCCCTCAGAGCTGGATACACCCTGGCCGGGCTCAGAGCTGGGTGCAGGGCTCTTTCCACTCCAGACAGATTATGTTGCAGCAAGCTTGCAAAGGTGTGCAAGGTGGAGTCTGATCCTTTGGGTATTGCCAAAGTGAATAAAATTTAAAGGCGTGCTTTAGCCATACCAGTTCTGAGCAATTCCCATCCTTAATGTAAACCTCTGTATGATACGACGTTTGTTTCCTTAACCCAGGACATGCCTTTATAACCATAACTTTGATTTGCCACATGTGTGCTTCTAAAATTGCCGAGTTCTGTCTAAGAAACATATGAAACCCATCAGAATGATATTCATTTTGGGGACGTGTACTTATACCTTGGACCAGACCAAATTTATAAGCCTTAGGGGTATACAGTGTAGCTTTCATCCAAAGCTTAATTCTATTTTCAATTCCGTGGGTGAATTTACAGTACTGATTTCAAAGTCATAGGGCATGTTAGCTGGATGGCTAAAATTTCTTCAGAAAGGGGATTGTGTATTTATAAGGATAACAGTGATATTCAGAATGACATCAGTAAGGGTTATAAAAATAATCAAAACAGTTTGGTTAAGGAATTAATACATTACTACACAGAATAATAAATGAGAAGTGGGAAAATACAATTCCTCTGTGGAGGTTTTGCATAGCTGCCTCCCACTATTCTGCTCTGCCCTCCCTCGCTGACCGCCAGGGCTGGACACTGGATCGCACACATCACTTTAAAGCGGTGGGCCTCTTTTGCCCACCAGGCAGGCAAACACCAGGCACGTGTGGTCACTAAGATCTTGCAGTCCCTCATAAACATGGTATGGTCTTACTAAGGAGCATGAACAACTGTGGTAAAAATACGGTAAAGACCAGGCATTTAAGATTTTTTTGGAGGTGTATGCTGTGAGCTCAGCTGTTTTGTCCTGTGGGAAAACCAGTGTGCTTGTTCCGTGCTGCATTCTTACCTTGAGACTGCTTGTGCATGTTCGTTCCTTCCAGTTTGTTCTTCCCAATGGTGCAGACAAGCCCTCAGTCCCATCCTCTCGGGGCAGGAACAATGTGTTGTCACGTCTTGCAGCGACTTTGTAATGTGGAGAAACTGGCAGGGGGATGAGATCACTCTTGTTCTGTTTTCTGACCTGAAGGAATGTAAACCCACTGACCTCACATATATGCAGACGTTGGCAGATGCTCTTATTCACACCACTTTGTAATTCAACGTTATACTTTGCCTTTACACTGCGTCGTGCAGTGCAGAAATTAACAGCAAGTGGTCTTATGGGATGCCACCAGGGCATCAAGAATGATCAGGCAGGCTGACCCTGACAGGAGAGGCAGCCCAAAGTGGCCCAGACTCCCTCATTCCCTGGGCAGACGCATGAGAAGGGACCAAGGACAGAAAACCTGGCTACCGCGTTGGGTACTGCAGAGGACACCTCAGAGGAAAAAGGGTGATGGGCAACCGAGTCTCTAGACCCCGCCACCTGAACCCGGGTGAGCTGTGGGAAAACGCTCTTGGCCGCCCGAGGCGCCAGTGACCTGACGCCATAGCTGCCTCCGTGCAGCCGCGGGAGCCCCCGCGGAAGGTGCCGTATGAATTCCCTTTGGAACCCCGTCATTCCCAGCGTGACTTCCACATGGAAGTCTGCAGTCAGCAGCCACGGGTGTGCAAACTGCGTGCGCTGTCTTACCTGAAACCAGCCGTCTCCATGCTCTAGTGCAGCCCCGTTTGGCCCCCGAGGCATCCCAGTTGAACAGGGGTTACTCCCAAAGAGGATGACATAGCCCTTTGTTCCGCTGGGTGGGGAGCAGGCTTCTGAAGAGGATCCCTCTCTGAGGAACGCGTGGAAGGAACAAGCTGTCCATACAAAATAATTGCTATCGCGGTCTAGGACTGTGGGAAGCTGGTATTAACCTCTAATCACAGATCCTCGTTTTCTCCTGTAAAATCAGGTGCTTCGGTAGCATAAACTGGACTTCAAAGGTAGAATTTATTTGGCTCCAGCTTGTCTAACTCGAGTTGTCTGCGGCGTAGGTGGTTGAGAGAGGGGTGCTGGGGCGCCTGGTGTGCTCAAAGGATACCTTCAACGGCGTTTAGGGAAAGGATGTTTAGGTGTGTATTCCTTGGTGGCAATCGCTTATACTATATAAAAAGATTATAATCCCTGAGTAATCCTGTTAATTAATTAAATTAATTATATTAATTCTAATGTGCATAGAGAGCTTCCACCAAGAAGGTGCCAGAGCGAGCTCCCTGCTACTGATGCACAGAGCTGTCCCAGGACAGCACAAGGCAGGGGAGGCGCGTGAGAAAGTCGGTTTTGCTGCACCAGCCTCTGCGTGAGCGAACAGCGGGGAAAGGCCGCTCCTCTGAGCCGACCTTGCAGAAGGGGCTATGTGCTCCCCGCTGGCACTGAGCTGGGGTGGAACAGCCTGGCTCACTATGGGTGGTTATAGCTTCGTGACGGTGTGCCACCCAAATATTCTTTTCCAGGCAAAACAGTATCTTGTTCTGGATTTTCTTTGAATCAGTTTCCTTCCTCTGGTAAGGCTGGGTCAAAAGCTCTACAAACAAATAAATAAACAGTATTATAATATGTACACATTGTGCTTAAATATAAATTATTTATTAGCATTTCTTCAGCTACAATAAATAAAGTATTCTCTTACAGAAAAATAAAATTTATTAAATTGATATGGTATAGCTACAGGGAAGGAAAAGTTGTTTCTGCTCCAGCAAGACAGTTTTTGTATTTCCATAAGAATCCACTTACTAACCCAGTTCATCCCCGCTGAATAGAGAAGTCTAGGAGTGGAGAGGAGCAGAGATAATTAATGTTTACGGAAAAGCTCTGAAGAGGATAATTTAGAAAGTAGGCAGCACGAAAAAAGACCCGTCCTTTACAACTGCAGGTTGTTATCTCATCCCAAACCAATCTCTCAACCCAAGCAATTTTCTTTTCAAATGCCTTTGAAACAATGAGAAAACATTGTAAGGTCCATCATTCATGGATTCATGAAAGACACTGCTGTATCTTTACAGGGTGTGTTTATGCTGTGCTATAAATTATCTAGCTTTACTTTGATTTTGGAAGCTGCAACAAGACGGCTCACGGTTCACATCTGTATTAGGCTGTAGTAGCGAGAAAAAACAAACAACTGTTCTTGTGTTTGACATTTTAAGTGCTTTTTTAGCAATGCGGAATATCCAGAAATACCAAGATTACTTTGAAAGCAACTGTGGAAAATCATCAATAATCACACAGACAATTATAAACATGTGAAATAAACAAACCTGACATTTTCTAAACATGCCTCTAAGGCCCGATCAGTTGCTCTGCATCACGTGCATTTCAAAGGATTCGTAGATGTGCTACGAAGAGTAAACTTGTATATATAGCAAAATTAAAAACTAGGTCATGGCTACATGCAAAAATAACACTTCTCCTTTAAGAATGAGTAGCCAAGACTCATTATACCACTTCGTACGTCCACACCAGCAGTCACTGGCTCCAGTGAGGACAGCTGTGGGAGCAGAGGGATGTGAAGTCAGGTCCAATTTTTGTTTGCTTATTCTAGCATAGATCCTCCTTAGAAAACCAAGAAAAAGGCTCTTTATTCCTGCAAAACTTGTGGCATTATCCTCTGTAACCTTCATGAGGATGGGGAGTTAATACCAGAACCTTTGCACAGCTGCTCCCAGGCTGGCTGCAGCCAGGAGTCAGTGCAAACCCAGGCACTCCTTAGCACAGCAGCACTGAGTTATGCTGACCCCTCCCCAAAATGCAGGGGGTTATTACTGCAGGAATGAATCCTCTTTCTTTGAAAGAGAAGCCTAGAATTGAGGTGGGGGGCCATGCTCAAAAGGTTTGGTCATGTTCCCGCTGAAGCTGCTTGAAATGCGTGAGACTCAATAATCTAGGGAGTATGAGAACAGTCTGAGAAAACCTGGCAGTTTTAATTAACAGCCTCTGTTCAGCTGTCGGAATCCAGTGGGTCTACCAAGACAGAGAGATGACAGATCACCCTCTACTAACATCCTTACAAATGCCTTTAAGGTAGTAATAGATATGCTTAAAAACATAAACTTAATCATCTGCACAAATCTTGAAGTCTTTCACAGGTGCCCAGATGCCCAGATCTGTATCTCAACTACACATTTCCTTGAAAAAGACACTCAATTTACCTCCCTAAAATATGCCAAACCTGACACAAAGATCAGTAATTATCGAACAAAAAGCTATCATCGTGACATCTGTGAATAAAAAGAAGTGGGAAGTTTCACCATAGGAAATACAAAATTCACAGTTGTAAGGTCTAATGTGTGGTGGGTTTTTTTTAATTAGCGAGATGAATAATAGATTTTGGAATTGCCAAAATGGCCAATTAACATAGTTTGGGTGCTGCTGTTTCGTCTTAGACAGAGATCTCTGCAGGAGAAAAATGTGGAATCCCAGCCTAAAATCTCACATTGCAGAGGTAATGTCTTCAGCCTCATACTGTGCCAGAACTGGCTGCCTGCTAGGGAACGTCACTGAAGTGCTTCAGCCATCAGTGAAAGCACATCAGCCCCTTTCACGAACCGCAGGTGTGACAACAGGGATTTCTACCTGGTCTTTTCTGACGGTGACTTCTCAGCTGCTCAGCAGAGCTCCCTTTTGTAAGAAACCACAACATTTCTTGTGAGACACCTGCAGTGTCGCGTACCGGGTGACGATACCTCTGACCAGACTAAACCTCGTGGCACTGGCATTATCTCAGCTAGCAGCTGAATTACTGTGGGTACGTTCCTGCTTCATAATGGAGCGGGCACAGCGGAGCTGCACCCGAGAGCAGCGTTGGGTCACAGGGCGAGCTCCGGGCTGTTGGTACCCCTCAGGGCATCCTTACTGCAGCTGCCTCCTTGCCTGGGAGAAGGTCCTTGCTTGGAGAAGGTCCCCTCAATGCTGGAGCCCCTGAAAGAGCTTTTCTTTGTGAGAGAACGTGGATCTGTGAAAATCCTCAGGCCAGCCTGGGGATCCCTCACTTCAGGAAGAAGCCGTAGAGCCTTTGGGAAACAGCCTACGCCTGTCTTCTGCAGGCTGCGAGGGAAGTTCATCTGTGTCTCCTGACTGTACCGAGCAATGTGTACTGGCCCTGTTTGTGGGTAAACACAGAAGAGTGCACTCCCAGCCGAGGGAGGTCAGGTCAGCATGGCAGGCTGAGGGAGCAGAGCCGAGCTCTAGCTCGCAGCTGACAAAGTCTGGTCTCCACTGCTTGCCCGCAAGGACCGTGACCATGCGTGACTTGCACCACAGCTGAGTATTTAGCCAGTGGTAAGCACAGTCTTGGCAGCAAAGAGAAGGCAAAAAAGTGAAGTGTCAGAAATAGCCCTTCAGGTTAGTACTTCGGTCTCCGTTTCATCCCTGCAAGTGAATTCATGTACCCTCAGCCAATCAGTTTTCTTTCACCTGCATAGCTGTGTTGAGATCCACGGGGTAATACAGGGTCTCCCTGCGCACACCTCCCCTGCATGGATGCCTCTTGTGGGAGATTCTGGAGGCGCTGAGCCTATGGCAGAAAATAGGTGGGTCTAGTTTCCCTAGTCATCATGTTTAGTATTACACATGCCATGATGATGAAGCACTGTAAATCCTGAGTCTGCTCACATTCACTGATAAACCAGTCATGCAAAAGGCTCTTTGGAGTAGGAATTCAGCAGAAAGCATTTTACATCTGTCAGAAATAATTCAAGGGTGTGGAGTGAGTCATTTGGAACTGCATGAATAATCAAGACTTCATTTTCAGTAAGACAAAGCCATGAACTTTTGTCTGGCACATCAGTGGGGAACGTGTTCCCTGTGTTAGAGATTGTGTTCTGGGGACTGATGCTAGCAAAAATAACAGAAGGAAGGATTTTTTCTGATGAAAACAGACTGGCCACTTTTAAAGTGCAGTTTTGTGCATGCCAGTGTATCATGGATGTAAGACTGCGAAGCTCAGAGTAGGAAATAAAACTGAGAAAGCAGGCAAGCCTCGCACTGGCGTGTGGTCAGAAGAGTTTCTGCTGTAATCAGGCAAGTGATATCACATCCCAAGGTGTGTCAGTTCCCTAAATCACAACAGTATTGCAGGGAACCAACAAAAGAAAGCCCCAGCCTCAAAGCAGGCGTGGGTTGGGATCGGTCCCAGAGAAAAACCCTTTCCCACCACCATGTCGTTCTTCTCATGGGAAGGCTTGCGGAGCACCAGCCCTGCAGCAGGACCGCAAACCTTCAGGCAGACGACAGCAGGGGCTTCTCTGCCCGAGCAGCCTCTGGCTCCTGTGTGCGTCTCCATCCCTGAAGTGATCTGTCAGCAACACATTATTTATTTACCATAAACAAGCTTTCAAAATAGATACCTTAACCTGTCACAACCCTCATATCTCATGGTCAGCAGGACCTGCGTGTGCAGAAAGGTGACTGGAAGAAACCAAGGAGAATCAGTGAGACATCTTTCCCACCCAGAGCCTGGGGACACCTTCTCTACCACACAAATCTAACAAACTCTGCTTGAGATACCACTTCTTAAGATTTTTTTTTTTCCAGAACCGAATACCATTTTAATTCTAGTGAGGTAACATATTAGGCAAACAGCTAAGAAGTCTAATTTATGGGCAGAATTAATAGTTTTGAGAAGCAGTTGATGCCAGGTAAACCTTAAAAATAACGGAATAAACTGAAAATCAAGGCATAAAATAGGAGACTAGAACAGAAAAATGGGGGGAAAAAAATGAGCCTAAGCCAAGTGTTTTTAATATTAGTCAAGGACTCAGATCTTTCCCTTGCCCAGGTAAGAAGCAGAGAGATTTGTGTTTCAGAGGAGTGGTAGATTAACTATTTCCTTTGCCCTTGGCCAAGGCTAGAAACTTGCCAACCACTGCTGGTTCCCACTTGCTATACAGAAATGAGGAGCTGGATTATTTTTTTTTCTAGACTGCAACTCAAGCATCAATAGGAGTTGTGCTGATCTGAGGTTTTGATTTGCTGCGCTGCGTAAGAACGACAAGAAGAGGGGAAGGTGGGATCGCTTTTTGGCTGGCCTGTGTACCCTTGAGGGCCAGGTGCTGTGACCCCTAGCTTGTTCTGTCAGAGCTACCAGGCATGGCATCCCTTGGAAGACAGAGCTGTCTCTGTCACAGAAGCTCTGAGAGCTGGAAATATCAGCAGCACTTGAGAACTGGAGACTTGGTAAATGTGAGAGATGGTAGGAAAAGCTTTATAAGCTGAGAAAAGTCTGGGAAAAGCTTGCAAGTTCCTGTCACAGACTGGAGAACAGACAAAAATGCATGAAGTGATGGATATTACCTGGTGTTATGTGTGTAGTAAGGTCTACAGGTTGTCACTACAGGTCAGGTACTTCCAGTGCTTATTTTCTTTATGTAAATTGTAAAATACTTCCAAAAAGTACCGGTTAGGTGACAGGGTAATCTGCCCTTGATCTGTACTTGCAAGGACAGGGCTAAATTCATCACGACCGCCACTCACCAGCACTTCATAGGACTGCTTGATCCCACATGAATGAGACAGGGAGTGAATGCGAGCTCCGAGAGCAGAGTCCATGAAGCAGGCATGTCTTGGAGCAGGGCGAGGAATGCAGAGGCGTGTGCTGGAAGGTGTGGCAGGTATGTGTGAGCTGTTAATGACTGTGCTGAAGAAATCCTGGTGATACAGAGGTGAAGGAGTCCGAGAACTCCAGCACAACCCATGCTTTGGCATCAGCCAAAGGACCAATCCGCAGCCATGGCAGTTGGTGCAGGTTCCTGGCATGGAAATGCTGTTCAGCAGCAGCGATTCTGAACCTCACACGCTAGCAAAGGATATGGGCCTGCCTTGTTATTATCTTAATTTTCAAAGACTTTGTAATGCTTTGCACAGCCATCCTGTCTTTCATTTGAGGCTTCACTGGCCAGGGCGCTTCACAGCTATCACCACCCTCCTCTTCACAAGGCCTCTCTGAAGCTGACCTGCACATCACCCACTGACAAGTGAGGAAAGGCAGCAAAATTAGGGGTTTAATTTACCCTGATGGAAAGTGGATAAAACTGAGAAATCTGATAGATGAAATGTGGCAAAAAAACCTGTCTGGCGTTCCTAAAGATGAAATACAAAAAGCTTAGGTTCTGCAACTTGAAATGTACGGAGTCTGTCAGGTTGTGAGTCAAATCTGTGGCAGGATCTGAACCCGCCTTTTCAGCCCTGCTACTGAGTTGTGAGTCTCTCTCTCCTCGTGCTACGCGCCTCAGCGGCGGCATACCGAAAGGGACCTACACGATCCATACGCGAACACTGCTCTGCCTGCCCGTGTCGCCTCGCTGCAGAGAAGGGCTCTGCACTATGGGTGGTCAGCATCGCAGCACAGTTGCTTCTCCCCAGAAAGTCTGGTGCCGTTCACCTTATTTGCTTCACTGGCTTTCAGGGTCCGCCTCGGCGGTCCCCTGCCGCTGTGAAGGGCTGTAGCACGCTCCTCAGACAGCTGCAGCGCAGTGGTGGGCACGCCGGCCGTAGTCCGTGCTTTGCACCTGGGAACCAGGCATGCCTCGCCTGGAAGTGAACCACGGGCCTAAGTGGTCTTTCCTGGTGCCTGGCAGTTGTCCCGCCCAGGCGTCACCTGCCTGCCCCGCAGCCAGAAGGAGGGATGGCTTCACGCCGCTGGCAGGTGAGCTGCTGTGGGCTTGGCCCCGTGTCCGACCAGCAGCGCACGATCAGGCATGCTACCAACAAACACCCCGAGGTGTTCCAGGCAGGAGACACGCCGTGTCCATCTCATTGAGATTTTTGAGATTTTCCACCCTGAAGACTTGGCTAGGTGATTGCTGTTTCGGGTTTTTTCTTTTTCTGTGTGGTAACGTCAGATGTGTACTGCCAGACAGGATTTTTCATTCCTTAGGCAAGGCAGCCAGACTCAGCTACTGAAAGCAGATGTCTTCAGGTGTCTGCTGACTTTGGGCCTTATTCTTTTATCTGTCTTGTCACTAACCCAGGTCTGCTGGTGTGGAAGGATTCAATACATGGTGCCAACAGCCTCTTGGGGATGTGCTCCCCCCCCCGGCACTACCAGAGCTACCGTAAGCGCCTGCCCTGCCCTGCACAGTGTGCTGGGAAATGGGCACATCAGGAGGAAGGGGAAGCACATGCTGTACTCTGCTCTGGGGAATGCAACAAGGGCTTCTTGTCGGAAACGTGAGGTATGTGCCAAACGTTATCACTGCCGTTCAAAAAAAAAAAAGGGCTCCTCTGGTAGAGTCATCTATGTTTTAATGTCTGGTTATTGTGAAAGCTAAGAAATGCCATCCTGTCCCCAGTAAGAGGCCACCTCTGAATCATATCCTCTAGTAGATGTGCCAGGAGGAATGCAAAGGAGGTTCTCTTCACTATGCATGGCAGTCATAACGTTTCCTGTGAATAAGTGAGGGGTCTAGAGGCTCACGGTATTTGTCTCATGAGTTCTCTTGTTCGTATGGGTTGATCCTTGGAAAGCTGCTGTAACACACCAGGAGGAGAGTGTGTTAGACCTTCCTTTACAGGAGCTTTGCATATCCCTACCCAAGAGGAAAATGTATGTTGTCACAGCATTGTCTGCCACGTCCCTGGCTTTTCTGAGCTGAACAAAGTCACGTCAGGTGAGAAGAGTGAAGTTGACCTTGTATGTGGACAGTGCTGCAACGCTGCAACTGAAATTTATTTCTTTGAATGTATGCACTTGTGGGTATTCTGTCGGTGAAAGCTAGTACATCCTGTGCTACTGATTTCTTCCAGGTTGACTCATATTTAAATCTATTTGTTGCAAAAGAAGAACAAACCTCGTCAGCCAAAATTATTATAGAAGGAAGACAGAAATCAATTTAGGAACTATGAATCACTTGAACTTCACAAAATTCCTGAATGGGGAAACTAGGGCTCAAAGATAATATAAAAAAATCTGTTCAGTGCTGGAAACAAGCCAAGTCCTGTGGTTTCTAAGTGGGTGTGTAACCACAAGACTTCCCGTCTTCATCTAAGGATGCTTGCTCATCATTTTTGAAAAAGATGCTACTCTAACCTTTTTTGTTCACCTAACAGTGCAAAGAAACTTAGCTTTGTACGTTACCTGCCAGGGCAGTTTGTGATGTGAGAATGAAGCAAACTAACAACTCCATCGTGTATCCTAGCGAAGTCCCAAGTAAAGTTAGCGTTGCAGCTAACGTTACAGAACAATGATTTCCTGGTGGGATCTAGTATATACAGTGACTACAAAAATCACGTGCTTTGGTGAAAAAGGGGATTATAGTGACTGGTTTAAAATCGGCTACTTGGCCTGACCAAGCAGCTTTGTCCACTGCGGAGATCACAAAGATTTTTATCACAGTGGGATTAAGGCATGGATTTTCATCTGGCAGTAAATTAAACTGAGATGAGTGATGCTGTAACCATCTCCAGTTTCCTGCCTTGACTCTCCTGGGTGTTGCTAACCCTGGAGGGAAAATGCTGAACAGGACTTCTAGCAGCTCCTGACTCAGCACAGCATGCAGCCCGGTGCATTAAAGAGTGCTAGCGCTTATTTCAATATATTGCAATACATATTGAAGAGCTGACTGCAAAGAAATGTCTAAGACCCTAGCAAAAGTGAGTACAGGGCAATACAACAGCAAATTGTGTTTAATGTATACAACTGTAAAGTGCTGTAACTAGAAAAAATTGTATCTTCACCTATAAAATATGAGCTGGCCATTACCAGGCAGGAGTAAGACCTCGCACTTGTGCCGGATGATAGTGTGAAAATGTCAACTCAGTGCTTACAACAGGTTTAACACTGGCAATTACAAGGGGACCAAAACAGAGGACGTGATTGTGGTAAGGTACAAATCCAGGGTTCAGAGACACATTGAGCTCCATTGGCAGTGCTGGTGACCGCATCTCCCACAGATAGGTTAGAACTGGAAAAGGTTCAGGGAAAGGCAACGTGCTAGAAGCCATCGAGCAGGGGGGATAAGGGTGCCTCCAAAGAGGCATGAGAGCTAGGTTCAAAGCAAATCAAGGGAGGTTATTCCCCACACAGGAGCACTAGCCCTGCAGAACGCTTTGCAAAGGGCATTTGCAAAAACGTGCAAAAATTTCTCAGGGACTCAAGGGGAAAATGGACAAGTATATGGAGTAGAGCCAGTGGGAGTTACCAAAGAGACTGCAGCCAGCTCATAAAATCCCCTGAACTGAAAATACTAAAGGTTGGGAGATTAGCAGGGGAAAAATAGCAGATATGTTCACCATTTTCTTACTGTTTTGTAAGTATCTGCTTGCAGCTGGGTTGGGAGAGAGCACGCTCGACTGAGAGGGGCCTTGGTCTGAGGCAGTATGGTCTGTGTTGCATCATACACCAGATTATAAAGTGTGGCTTTTCAGAGGCTGCTGTGTGTCCTGCTCGTCTGTTCTTGCTTTAGGGCCAGCAACCTCCACGACAGTGATGTGGCAGGCAGCCTGTGGTCATAAGAGCTTTGGGTGCGCAGTTCAGCCCACCACTGCACATGACTCATCATCCGACTGCACCACGGTAGATTTGCTAAGGAACTGAATGCCGTCCTGCACAAGAGTCAGTATGAACAGCCCTGCCTCTGCCTGCACGTCTGCAGCGCAGGGACTTGGCCAGCAGCAATCCTCTATCCCATTTACTGGCTTCACACTCTGTAATTACAGAGAAGCCAGGAAAGAAAAACAAGACTGCTCTCTAGCAGGGACGCAGTGAGGATCAGGCAGCAAAAAATGTCTCTGGGTTGGGGTCAAAGTATGCATGAAGAGGGACAAAGCATGTTAGAGCGATCCAGCTCTTCACCACGTGGCCTTGCCATTGCTGAGATAGCTACAGCTGCTACCCCAAGTCTAAACCTGTAAGTACAGAGCCACTGAAACATACCTTGGCCTTCTGCCTGCAGAAATGTAGCTGAGACTCTGCCAAGAGGATAATAAATCTCTGACATGTGGCTGAAGACTCAGGTAGTCTACCCCTTCCACCATGGCTTGCTTTTTTCCAGTTTTGTGTCGCTATTCCCCTTCTGAATATTGCTGCTCCTTGCTGAGAAGTCTGGACGAGTGTTTCAAAACACTTCTCTGAAAGAGGGATGTGGTGTTGCTGGTGGATATTTAGAGCTGCTACTCCGAGTGATCACTGACGCTCACGGATGTGAGTCTGTGTACACAAGCAGGGAGACAGATCTGCTTTCATACGCTGACTCCAACGTCGTGGGTCTCTGGTCTCAGGAATAGCACCAGAAAAGACTACGTCTGCTGAACAGTCGCCTTAGTTTAGCAGTGGCTGCCTTAGCACGTTGGGTTCGCGCCTGCACCTTCACTGGGTGTTGCTGTGCCCTGGTGTTCTGTGTGTTTTTCATGAGTTTCACAAGGCTCTAACTGCAGGCTCTCACAGCACAGGTTTCAGAGGTGACAGGGTCACACGGTGGCAGTTCTCCCGCCTGCTGCAATGTGCACAAAGCTCTGCTGAAAGACTCTGTGGCCTGCAAAGGAAACACCGGGCATTTTGGTTCATAATTGCCTCTGTTTACATATTTTCTTGGAAATCCACTGATTGGTGCTCAGGTGTGAACTGAAATGATTGTTTGGAAGGTGTCAGGAAAACCCTCACATTCCAGGTGTGAGTCACCTTTCTGGGTTTTGTCTAGCGAAGAGGCAACGTGGTTCAGTGGACTTTTTCTCCCCACAGCCTGAGGCGTGGCTGGCGTTTGAAGCAGCAAGATAGAGGGCTGTGAACGCCCCCGATCCGAGAGTGTAACCCGTGTAACACAGACCAGCGCAGCTCCGCACCTGTCTGGAACTGGCCTCGGTCTGCAGCCACAGCCTATAGCTTTTCCAGGTGCAAGGGCTGCCCTGACTGAAGACACCAACAAACCCTGATCATCCAGAGGACTTGGGTGACAATCATTTATCTCTCTCGTACATATTATTCATCTCTCTAAAACTTAGCTTTATTCTCATTCCCACCTTATTATTATTTGGATGGATATAGTGTTTTTTCCCTTCCATCTTACGTGTCCGATGGCAAGGTGGCTGGTGCCAAAATGGGTAGGTGCTGTGCACAACATGAACTGTCTTGTACAGGGCAACGCCAGGAGCTTCTCGCAAGGCAGTTGGCATCACCGTCACCTGCCCGGAGGAGCTGCGGTGGCATCTCCTCAGTGTCCCCTGCGCTGCCAGCAGGACTGAGTGCCCGGGAAGGGGCCGGGGCTCTGAGCAGCCTCCTCCCGCAGCCGTGCATGAGGAGTGCTGAAAGCAGTTCTTGATCAAAACAGAACAAAGAGGAAGAAAATGTGACAGTTGACCACGAATATTAAGAATTTTTTCCTAGCTGTTCAGAGAGCTGCCAGGTTAATTTAAAAAGGCACAGAGTTTATTTCTAGACCTACTGTACTCCCATGTCATACTATATAATAATTATGTGCCGATTTTGCATGTAGCTGTTAATTTTAAGTCACGCTGAAGCCACACGAGGCTGATGGTGGGGGGAGGCAGCCAGGCGCTCGCTCCCGGAGGAGGAGAAGGCCGGGGGTGCAGGGAGGGCTGGGGGCCCAGACCCAGGCCCAGCGTTATCTCAGCTGTTGCCGTGAACTCTTCAACCCTCACAGGCATTAAACAGCTTCACGTTCATCCCCTCTGTCATGGACTTTCTCTTTTAAAAATTCTGGCAGCGTGGGGCCGCAGCCAAGGTGGAAGCTGGGACCTGCGCGCTGAGCCCTGCTCACCTGCGCCCTGCCCGCCTGCACCCGGCTCACCAGCTCACGGCCCAACTGCTCCAAACGAACGCCGGGAGGTCGCTGGCTCTCCCTGTCCCCTGGGGCTCGCTGGCCTCTCTGCCCAGGCGGCGGCCTCGGCAAGCCCAGTGGGCCCCAGCGCTCTCCGAGGGCCGGAGCCCAGGCTGGCAGTGCACGCGAGGGTGGTCTGGGGCAGGAGAACGTCCCGCAGCCCCTGGGCGTTACTTGGAGCGGGCAGCAGCCCACCCAGCCCCACCAGCTGCGGGCGGGCGACGGGTGCTTGCTGTCCCCAGGATGCTCCGGGCCGGCTGCGGGGGCCGCAGCAGACATGGAGGGTGTTTGCAAAAGGATTAAGCGAAATAAGCCACTGGGTTTCTCCATCCCCCCGCTCCTGGGGCCTAGACGCTTCTTCATCTTTCTTTGTCCCTGTGGTATTTACAGGCCTGCATTTTAAGCCCACTTGTCCCCACAGGAGTGCATTACGGGCTGGCTAAACGCTATGTGGTCGTCTGCAATGCCACGAGGACCTGAGCTGCACTCGCCTGCGCTACAAAGCCCCTGTATAATGCTGCTTTTGGTAGCCTCTGCGGAGCAGGGACAGCTATCGGCGCCTGGCGTCTGCTCAGCTTTATTTTGAGGTCTTTAAACTTAGCAAACTGGCTTTTTTTAGTCCCATATGCACAGACCAGGTGGTCACCTGTGGCAATATGTTTATTCACAGATTCTAGCTGCTTTCAGGGAACAGCCCTCTCTAAACATAATTAGGGCTATTTAGGTAGCTGCTCACAATCACCTCTCGGTTCCCACAGAACACCACATACTCCCTCATTGAGCAATGACTCCTGGAGATACAGGGGTGAAAAGCCCCAGGCAACTTGCTGTTGAGTGCCTCAAAGATTTTTACGATCCTGCTGTAAATGGATGTTTACTTTTGAAGAGCTGCACACCTAGTATACTCTGCCATTATATTAGTTTTCAAACTAGCAGATTTACCTGGCAGTTCGACAGTTGTTAATATCCTTTAGCCTCCCTTGCCCTTGCCCATAGTCATTAGACTGCAGATAGATGTAGAAAAGCCTGATTTGGGGATGGATGTGCATTTAACGGGTGCAGAGCATGTCCTTTCACCTCTGGTAAGTAAGCTCTGGAGGAGAACTAGGGACGGCTTCTAGGAGAGGAGGAATGGGGAAGCCTCAGCACAAAGAGGAGTGGTGAAGCCTGAAAGGTTGGATGACACCAACAGAAGACAGTTTTCATGTCATGACAACCATGTTCCTTTCCTTGGTGACTCTCTTCGCCCTAAGACTACAGTACTCCTTCTTCCTCCTCTCCTCTTTGCCCTCTCCTTCCCTTCCTTCTCCTCCACTGTGCCTTCTTTCGTTGCCCTTTGACGCTCACACTGCCCTCCCAGGCTCCATCCATGCTGGCAGCTGCTCCTCTCCCACAGCCGCCTGTCCCTGCTCAGTCCCACTGTGCCCCTCGAGCATGCCACTGGCCTTCCCTCCACCTGTCTGGCTCGTCCCTGCCTCGCAGTGGGCCTGAGGCCTGGTGGGATAAAGGGTCAGGGTCCTTCAAAAATCAACTTCTCAGCACCGAGAGCAGAGCAGACACAAGAATTCGCCTCTCCAGGGACATGACTGCTTGCTTTGAATAAAAAATAAAGACATCTTCAGCTCTAGGGCATCTGCTTAGTGCCTTCTTCTCACCAGACCATTTGGTTTTGATGAGAAGAACATGCCACCATTTGGGAATGATGCATTTGCATCTCTCACAGACAGAATTTCAGCCAGAGAAGTTTTTCTAAGTCCAGAAGGAATGTGCGATTCATCAACACGTGTGATAACACATGTAAGAACTTTCCCAAGAAACTCTGTAATACTATTTTAGAATTCTATTGTTTTATTATACTAGGATTTCAGGAGTGATGCAAGAACCAGGAGCTTAGGCATCTTTGGTAGAAACTTTGCATTCCCTGCAGACACGTCATCGCCGCCTGACCCACCCAGAGATTTGGGTGTCCAGGGCGCACAGAGCCAGGGCCGGCATGTTAGAGCACACCAGGGAGACCTGCAGCAACCTCATAAAATAAGACATGTGAAAGACACAAAAGTCGCTTATGAACAGCTCCCCTCCCTTCCTAAAAATGTTATTGACTACTTCATAATGTAACATCAAGCAGGAAACTCAGTGCCAGTTTCCAGCGCTGCAGATGCCACTGAAAAACAAAGGAAGCTTTCCAAGCAGAAAAAGCGGCCATAAAAAAAGTGTGAGCTGTCCAGAAACCCTCCTTGTATTTCACGTCCCCTCCTGCTCCAGCAGTAACGGTATAAATATACAGTCCAGTCTGCTAAGGCAAAATGCAGCCCTTTTTCCTCTTTGTCCTGCCTTCGAAAGCGACCAGACTGTCTTTGTACCAGCTCCACACTGAGATTTAAACACTTCTGAGACCTACTAATAACATTTTTCTGAAATATCACAGACTAAGTCCTGGGGGAGGATGAAGCTGAGCTGACTGCAAGCAGAGTTACAGACAGTGCTATTTACTGGGGTCTTTTCTAACAGGCTGTATCAAACAAACAAAAATCGTGTTGTCATTTTTGACCTTTTTTTGCCGTGTTACCTGCATGTCTTGCAGAATTATGTTTCATTGTTTTCCTTCCTGATAATCAGCCTCATCTGCTACCCAGCCATTGCAAACCAGCGCACAATAGAGGGGTCCAAGGAACGGTCCTGCGCAGAATTTCTCTGTGTGTTGTTGACTTGGCCGCGTCAGTCGCGTGGCGAGGAGGGAGCCTGCCTTAGAGCTCAGAGTTCACACCTGCAACGCTCATTTTTCAGGTGGTCCCCGGCCCAGCGCAGCAGGAGGGAGCAGCCCAGCATGCTGCCGGCTGCAGCATGCAGCTCCAACCGCTCCTGCAGGGATTTGTGCTTTGGGACCGGGGCGGTGCAGATCCTGTCGCCATTGCTGCAGCGCTAAAGGGTGCGCTGACATGTGCGTCGCACAAACGAGACTCGACACAAAAAGAGACAGAGGAAGGTTAACTCTGACAGTTCCCTCGGTGTTTCGCTGCTGTCTGGACTCCCCGTATTTTTTTCTGCAAGTTGCCTGTGTGTGGTTTCAGGGGAGACGCTCTTCAGCTTTTGTCCTTCCTCCCGCCCTAAATAATTTCATTTCTGGGATTCCAACCAGGCCATCGTACTAAATGGATTATAAAACTTACTCTTTAGGCTCAGCAGGAACAACGTTGCCCCTGTAAGGGCTCACGTAGTTTGAGCGACATTATCCGGGGTCTATGCAAGTGTCAGTGAGCAGAACTTGGCCCCAGTAGGTGCTGAGCTACCAAGTCATCTGGAGCAAGAGTCTCATTTTCAGAGCAGGGCAATTTTCTCCACAACGACGTTATCTTTGTTCCTCGGTTCCTGGCAGCAGAGCTGCGCGCACATGCTGTTAGCAGACGGCAGAACACATACACGGGACTTGCTCTCAGAACATTTCTTCCATTCTTCCTCCCAGACTGAAGTGCTGCAGATTCAAGTGAAAAGCATATACTACCTACAGCCCTTTTCCAAACGGGGCTGCAGATAGTTAAAAGCAGGCTCCAGTGGAAATCTCCCAAATATTTCAGTCTCTCCGCCATCGTTTCACTACTCAGCACACACCCTTTAGTCAGAAATGCAGGGAGTGCATTTCTGTAAAGCCATCCTCCTCGGTGCCCTTGTGTCAGCTCCTTTTCGGGATCAGCTGCTGACAAGCCGCCGGCATTGCAGGAAGGCAGAAAATTTCCATGCAGTCTCTCCCATAAGTTGAGCCACCCATCCGTGGCCCATGGCTACTGCCATAGGCTTGGCAGAGCTCGGTGCAGACCATGGTGAACATATAACTTTAAGGATCAGGCAAACAAATTGCCAGAACGGGCATGACTTCAGGAGCATGGATGTGTGCGCAGTGTTCAGCCTCCAAAAGGAGGAGGTACAAGCGTGATGAACTCCACATCATCCCATATTTATGCTGCTATGAGCTAGAAATAAACTGGCCTTCCAGTGTCAGAGGGAGCCTGGGAGCTGTTGTTGTAACCGTGTGCTTGGGTGCTCTCCTGAATCACTGTTCACTTTTGATCTGAGTGTCTTGTCCAGGAAAAGAAATGGGTTTTTTGAAAAAATCTTCTTATTCAGGTTTCTTCTTTTATTTATAAGATATGATTTTTTTCCTGCCTCCCTAAACTGAGGCAAATCCTGCTCAGAGTTGCTCCTGAACTTGATGGAAAACAGATGAAGACAACTGAGACCACCTCAGCCTTCAGACCTTACATGAGCACTTATTTTTAATCTGTTTTGGTTGGTTTGTCCCCAAAGGCCAACTTTATTCCAAGTTCACGAGCTTAGGCTGCAAAACAACAGGACACTTCCAAAGTCCCAAAATTCCGTGGAAACGTGAGTCTAATGCTTTGGGTCCAAAGTTAAACTCGGCACGTTGACCCCACGTAGCGCCAAGTGGAACAATTTTGTGTCAACAAGAAAGGTGCAAAAGCTCCAGCCCTTCGGGAGGGTTGTGCTTGGATACCCGCCCCACAGTTCGCCATGTCCCTGCCCACCTGCCGCCACCGACTCCTGGTCCCCGTGGAGGCACCTTTCCCAGCCAAGAACTGCCTCCCGGAGGAGGGTGCCTTGGCCTGCAGGCAACCTCCTTTCGCCCCGGGACCCGCTGGTTAGGTAGAGCTTGTCACCGGCAAGCGAGGATCCAATTAAGCTTCTGCCTGAAGGGCCTCGAGCCCCATGTCTTGCTCACTCCAGCCATGCCTCAGCGCTGCGGCGAGCGGCTGTGCAGCACGGAGCCTCCGGCTGGAGGTGCTCCACCTCACCCCAAGTGCCGCAGCATTGCCGGGAGCGGCACTGCCTCCGGGCATCGGTGCCGCAGGCAAAGCCACCTGCAGCCCCACGGCAGCGCCGGGGGTCTTGCTGCTGCCTCTGGCCCTAGGACAGCGTTGTTACCGGCGCGGGACAGCGTCTGTCCTGGCGGCGGCGATTCCTCTGCTGGGGCGGGCAGACCAGCCCTGCCCAGAAGTCCTTGGCCCTCCCAGCCAGGAGCAATGGGATCCCCGGTTTTCCTGTGCCCAGGGTGAGCGCCGCGAGTCCCGGGCTAACAGGCCCAGCACACCCCCCGCGGCAGGTCTGCAGCACCAGCCTGTCTCGCCCCGGGAACGCCGAGGGTCTTGGCCCGGCAGAGAGGAGGCAGGAGCACCAGTGCCAGCGGGAGCAGGGCCGGGCGGGCAGGGCGCCCCGGCACAGAGACCACTGTGCGGGACAGTCAACACCCGTCTTCAAAGGGCTTCTCAGGCAGAGCTGGCTACGAAGCCCCGTGGACACTGGAGGTTACTGCTGGTTTATAATGCAAGATTGAAAGACTGGAGTACTCAAAAATTCTGGTTGCTCCCTGTCTGGGTTTAGAGTTTCAATTTTCAAGCCACTATTTCAAATGTGAAATCTGGTTTTTTTTATTATTTCTTTTTTCACAAAGATAATTGATCAAATTAAAGACTTCTTCAGTGGTACAATGATCATGTTGATGCTCTTCTCCTTCTACGCTGTCTCAGAGGCTTTGTTCCTTCTGTTAGAGAACGCAGTCGGAAGGGGTACTGACTACTTGCTTCTGTTCACGAAAGTCTTTAAGGTCCAAGATTATTTAAAATAATTTTCTTCCATATGAATGTACTTCCTATTGTGCACTGTGCTCTCTCGCCAGGGATGGAAATCCAAACTCCTGGTTTCAAGAAGTCCTCGAGTTTTCCGGTGTTGCTGTTTTCACACCGTACGAAGGCCCAAGTCTCCCTGCGCACCCCCGCAGTCCTGCGGGCAGCTCGGGGCAGAGGGGCAGCACGTGAAACGCTGCTTTGTGTCTCTGCCCATGCTGAACTATTGAAGCCACACTTCTGCGTGCACCTGGTTACACCTTCCACTGAAGGGAGTGTATGGTAGAGGCACTTCCGTGGAATTTATTTCCTTAAAGAAGTATTTTCCCTAAAGCCTAACAGAGATCGCAGCCCTAGATAACTCACTGGCTCTGCTCCAGTGCCAGGAGCATGCAGTGGAAAGAGCTGAAACTCTGCAGAGGGGTCACGGCCGACCCTGGCCTGAGCACCAGTGGCCAGACAGCCAGGTGGTCTCCTGTGCGCAGGGCAGAAAGGCCTGCCCTCAGCCAAGGGCAGAAGGAAAGAAAAGGTGCTGGGGGAAAACAGGATTTTTGTTATATTCTTGTTGTACTTGGGGAAAAAAAAGAATCTGTCACCTGGCTCAGATGTATTCTGCAGTTCCCACCTAACTCCACGAAGCGGCTATTGAGTGGTTTGACACCTTGGATCTCTCCTGCGTTACTTTCTTTTGATGTTCAAAGCCAAGAAGCTACTTTGAGTTGGCTACATCTATTTGCCCTTTCCTTGAAGCAAACGTAACCAGTAAAATCCCCTGGCATATTTCTCTCCAGCCTGAAGTTTCTTTTCTCATTTGCCCCCCTCCATATAATCAGACCCCTTTTCACACACGGGTGAACCTAGAAAACCATTTAGAGTGGGAACCATGTGAGCCAGTTCAGTGAACACCAGGTAATTGTGCCTTAGAGGCCTTTCTGAAGGTCACATATTTCTGGGTAACTTTTCCAGCTACTTTCTTTGTTAAACGAAAGCCCACTGAAACCGGGAAAAGAACAAAGGGGCTTTGTAGAAGTCTGACTCGCCGGCCCTGTGAGTCCTGCCCCATATCCCTGCACAGTTTCCTTCTACATTTTCTTTCCAAGATGCCCATCTTCGCAAGTCACCTGCTTGTGCACTTTGTATTGCTCGCCATTGCCCTGAGAATGGCTGAGATTTTCACATACACCTCTCAGTAGATTCCTACACTTCCAAGTCACTTCTGAGCTTTTGCAAAAAAAGGTTGACTTCACGTTTACATCATGACATGAAAAACAATCTAAAAATCACCTGACACACACGGACCAGCAGGAGCGCTTGTGAAGCTGCCCACCTGTGGCTGCTTTCTGTGCGGTTCTCCTACATCCAGTGTTATAGGTGAGTTCATGCAGCAGCTTTTCCTTCCAGGCATTGTAAATTTGGGTATTACCCCTAACAAAGCAATGCACTTTGTGATAATAAATAAGAACCTAAAACATTGACTTAAATGAACTAACAAGTGTTACAGCCACAAGATGGTCACATAATCCCAACTTTCATACAAAACTAGACAAAGAACATAAAACAAAACTAAAGAAACTTTATGTTCCTCTTCAATATGTGCAATTTCAACTAGAGGAGTAAATAAATTTGTTTCATACTAAGAATGGAAGCACAGAGGGACTTTGCTAGACAAAATTTATATTTTAGGAGAGATTTTAATTTAATAAACTGGACTTGTTTTCTGAAAAACAACTTGTAATCGAGAACAGAACAATGCCACTGAGACTGTAAATTCATTAAGCAAAGGCTTTTTCAAATTGCAAAACCTGGCACAACAAGGCCCTGATTTGTCCTCTTAGGAATGCAATACCAATAAACAACAACGCAGTGAGCTCCCAGTCCCAAACTCTTTACTGTTCCCCCAGACACTGCAAAGGTTTCGCAGCGTTTGCGCCCCTCTGGATTCCTGCCCTGCACGTCGCTGCGGACGCGCACGCCTGCTTCCAGACTCTGGACAAGTCGTTACACAGACCCAGGTAAGACGGCAGTCACGGCCAGACACACGTGAGGAGACGCAGGTGAATGGGCAGGTACATGCTGAAATGGGCTCCTTTTAATTAAGGAAAACATGAAAACGGACAAATACATTCCAGAAAGTAAACTTAATGCAACGCCAGTGCATTTACTGGTGATCCCCAGTAGAGCTGCACCCGGGAGCGCCTGGGCCGCTGCAGGTCACCTAAGAGCAGCGCCGAGCTCGGCGCCCTGCACCAGAAGCACTCGCTGAGAGCTGAGCTCCGCTGGCCGTCGCGCGCTGCACCCCTACGGGGCACGCACCCTTTCTCCCCTGCAGGCTCCATCCCCGTGGGTGTGGGCTCTGGGGGATGTGGGACCGTCCGCCTGACCCTCCAGAAAGGCGCAGGCAAGCCTCCCACCTCCGCACCTGCTGCCACGGGGTCCGTGTCCTCCTGGGGAGGAAACCTTTGCCCCACTCAGCCCATCACTCACTGTCCCCAACGCGGTGGTCCACTCCAGCCAGTGAGTTAAAACTGTGTTTGAAATACTCAAATGCCAGAAAAACTCCACGTAAAGTTTTAGCTCAAACTCCTGTGCCGTTCTGCTCGGGAGAGGAAGGAGAGCTTTTGCAGGAATTAACAAAAAAGAAGCTGCAAAATGCCCTCACAAGCTGGAAAGGCATCACTGCCGCAGCGCAGTGCGTCTGGATGAGGCTGAGCGATGCTGGACTCTGGATGAGGCTCAGCAGTGCTGGGCTCTGGATGAGCCTGGGCTCTGTTTGCCTCATTGATGGTTCACACAAAAGCGCTTCTAAAGCTTCATCCTAAAGGAATGCAGTGTCCAGCAAGGGCTGATAGTGATCAGAGTGATGAAGTCCCCGCAGGAATGTGCTTCCAGGGAACAATGGGAGTTAACAGCATGCTGGGAGAAAGTCCCTCATCAGTACAGCAAGGGCAGAGCTGGGTGACACATACTGTTGGTTTAGAGAGAGAAAACGAAAGACCAGAGTCAAGGCTGGAAGGGGCGACATGCTATTGCCCAGGAAATAAACTACTCCTTTCACCGCGTTTCCTTTGAAAACGCTGCTGAGGGACCTCTGAAGAACAAGGAACATCGACAGCTCTCCTGTGAAGCTTCATGAGGCTTTCTGTGTCCTCCAGGTGACTAATTCTGGCCGTGTACCTACGTGGCCAAGTTACTTGTTGTCACCTGAACCTATTGCTGCGGTTCTTCCTGGGTGCAGCCACTAAAGCACCTTGTCAGCCGCGCTGGGCAAAGCAGCCGCCTGCCACACACCTGATCGAATCTGGAAGAACAGCACTTACGCACTACAGTAGCTCCAGATCTGGGCTGAAGATCATCGGCTTTCAGGGCATTCGGACGCTTGCTAGATGCATTTGTTGCTTTTCGGGTAGCTGTCAGAGGCAAAATGACTGGAAAAGCTCCAGGACGTCCTTTGGGGCCATGTACTAAAGAAAAGCAAATGAAGATAAAGTGAAGCAGTGCACTGCTCCTGCCTATGGCCTCTGACTGCTGAGATCTGTTGATTATTTCTAGAGCTTCCACAAAAAGTAACTTCTGCAAGCCGTCGTTATTGCACAAGGGTCTGCACCTCTACTGGGAAAACGTTGCACAAATCAAGATGATGAAAGCGACTCCTCTGTATCAAGCTCTTCTGGAGAACACACACTGCCTCAGGCTTCGGAGGCTGTCGAAGACACAGGGACACAAAGCTTGTCTGAGGCTCATCCAGCCCAACAGTGTCTCCAACAGCTGTCACTATCAGCTCCTCAGGGCGAAGGCAACTGAAGTACTTGGGGCTGACTGTATCACTTGAACCACATTCTTGCAGACTATTTTAATGATTTCCAGTAGAGGCATCAGACCTCAAGAACGTTTCCAGTCTTCTGCGAAGTATTTGCTATTCCCAACATTTTGCAGACCATAAAGGAACAGAAACAATAATTACATCAATGCAGTTCCCAAGAGGCTGGTTGGTAAAAAAGCTTGGCGTTGGTCAGTAGATCGATGGATTACCTCTGAAGCCTTGTAAAGGCTTAGATACTTCTGCCAGCTTCCAGTTCTCAGCCATCAGTGCCGACCTCCACAGCAAGACCCACGCTGTAGTTAGCTGAGCAGTGCCGGTTTCACATGCTCCTAGAATTCCTGAGCAGAAAAACCCTAGATTTGCTGTTCCTTGGCTGACAGCTGAAGTGGAGACAGGTCCTCCTGCTCACTGAAGTGTGGCTCTCCTGAGAGAACCTCCTCAAATGTCTCCACAGCAGGCGCAGACACCAGGATTCGTGGTGTTTCAGAGCTGTGCCTCCCCCCGTGCTCCTTTCGCACGGCAGCCGTCGGCTGGGCTGCTCAGCGGCACACGCAGCAGAGCCGCTCCCTGGACACAGGCTGGTTACAGCAGGGAGCACCGGCTCAAAGACAGTTTCTGAGAAACCCCATTGGAGATGTTTAAGGAACGTGACTTGATTAGGTAGCTTTCATAGACGCGAAATTTTGCATAACGCTACAGATACCAACACATGGGCGACCGATCTTGCCCCACGCAATAGTCACAGTGAGATGCTGCTGCTGCACAAAACCTACCAGCCACAAAGCTGTGCACTTTGTGCGGGCTGGGAAGATCCCTGGGTGCCAAAATAGACGGTGGGTGAGCTGGAACTGCCAGGCCCCGTAAAGGGGCTGCAGGAGAGAGAGCCTGAGACAGAACGAGAGGTTTTCAGGGTGTTTTTTCAACAGGTGGGTTCCAAGGAAAGGCAGCGGGTGCTCCTGGGCTGGGGGAGCGCTGAAGACATTGGGCTGTTGGCAGTAAAGGGCAGCTTGAGGAACACACGCTAAGCCAGACCCTCCTTGTTTCTCACCGACATCGGGCTTGCCACACACCGCTGCAGCCAGCGTGTCCCCCCCCGGCTTTTGCTGCCTGGCTGTGGCAGGGAGCACGGGCACGACGGACGTTTGCAGGCTGCCCCGCACCTTCTGCAGCTGCAAGAAGAACCACCGGCCCTCTCTGGCGGTGAGTGGGCTGGGGAACCCCCGGCTGAGCTAGGTCTGTGCGAGACGGAGTGCCCCCCGAGTGCCAGTGCCACGACACAGCACACTTGCCAGCAGCAACAGTGCCCTGGCGGGCACGGCTGCAAGCCGCGGGCAGAAGCGATCCCCCAGCCCTGCCCGCACACTGCTCAGGGTCGCTCGCAGCCTTGTCCTGCACTTGTACCATACCATGGACATACACATTCTTTAAAAAATAAGCATGTAATTCTAATTACTTCTAAAACTCTGTCTATCACACGCACACCTCCGCAGTTTTCTTTACTGAAGTGCAAACACAACATCTCTTAATCAGTACTTCCTGCATGCTTAAAAACCTGCTGCTTGACGTACCGTAACTCTCTTCCCTTCATCCCTGCTTTGATTTCTTGATGCAAGTCAGGATCCACTCCAACTGCATTTATCTGGTACTTGCGTTTGGAATGAAATATTTCGTAACTTGCACACGGAGACCTATTTTGAGTAAAAACGAAATTCTATAATTAGAAAAAAGGAGACCAAATCGTTTCAGTGTTCTCAGGCTGCAAATATGTCGCTTGTCCCCATTCATAGCAGTCTAAAGCAACAAAATACATGGTATAACATTTGCAACATCTATATAACATGCATATAGCATTTGTTAGAGACACATTGTCCTTTAAAATCAGCTACATTCAGTATCTTCTAGTAACTGTGTATATTTGCAAACTGTAGTAAATCACAGGATTTGAAAAATGATGGGAATAAAATAATGTCTGTATCAGCACTATCCAAAAGAGCATGGTATCTAGACACGAGATCTCAGCTTGTATCTCTCTCTCCCACAAAACACATCTACTTTGTGCATTACTTAGCGGTTCGGGGTCGAAATGCAGCCCAAACTGGAAGAGATTTGGTGGCGTCTCTCCCAGGCTGCACGGGGAGACAAGGAGGGACCCCTGGGGCAGCCCAGGGGCTGGGGTGGTTTTGGAAGGCAGGGCAGGAGCCTGTATTTAGCAGGGGTGGACCTCTCCCTCTCCCTCTCCCTCTCGCTGGGAAGCACGTGTCCCCTATGTAAGTACGGACATCTTGAACGAATGATACGTTGATTTCTGCTGCAGGGGCGGATGCCAGGGGTGCTCTTTAGTGTCAGTAACATTTCATTCATGATTTCAGCTGCTCCCTCGTGGAAGGAGCACAAAGGAAGAGGCTGCCTGAAGGGAGAGGGCTGCTGTGGGGAGAGCAGCAGCAGACCCCCCGGAATTGCTGCTGACCGGAGAACCTGGCTCAGCGTGGAAAGAGAGAGTATTAATTAGGATTAAAGGGAAGTAACTGGCTTAGTATAAAATGACAGCTGTGCCAAAGAGAACGCCACATTTTCTAGCTGCAATCCCTACTGTCAGATCTCTGTTATATTTTGGGCATTGGCCAAATCATGCTGGCTGCAGAATGTTCTCCGTTACTGTAAGTCACTGGAGAGTGGCAGAATTGTCTATATTTAGGCCACCAAGTCCCCCGTGTTAACCTTTACCCCCTCTTTGTTTTAGTACTCTGCTTTCTATTTTTACCTCACATATTCTGCAGCAGGTCTGGATGCTTGAAGAAGGCAGGCTGCCCTTTCCCCAGCAGAATTAATGGCCATGGCTGCAGGGGTTTTTTTCCCATTTACTTCTTTCTTCCTTTCTTCATGTGTGGGTTTTCTTATAACGCGGACTATAAAAAATACTCCAACCAGAAAACAGCAGACCTGAAATGGAAAGCAAATGGTAAGTCAAATGGCAGTAGCAGAAAAGAAGGAAAGGGGTAACATTGGTACTGCAATTTTGCCTAGAATTTCAGTCGCATCTACGCTTTTTTAAGATTATGAAGGTTCATTCGAAAAAGAAAGCAAAGGGTTTGGGGATGACAGACGCAAATCGTAACAGCACCGTTGCCAGACTGAGACAGGGGCAATAGTCGCCACACACCTTCGTCCTCCATCAGTCAGGCTCTCTGCCCTACTCGCGGTCAAGGGTACCACATTCAGCCAGGAAATCGGCTCACTCGGTAAAACGGGTGGTAAAACTTGGCACCACATAAATAAGAAAGTCATATACTTCTCATTCTAGGCCGGTGTTATTTCTGAACATCTGATCTCTACGTGATTTGAAACATGGGCTAATGGGAAAATTGGTGTTTTCATTAACGTGACCTTCAGGAGCGCCGGTTTGCATTATTCATCAGTCTGAACAAAAGCCCACAAGACCACCTCGAGGTGCTTTCCTTCTGGTGGGACTGAGCCTGGTGGGCTGCCTCCTCCCTGGCACGATGGCGCAGCTCAGGTGCGGCTGGGGATGGGACCGAGGCTGCCGCAGGGCACGGGGAGCTCCGCTCTGGCTCTGCGTGTTGCTGCTGGACCACTCCTGCCCTGGGCCTGACCATTCACCCTGTTTCCTCCAGTTCTCCTCAGAAGGAACCTGGTCTGGGCAGAACATGCTTCATTCCCTCCAGCTCTCCTGGTTTGTGAACTCAAGCACAGTGGCGACGTGCGTCCCGCTCTCCCCTGCCGTCCCTGAGAGCACAGGCAGCGCCAGCAAGATTCCCTTCCGCTTGTCCTGATCCCTTTCTGCTTTCCACTGGGGTGGGGAAGAGCAAGAGAAAGAGGTGGATTCAGAGGAAGAACAGCTATGGGAGCGGTCCCGGAGCCAACTCCCCTCCCAGGCAGCGCGGGGGTCTGTGTTGTTCCCCTACCTCCCCGGGCGCTGTCCCAGCATGCTCCTCCAGCAGCGGGCGGTGGGCAGGTTTGCACTGCAGCCCTGCAGCAGGCAGCTGCCGCCCCGGGGAGCTGAGGAATGGTATTTTGTGCCCTGTCTTCCCTCACCATCCCTGCAGGACATGCTTTGGGGCAAACTTTGGGTGGTTTCAAGTGAAGCAGACCAAAGTGACATTCCCCACTTAAAGAGGAATCCACTCAGCAACGGCAATGCTTCTCTCCAAGCAGAGGTGTGAAGAGGAGCACAGGCAAGGAGAAGCGAAAGAGCATCTTTGGAAAAACACTCCAGGGCTGCTGGTGATACAAAATGCACAACCTCGAGCCCGGTCAGTGCACAAACAAACAGCACTCCAGAAAGCCAATAAAAAAAGAGAGAAAAGGTTAAGAAGCATCTCTGAGCAGTGGTGGAGCCACCCTACCCCTACCAGTAATTGCCAGCAGCAGTAGGAGGGTAACTCGTGTTCTCGTCCATCTCAACAGACAAGAAAAGAAAAAACGAGATCAGAAAAAAGTAAGGGAACAAGGGATTTTCCTGGGATGAAGGAGCAGCAGTATTGCAGGCTTAGGACCACAGCACAGAGAGTTTCTCTTTCCTTGCAAAGGTGCTTGCAGGTCCTGGGCATCTTTAACTTCCACCGGGTATGCTGGTCGTTGGTGCTCACAGGTCAGAGCGCGCTCCTTGTTCGTGGTAACTGAACTCCACCCTTTGCAAAAGTTCCCCCTGTAAAGTCCAGCCGGGTGCTGCGGGTGTAAGCGCGTCCTCGCCAGCGCTGATGGGACGCGGGCCCTCCCCGCCCGGCCGCGTCGACAGGTAGGTGTAGCTCGGCCTCTGTCACCCACCCGCCAGAGCCACGCGTTCCCGCAGCGGATTTACTGCTGACGCCTGGAGAGGAGCGCGCTGCTGCACGGGGGCTCACGGCCGGACAAGCACCCCAGGCGCCCACGTCCCGCTCAGCCGCTCACTCCCTGAGCTCCAGTGCCAGCGCGGGCGCCTTGGCTTGACCTGGGGCGGGTGGCCCAGGGGAAACGCAGGACGGCTCCAGCGCCGGCGGTGCCGGAGGGCACGAGGCAGTGAGGGGAAGCAGTGACAGGCAGGACGGGAGGGGGATAGTACGGGCAGGGTGGGGAGAGAAATTATTTCAGAGCTGGAGCTAATTTTGTAGAGGCTGGCTGTTAAACAAAGAACCACAGTGTTTTTAAAATTCTGCTTATTGAATTAAGTCACTCTCCTGCCAACTGGATTACTTCAGCTGGCTGAACAATCTGACACCTCTTTTTAGAAAAGAATTTGCTAACGCGACCGACTCGGTATGACGGCATACCTAACCATTCCCTTCGCTGCGCTCTCGGGGAAAACCAGGCGCTGCAGCCGAAACCAAAGCCCTTTTATGGGAAACTTCTATAGAATTCGGAAAAGACTCGGAATAGAAATGAAAAGAAAACTCAAAGCATTTCTTTTCTGAAGCCTCATAGAATCATGGATTCGTCCTTACAGTCCAGCACTTCTTACACATTTGCATTAACGTACAACGAGTGTATTCTTTTGCATTAAGATTTAAAAAGAAGAAATAATTTGATTACTACACATTAATAGGTGCTTTTAGAGCACAGGGTTTCTCCCTGGCTTCTGAGAATATTGTTTATAGGAAGACTCAAAATCACATTTTGAAGTCCGGTTATTGGCCTCCCTCTGCCCTCTGTCAGCGAGCACTGCGCCGCCAGCACGGCTGGACGTTCGTGGTGTGATTTGTGCTGCAGCAGCGCTCGCAGCTGAACTGAGATCAGGGCTTTGCAGTGCTGGGAGTGATTTCTGTCCCCTCAGAGGCAGTCCTTGACCCAAACGCGTCTGCTTAGCAGAAGGCAAGTTTGTGTTTTATATAAGGGAGCAGACACAGATTATCCATGTTACCTAAGCAAGATTGCTGAAAGCTTTTTTTGGATGCCAAAGCAGTGGCTTAACCTGAAGATACATGTCTGCTAAAAGGAAAGAGAGTGCTACTGAACTTCGCCTTTCCTTCGCTTCTCTACTGTCACCATTTAATTCCTGTGCAGTCTGAACGCCTGATGCAAGTCATTCTCTCCCAAAACTCCCCTGCAGACAAACCTCAGCTCTCCTTACAGCCTAGAGTTGTGACAGTGGGACAAATGCAGACACACCGAGGCTTGGCTGTCGGGGCCCGGCTGGGGAGCGCCTTGACGTCGCCCCGTGAAACCCGGAGCCTTCGGGTGTTGGTTCGTCACCCGTCGCAACGTGCTGGTCACAGGGTACGCTGCAGGGAGCTGTGCGCCGTCTTGAACGCCCTAATTTGAACATACCTGCTTTGTCGCTTAATACAGACAACTGTTGTTTCAGTGTCCCCTCAGGACACTGTGTTCCTCCAGAGAACGGCCCCAGGACAAAGAGCATCTTTTCAAGGCTCTTGTTACTTCTGTGCCATATTTCTCATATCTGACAAGCCTACCTGTGAAATTCCAGAGAGAGATGGTTATCTCCGCTCACACGAATAACTTGGGCTAACGTTACTGGGATACAAACCGTCCGTGGTACGTTTCTGTAAGCAAAGAACTACTGAAGTGCTACCCTTGAGGAAACAGCAGCATAACGTTTCACCTCTGCCTCGTTTTGACTCTAATGAAGACTATGTTTTGTACCAGCTCTGCCCATATATAATTGCAGGGTGCTTCTTCTTTCAGTAAGCAGTTGTATTTCTATTTACTAGTTACTGCAGTTACCACTTCAAATGCATTTCTCTTTGGAATCAGCAAAACGCCAAGGATATTTTACAAGAAATAAACATCCATGTGATTTTGTCAAACAGTACAAAAGGCATTTTGTAGATTTTTGGATTTGCCCAAGTCCTGTATATTTATATTTCTTGATAATACTCCAGAGCATATGAGAAAGTAACAACCGTGCCTTGGAAACCGTACTATCCCTTGCAGGCTGGACCCTCGGTCAAGACCCGTAGCCTTAGGCTGTCAGTCAGCACCACACTGAACCTGTCCTGAACCATATTGCCACCGCCATAGAACATTAATTCTGACGTCCATGAGAATGAACAATTTTCCATGACAGAAGGGACCGAAACCTGTAATCCTGTACAGGCAGGCTCTACCTAGGTGAGAGCCGAGTCCTGTAAAAGTCTAGCAAGCCCGACTGAAAGAGGCAGCCGTTCTTCCTACGGACGGAGGTCCATAGCGGAGGCTGTGACCAAACAGGTTGTCTCAGTCTACGGTGTCTGCAGTCAGTAACAAAAAGGCTCCTGCAAGAGCAAAGCCCGTCTGCCACACTGTGGGCCTCCCTGCGGGGCTGGGACGCACCTTTGGCCTCTCACGCGCTTCTCTGCAGGGACAGAGACGATCTGGGGCAGCAACCCGGTGTGGAAGGGACCCAAGAAACAGTCTCGCAGGCTCGTGCCCTGGGGCAGCTTAGCCCCTGGGGCTCGCGGGCTCGTGTGACCGACCCTGGAGCGCCAGAGCTTTGCCGCTGCACCCGCCACTACCGAGCTGACAGGCGGCCGGCCGCTGTACACCATGCCGGCGGTGGACCAGGGACAGCCTCTGCAGAGCCGAGGAACGTGGAGCAGAGACAGAGACAGGTTTCTTTGTCTACTGCATTTCCTACATTTATTTCACTGGCTGTTGCAGTCTTTACCATTTTTTTAATGGGTTAAAGGGCAAAAGACAAAAACCCCTATGGTGTTGCCAGAAAATATCTATACTTTTCTACAAAATATGTATTAGACCAGTCTGGGCTAAGCTTATCATAAGTCTTAGATCTCTGCATGTCGCTCATTCCAATGCAGAATCTAGGGCTAACCACAGCAGAAAGAGAAATAGCTGAGGACGCAAAACACAAGAAGAATTTTAAGCATTCACCACTAAAATACAGTATATATTAAAAAAACTGTCAGTGTTTACTGCTAAAGTCAAGAGCATCCCTGGATTTAGGCTTTGTTCTATATTTCATGCTGAGTTCAACAATAAATATTCAATCACAAGAATTTAGTTTGAAAGTTCAGAAATTTTTAAGGCCCCTCAAGAAGAGTTCAAAATGCCTCCCCAAAGCAAAGGGCCTTTCACAACGCCCAGAACACACTAAGGTCGCTATTGCAAATCACGGACTTGCAGTGTAACTGCAAAGCCTGTCAAGGGTTCGACGTGGAGCCATCCCTGGCTGTTCTCGCCCACTGCGGGCCAAGCCCAGCACGGACCAAGCTCGAGTGCACGGGAGCCACAGCCCCTCTGGCTCCTGGCAGGACGTCACCATCCAAAAGATGCAGGGCTCAGACTCACCCAGAGAGACTTGAACGGCGACATCCAGCAGGACTAGAAACTGTCCCAGTTGTGGGGATGGCTGCTCTGCTTCTGAAGCACTTCCCAAACCCCCGTTTACAGCCCGGCTGCAATCACCCCCCATAAACCCCAGACGGGGGAAATGCCGGAGTTCAGCGGTTCATGCAGGACTGTTGTCGCCCATTCTGCTCAACAGTTGGTGCTCCCAGGCTGAGAAGGCAGTTGGGCTTCGCTTCCAGGTGGGCCAGAGAGGGGGGGCTGCTGCGGGTCAAAGATGGGCAGCACTGCGGGTGGAAGGTGGGCACTGCCGAGGGTGGGATGTGGGCACCGCTGCGGGTGCGACACAGGCACCACTGTGGGTGGGACGGGGGCACCGCTGCGGGTGCGACACAGGCACCACTGTGGGTGGGACGGGGGCACCGCTGCCGGCTCCACCCTCTGGGACCCTGTCGGGGCAGGCGCAGCCCTCCAGGACAGGTCTCTGTGCGAGGTGGAAAGCCTGTCACAAAGGGATCCTTCATGAATTGGCCTTGTCTCCTGTTTTGCTTATTTATAAAACAGAAGTCTGAAATGCCAGGGAGCAGGAGAAGGAACAAGTTTGGGGTTTTTGTCCCCTTGTTGAAGAAGTATTTAAGGAATGTTAAGTCTGCCTTGATTTGCTAGAGGGTCCCTCGGGGCCCACGAGGATGTTACTTTTCCCATTGCTTCCTCAGTAATTGTACAGACTTTCAGGATCAGAATTTCTCGTCTAGAATACAAACCAGCAAAACCCCACACTTCCCTGCAGTACTTAAATCTGTTCTTCTTTATTTATCAAAGCGACATCCCTCAGAATCAAAAAGCCCATCTCCTTCCCCCCCTCCCTGTAAAGTTCACGCGACACTGGCGAACGCTCACGACCAGCGACTCGGCCTGGCAGCCGCCTCACGAGCCGCCCGTGCCGCTGGCTGCCCACCCCGGGGCCCGGCGAAGCCAGCCACAAAGGGTCAGAAAGTGTCTTTCAGAAACGTCGTCATAGGAAAACGAGCAAATCCGTCTCATCGGTGTGCAAAACCCCTGAAAACGCAAGTGCAGGTTGCCAACTGAAGGAGAGAAGATACAAAACACATTAATCTACTCAAAGTGAGGAATAAAATAAAATTATTCCAATGACAAACACTTGCATTTTAAAAAATTGATACGTATATTATCAGTCAGAAAGGCTGCCGTCTCTTCCAGAATGTACTGCTTCTGACAAGACCTTAACTTGTTGTCTGGTATTACCGCTGACACCTGAGACAGCAAACAACAGCTAATCCTTACACTGGTTTTGTGCTAATGGCTGAACTGAGATAACTGGTGCCCCTGGCAAGGCTCCCATTTAATTCCATTAACTCCAGCCAGGCCTGTGGTGATGGGACCAGTTAGCATGAGAGAAATCCAGAAGCCAGATCCCTGGATTCAGACGTTAAAAACCAAGGAAGTCTCCATCATAACTTTCTGGTTCGCCTACCAGCAGTCTACCGGGCTGTTACTGAGCGACCCAGCATCCTCAGCAGCTTCCACAAAATGGTGTGGAAAAACATCTCTTTTTTTCTGAAAATGCTCGTCTTTTTGCCGAGAAAATGGAAGGAACTTACTTCACTGTGTATTCTTCTTCATTTATTCGGAAACGCTTCGTTATGTGCCCGTTTAAGCTAACGCTGAGCTGCACGTCCTTACTCGTACGCCGTGTCAGAGCTGCAGAGCCTCCAGGAAGATCATGTTTCCCCTAATGCAACGCAGATGTCGCGATGGCCACTCTGCTCCACACACCCTGGGAGCTGCCGGCCTCTCCCTGGGGATGCTGACACTTGGGGAGATTTGGGTTCCTGAGGTATTAGCTGAAAAACGCAGCTTAACAGGGAAAAAACTGCAAGTGGGAATTGGCTTTGAAGCTGGTTCAACAAACAGAACACCATGGAGCCTGGGAATGTCGACACCTTTCACTTAAATAAAAAAGACATTCCTGACGCCTGTTTGGAGTTTTATTCCCACAAAAAATAAAAACAAATAACTTTTCTTTCTTTTTGAGACGAAACCAAACGGAATCTACGTAAATGTCTCATCTGACAGATACCAGATTTCATTCATCTCCAATTTCATCCCAAGGTAATTTCTTTAGAACACCAAGAACAGCAAATCTAAACAGTGCCCAGTCACAGTTACAGAGCCGAGGGGGTGCAATACCACATCTCTCCTTCCCAGCCTCACAAAACATCTGATTCCACTAACGCCGTTGGCTGCTTTTTGCAAACAACTGTGAAGAGGAGGAGGAAACCTGACCCTGCTGCCAGTGTTTGTACAGATGCAGCTCTAGCATGCGGGGCGAGCAGCGCCAGAACCAAAGAACTTGAGGCCAAATCTGAGGAACGTGTGAATAGGACGACACTGGCGCAGACCTCTGAGCCCCTGCAAGACCTGTCGGAAAGCACTGGGACGACTGGACCGGTGGGACATTCTTGACTGCAGTGTGCGAGTGGAGGATGCCCTGTGCCGCACAAGAACAGGCTGATCTACGCCCAAGGAAGGGAACCAGCAGCCCTGTGGATCTTAACGATGCCAGAACATTCATACGTTTGCCTGCAGGAAGCAAGCCCCCTCCTTAGCACCCTGCTAGCACGGACCAGGCTGACAGGGCAGCTGTATTAGCAAAACCAATCCTGTCAATACAGACGTGGCCGACGACGGACAGTGATCCCACCAGGCCACTTCCAGCGTGCGGTACTTTTAGCAAGCCAAGGCTGCGGGGCATGGCATACCGCTGTTCAGCAGACGGAAAATCCTGCCTTTGCTCAGCTCATCAGGTTGTGCCCTGCGGCTGTGTCGGGGCTGAACTTGGGGCCTGCTTTTGGCATCCCCCCGCCCTGGGCAGCAGCTCCACGAGCGGAGGCCATGCCGCAGCACAGCCCCAGGCTGCCAGCTCCTCTCACAGAAATCTTGTCATACAGCGTGCTTCTAATACTTAAATGAAAACACGGCCATGTTTTTTGTCAAAGCGTTGACTGTTCATTGACAACTAAACCGTCGGTTCGACCTTAGAGAAATGTTAGGAAGGATTTTGGTTTGGTACCTTCTAATTCTGACAAACACAAAAAACAAATTAACCTGGGAAAATTAAGCTGCAAGAACAATTGACATATCACCTCAGCAGATACAATTTCCAGGTCTGTGTGATAGTAAAAAAAATACTTCCCAAACATTTTCCTTTTACCATTCTTCTACTGTAAGCCCCAACAGGCTGCAACGTATTTGCCCACTCGCGTTATTTAGTTAAGAAGTTTCAAAACAGAGATTTGCATAGATGTTTCCTCAGTGGCGCTTTTGAAGTGTTATGTCTGGGATGACTGATAAAATCCCTAGAAGTCTGTGCACTGCCAACATAAATAGAAAGTGTATTTAAGGATGGGGGATTATCCATTCCTTGACAGGGCTGTGCCACATACCACTAGCTGTCATACATAGTCTGCTGTCAGTTCCTAGCAGCAATTTTGTTTGAAGTTCAGTCCAGCGCAAATAATGCTCAGTTAGGCTTTTCTCCTGGAAAACAAAGCTTCAGACCTTCAGAAGGAGCTGTAAGGACTCATACGTGACCACCATCTTGGACATATCTCAGAAATGGCATGAGTCAGCAGGGATTTTGAAGCTTCAGAAAGTTTTGTTTCCTTTGTGGAAAACCCGTTATGGCATTCCTATCATCTTCTGGCCTGTGGGTGCATCCTACAAGACAGCTGTGAGTACAATGGGGAAGCCGAAACCAGTACTAAGAGTTAACACGATGCTGTGTTCCTACCTGTGAATTCACTGGAGAATAACAATTCTCCACAAACGAAGCTCAGCTGGCTCTACGGCAGCAACCAACTTTGAAGTCAGAAAACCTACGCTGTGGGTCCAGCTCATTAACGCTAAATACTCTGTTTAAATAAACCTCTGTGTTTTACAGAGGTTTTTCCCATCCCACAGCTCCGATGGATGGAGGTGCTGAGCGCTCCGGCAGGGATGCTGGGCATCCGTCTCCCATGCACTCATATCTACATGTTCAGCACCTTCCAGAAAAGAATAAACCGCCCCACAGCGCTCTAAACCCCAACCGTATCCAGGTGTTTTCTGGAGGGCCCAGGTCACCCCGCCAGGCACCACTCTCACACTAGTTCAAGATCCCTGAGGGATAACAGAGGGGAGACTAGAGCTGTGCAGGAACACCTGCCAGCAGACACGGCGCTGCGGAGCACAGGTACAGCTGAAATTCCCACCCTCGGCGGTGCTGACGGGTCCCTGGTGGGCTGGGCTCGTGTGGAGCCGCGGCCACGCTGCAATGCGGAGCCAGGCTGCGTGGAGCAAAGCACCTCCTGCCCAGAAGAGCGCCAGGCTGCGCTGGGACGGCGCCAGCAGCAGGAGCGGGACAGAGCTGAACCTGCTGCTGTCCTTTGCTCCGACACCCTCCGTCCCAGCGCGTCCCAGGGACACACAGTGGAGACCCGCAGGCGGCCGCTGCCCGAGGGACGCTTCTGTCCTTAGTGCTCCCAGGTACGGGGCCAGAGCAGTGCGTGTCTGTGGCGTCCTGAAACCAGCAGCCTCCCTGCTTCAGATCTGCGAGTGAGCGAGCTCTAATGTGAGTGCGCGAAGCAAACCTTTATCTTCTGCCAAACGGGGGGTCGTCCAAGGTGGAATCGTGCCTGACCAGGACTGGTGCCTCCGTGGGTCACAGTGGGGCAGCTGTGGGGCGACAGCAGGGTGGCAGTGAGAAAAAAAGAAAAAGTGTAAAAAACCCAGGGCCTTTTAAAGCATTTCCAAATGCTGTCCTGATACTCCTGCTGGGTGTCAGGTTATAGGAACGAGCCAATCCACTCGGAGCAGCTGCAGAGCCACGTCTAAAACTGCATCACCTGCTTCACAGAAAGAGCTGACAATAGCATTAGCATGAAACTAAAATTAGAGGCTTAATCGAGCTCTGCAGTCACTGAAATTGACGGTTCCGCAATTCGTATCCCCGATTTTTCTTGACTGAAACAATCATAAAGATCACCTCCCATTCACGCTTCTCCCCGCTCCACAAGGAAAAGCCCTGGTAGCCTGGCACGCCTCACACACGGGGAGCCCGTCTGACACCTCTGCCAGGTCTTTTACTGTTCCCAGCAGTTACCGCGGCAGGAACAGACCTGGAAAGAGATGGTGCGTCTGCATTGTTTTACAGAAATGGGAGGCTGTATTCAATGCCAGGCATGGGAACCATCACTAACCACCGCCTGTGCAGGAATACACAGTACCTTAGAAACAGACAAATAAAAACACATGCAGGACAACGTCAGAAGATGAGGAGAGGTAAGACAGAAACAAGAGAGCAGTCAGGCTCAATCAGACGCTGAATCTCCACTGCACTGGAGCTAAGAGAGATGTTGTTAACGCTGAGTTTGCCTCCTCTTGGGAGATGGAAAGAGCTGCTTGTTCACCGGGGCTATTAAAAAATGACAATTAAAGAACCAGAGAGGAGGACTAGGTTGCAGCATGCACACTCGTGAGCACACACATAAGGTGTTTACTGGAAGAGCCTCCTCAGCTGCCCTTTCAACAAGGCTGAGATGGGATTCCCACTCCAAGTCCTCTGCTCTGCAGGACAGCTAGCTCAGTGCTACACATCCTTCCTCAAGCAGCAACGTGCTTCATAGGCTAGCTCCAGAGGCTACTTCCTTTTTTTGCATTAATATTTCTGGGATGCAGTTCTGGTCCACTGGAGTCAAGTGAAAATTGAAGAAAAATTTCAGATTTCTGTAGTTCTTGGATAATTTCACGCAATTAATTCTTCATGTGGTAACAAAGAGTTCATTAATATCTAGACTGAAAGACAATGAGAAAAGACTTACATCAATATTATTGTCAAGACTACTTCTTTCCCAAGAAGTGGGTCGTACCTAGATCTAGGCAAGTTTCCTGTGTCGTTGCCACCACTTTCTCATGCGGTGTCCACAGCTGCAGGGAAAGGACAGCAGGGACCCGATCGTGAGATGCGATTGCGCAGTGTCACTTGGTCCTATATGCAGGTAAGTCTGGAAGTGATGTCAGGCTTGTGCTGCTGCTGCAGCAACACAGGGAGACGCGAATATTAACAAGTAAGGAAGTGAAAGCATCTCCTGCTAAACACCAGACCAGGGTGTCAGAGTGGAAAACTGGCCCAGCCTCTAGGAGTACATCTTATAAATAAATCAGAAGATCTTCCTTTAAGGTGTGCATCAAAACCTATTGAAAGGGAAGTGAGCCTTTCCATTGACCTCACTAGGGTGCCTCACCCATTTTAGGCAGAGGAAAGCGCATGCTATTTAATTGTACGTGTTATTTACAAGTCAAGGGGGTTGTTCCTCAAGATCCAGAATGAGAGACCTAACATACTGCCATTACAGCTGCAAAGCTGTAACGCTGAAGAAACAATTGCTCTGCTTCTATCTCAGAGAAATGTGTTGAAGACCTGCTGTGAAGTCTATGGCAACATGCAGACTCTTGCAGGCTTTCAATGCAAGTGCTCTGCGTACGCCCTCCTGCCTGCGGCGTGCTCACCTGCAATTTGTGCGAGGCTGCTACAGTTTTATTTTTAGTTCATTGTTCTGTACAACATTTGGAGTTTCTGATCCATAAGTACAACTCCTCATGGTGGGACACTTGGAAAAGCCACAGGGTGCTCCTGCCTCCACTCACACCTGAAGCCTCTGATCGCTGACAGAGTTGAGCTTACGAACCAGCCCCTCTTCCATTCTCTCCTCAGCATCTGGCTTACTTTTGGTCTGGCAGCAATTTTATTTGCACCCTCTGGTCCAGACGCTGCCCACAGCTCTTTGCAACTCCACTGTGACCCACGTGGAAGGAAGGGCCATGGTACAAGACCTGGTTTTCACCTCAACTGTGACAGACCTAGGCATGGCTGGGCCTCCAGTGCTGCTCCTGCTCCTGATACCACGAGCAGCCGTGTAATTCAGCGCAATCACCACACAGCTCACTGCAGCTGGTCCGTCGTCTCTCCTCCTCCCTTCTTCCTACACTTGCTGCAGGCACAAAATGTTCCCAGGCTCCCACAGTCATCCCCTGGGGTATGCCAAGTCCATATGTTGCCGTCCCCTTTCATACACGTCTCCAAAGAGCTGGAAAATTCACCCCTTGAAGATACACTTCTTTACTCACAGTCCATCCAGCAGAATGAAGAAACCTAGCCAAGACGGCTGCAAAAACATGTCATTGCTTGGTAAGACTTCACTTGACATTCAGAGATACCAGGTACATTATTTTGGGGTAAACGAATATAACCAGACCTATTGTCAATGTAATATGCCTAACTTTTTCTTAAGTAAATTCTTTTTATACTCTTTTGCCTTAAAATCCTCAGGTTTCCAGGAACAGAAATGTCCTTCTATATTATACCACAGACATCCATTCATTCCACCATTTTTATCAGCGTTCTGGGCTACAATCAGAGGACTCTGACTTCATTCTAAAAACCACCCGTGTATACTATGAGCAATCAGGTACCTGTACTAAAAGCCCACAGTTAACGGCTGTCCTTGGGTACCCCAGGCAGCTAATGCTGCTGCAGGTGCCCGCCCCGTCCCGGCATCCGAAGGGGAACACGGCGTTTCACCGTCACCGCTGACAGGCAGACCGGTGTGGGGGCGTGTAACTCCCCCGTAACCTGTTCCCCCTCTGCAGGCTGCACAGGTCTGCCAGCCCCTGAGCCCAGCTCTTTAGATGACACCTCTGTCCCCGAGAACAGCACCATCAACTGCACCGAGGCTTCACTTAAACCTGGCTGCAGAATATAGACCACTGATCTGCACGTATTTTAAACACCGGACTCTTTTTCACTGACGCTCTGGTAAATTCATGTTTTAAGGTAACATCACATTCACCAGTGTCACAAGCGATCACTGCTTTAAACATCACCAAAATATTTCCCTCCATTAAGTACCATCTGCAGAGTCCCCACGTGCAGGAAGACGTCTGACACAACTCTCTAGGACGCCAAGGCACAATGAGCATAAAGAACTGCGCTTTGAATGAAAGCTTCGACTTTGGGCTGGAAACGTCTTCTCCCGAGCAGCAGCAACTGCAGCTTGCATCACAACATTCTCGACAACGACAGCTGAAGATCCCCGTTTCAAAAGTGACTGAACATTGTAATGCAAAGCTAAACACTCATATTCATGGCTGTGACAGCCTCGTGGGGCTCATCTCCCTTCCTGTCTCTTAATGTATATGAATTATCCTCCCAAATAGCTACTTTGCTATCAACAATATGCACAACATCTTTCCAAAGGCAAAGTGGAAATCCCTGCAAGTATTTCTGGTGCTGCTTCCAGCCAGAAATAACAGTAATCTGATCCACGAGTGAATTCCATTTCTGCTGCTGAATTCCTTTGTACAAATATCTTTGCTTTGAAAAGGTTTGGCAACAGCGAGGCACAGGCTAATTTTACTTATAAGGTGTGAATCAAAGAAGATTTGCAAGTTTCTGAATCACAGAAAGGAAGCGTCTGTGGCCTCTCTCACCACTTCTGTCATGAGAAAACATCACAGTTCAGCTATTTTAGATGCAACTTCAGACCTACTTGCTGCAGCCCAGCAGATCCCCACCTCCTGCTGCCCTAACGCTCTCCCCAAGCATGGCAACGTGGCCAAATCCATAGTCTTGTCTTGGGAGCTGGGAAATTTCCAGCCTTACTCAAACCCCCTGTCGCTACTGGGCTGTATTACCATGGGCAAAATTTAGTCTGCAGTGTTAGAGAACCGAGTAAGTTATCAATTCCAGAGAATCCAGCGGACACTCTGTGAGAGAAACAGGTGACCAAGGAAAGGGTGAGCTATTGTCCGTGCTGCACAGCGCCAAAAGCCCCGGGAAGCTCAGGGACTAAGCTACAAACATGGCTGCAGCAGAAGCAAACTTCCAGGGACTGCGTAGTGCCTACGGCCTGACCTTGCTACAACGTAAATGGAGGCCCATGATCAATCGACGCCTTCTCTGTTCCTTTGGCTCTGAGAGAGCTCCCACCCAAGGTGAGGTTGTTCTGAGGATGGGGACAGCTCTGCTGCCCTGGCTGCAGCAGCCTCGGGGAACACATACCGCCGCTTGGCACCGGTTCCTCCAGTCCCAGAGCTTTCACAACTTCCGAGACGCCGCTCGTGGCCACGTGTAGCCAGCAGCTCAGCTGCAGGGGTCACTGGCAAAACGCAAAACAACGGGAGTTTTTTTCTGTCCAAGCTCTGCCGTTAGCCAGCCTGCTTCTGCAGTCCCCAGGGAAGAGGCGCTGCCACCCCGCACGACTCGCCAGCGTGCTGGGGCCAGAGCTGCTGCGAGCGCTCCCCTAACGTTTTATCTCTTCACTCGCTGCTTATGACAGACACGACCTCCTCCAGCCCTGCAGGGACGATGCCGAGGGCTGGGAGGCTCCGACGTGCCTTTCCAGTAGCACCATTCATTGCTCTCCAGCCCCTAACAGACCACTTCATTGCCCTGCCCCAGTTCCTGAGTAAACACCACCATATATTCTTCTTTCTTAAAACAGGTCCTAAGGGTTTACAGATGACAGGCACGGTATGAAAATTAAACAGCATTGTTTGCAGGAGTGGAGGGTGCTCCATCTCCCAGCAGTCTGTGGGATCTGGCCACTGATTCCCCCATAAAAAAATCAGTATCAGGCATGCTTAATCTTGCTTAATTATTTTTGTACACTGCCACTCTGCTGCTTGACGGTTCATCTTCTGCACAGCTCCACGGCAGATCACAGCCATTTGTCAAACCAAATTGTTCCCTGACAGTCTGCGGAGACATATATTTGCCATCTGCAATCTATTCCTCGGTCTCTGGCGCATATTTTCAGTGCTTTCTTTTGAAAGCTGTTTCAGATTTCCATGGGCTTCTTCCTAACCTCTACCAGCAAAGCCTCACACAGTTTAATTGTTGACAGCTGTGTCATGAGAAGTATTTTACGTTTCTTTTGTTGTTCCTCTTGCTGCACACAGACAAGTCTCTACATTAAGGGCTGCTTGGCTGCGTAACAGGCACCAGGATGGGGAAAGCAGATGATGTCTTCTGAGAGTGGGTTATTGGGGGGTTTAGTTGTTTGTTACAGTTTTACAGACAGTTGCAGTTACTCTAAACCACTGACAATTAAAAGGCATTTGACCAAACAGGTGTGAAGCCCTGAAATTACAGATTACTGATAAGCAAGCACAGAGTTAATTAGCATAATGACTGTATGGAACGCGCTCAGAGCGCTAGGTGTCATTTCACAAAAGAAAATCCAGTGCCTGTAACGCAAGCTCCGAGGACCAGCCGGGTCTGTCCCTCTGCGAAAGGCCCCTGCCACACGCGGGCTGGGAACAAGCAGCGGGCACGCTGGTTACTAGGGGCAGGCCGAGCAAGGCCCCGGGACCTCTGCTTCCACCCAGCTGTAGCACAGACCAAAGAAAGGGGACACGGCTGTACTTCCAGCCCAGAAGCAGAGGAGCCTGGTACAGACAGTATCTGTGCCTCCCTGACCTAAAGCCCGACTGTGCAGTGACTTGTGCTGCCCTTCATGTGCCCTGCACCTGCGGGACGCCTCACTCCAAAGCAGTCGGACACGCGCCCAGATGCAAAAACCTCCATACGTATAGCAAAGGCCAGCAGTAATAAGATGTTCAGGTCCTGGCCTCTGTGACTCTTGGGACATCCAACACTCTCTCCCCACACGTTTCACTCAGTACAGCGCCACATGAGAAGCAGTAGGCTGGGTAACAGTGAATCTCTCCTCTTCCCCTCAAGCAGTTTGCATTTCAGTTTCATGGTAAAGAAAAATCCAGTTTAAAAAAAAAAAAAAAAAAAAGAAATCACTGCTGATTATTTTTTTCCCCAGAAGAAAAGGGACTGCAAATATCTGCAGGAGATGTGGTATTTGAGAGCATATCTAGGAGACGTGAGATTGTGGTAATACTATGAAAGATGGAAAATGCTGGGGACTAGACTGTTCTCTCTTTTCTGCCAGGCTGAACTCAAATCTGACACATCTGTTCACATAACTTGAGATGAGCTCTCACAGTCAAGTAACATAAGCACAAACTCATCCTGACGGCAGGAGAACAGCTATCAGTTAAGCTTTCTGTGGAAACCTCGGAGTCCAGACACTCCTGATGTTCCCTGCACGCACAGAATAACAATATGTTTTCACTACCAGCAAATCACTTGCAGAGACAATTTGCGCTTTTCGCAAGTATCCTAAATCCTGAAATCTTTGTTTTTTCTAGTACTAAGTTGTACACATTGTCCTTTAGGAACCATTAAAACTGCTCAGTAATGGCTATATATAAGATATGTCTCAGGCCAGCACAACTGACACTTGAACAGTGGGTCTTAATTCAGCCTATTACAAAGATAAAGGTCAGTGGAAGACACTTGGTTTTGAACATGCGCTATCACTGCTAAAAGCGCAATCCGAAGGGCACACAGTAGGATTTTAGCTGAAGTTACTGAGGACAGAATTTACTTACAGAATTTGCACCCACACCTTGGCTCAGGGCTCACATCGCACCTTGCATCCCCAAGCTCGGTAGAAGAGGCATCTACATTTTGTGCAGGGCTCAGTTCTCAAATAAATGCCCACCCATGCTTGCACAAGAAGCACTGCTCTAGGTATGCAAGATACAGTAAGTTCAGAAATAGTAAAGCAGCAAATCAAGCAAAAAAGCTGCAGAACTGTGCATTACCTAGACCCTTCCCTGCTTCTGGAGCTCTAAAGCAAGGGTTGCCTGCAGCCCTCCAGGGAATCTGCGTTCACGTTTTGGAGAACGAACCCCCTCCTGTCAGGGAAACGGACTAAAAATCGGGGTCAGTTTCTGGTTCTGCTTCTGATTCCATAAGCACATGTAAAAGTCACTCAGCTTCCACGCTGCTGTTCTCAAATCCTTTGTCTGGCTTGCCTGTTCAGCAATGGCTAAGCAGGGAATGTCCCCAGCTATGTGCCTGCACAGTACCCATGGCAGTGAACTGGATTTGAAGTGGAGGGCTCTAAAAGCCACAGAAAGAAGAAGAAAAAAAAACAAACTACAAAAATCAAAACCAGTAGCACACGGTATCCAGTAGCTTTTCAGTGGGGGGGCGGGGGGGGGGAAGGCCATTCCAGTTATTTTTGCTTTCTCTTTGCACAACAGTAGATGGAGCTCTCCTTTCACCAGCATCAGGAGTCCATTAATGCCTGCAGTATTACAAATTCGAGCACTGTAATTATTCTGTCAGCACCTGCTAGTGCTGCTGCATGTGACATATCCGTGGTGGTTACAAAGGAGGGATCTCGGGCTCCACGGCTGCTGGCTTGACAGCATTCAGCAGCATGAAATTCTCTGAAATTTGTAAGTGACAAAAACGTTTGATTAACCACAGTATTGCCTTTCCTTCCAGTTGAGCATTGTGTAATATTCTTCCCTTCTTTTGTAAATCGTTACCAGGATTACATGGAATTCAGCACAGTTTGGGAAACGAGAAGGCATATTTTATTTCTCTTACAAAATAAGGAACAACAAATTTTGCTTGCCACATTTAGAGAGAACATACATAAAAATTGTATCATGTCCATGAGCACTGAAGACTCCATTATCCAGAGGATTTTACAGGAGCTAACGGTCAAGGGATCTGGGGCCAATTTCTCAACCACTGCTTGCAGATCTAATGCCTGCAATCTGTATGTAACAGTAGGACAGAGGAGGAGGGATGAGGGGGAACACCGGCATTTACTTGCATCTCTGCAAGCTGTGAGAAGTTACAAATGAGTTTGTTCATTTTCTCTCTTCCCCCCATCTTCATGTGCTACTGCAAGTGACTCCAGCAAGGCCCGGCATGGACACAGGCGGCCTTCCTCATGTCCTGCACCACAAGACCAGAACTACAGGTTACAGTTTCCTCGAGACATGTCAGCCAGATCTTCTGTGACAACAACTGACAAATTAAATGCTTCAGAGAAGCAAGAGCAAAATTAGGCTGCTCGCTCTCTTTTTTGGTATTTTGGGGGGTTGGGGTTTGGTTTTTTTGGTTTGTTGGTGTGATAATGCACCACACGTCCTGCTTTGTTCTGCTGCCGATCCAAGTGCAGGCTGGAATTTAAACAAGAGTAATCCCATGCCACTGACTGCCAGGGAAGGCTATCTTCAAAGTCAGTGTACCACTTGTTATTCTCTGGAAACAGGTACTGCTATATAAGCAATATATAAAAACATATTTTGGCTTTTTTTTTTTTTAGACTCTTTGAAGAAGATTTCATGTTACACAAGTAGAAAAACTGAGAATATCGTAGTTACGTGAGGTGCTGGAGATGATATTCGCCAGCAAGGTAATTCAAGACCCATCTATTCTGGCATTCAATAATTAAAGAGAGGCCCCCCGCAGTGAATTGCTGGGTGATTACCTCACAGCAGCAGCTATCCTCAGCCACGAGAGAAGTGCCAGCACCTGCAGACAGGCACTGGCAACTGCACACCACATCTTCCGTCAGGCACCGGAACGCAAGCGGGCAGTACTTGCAGCAGAACTGATTGTTCATGATTGTTCATCTCTCTGAACAGAAGTTAACAGAAGAAGGGAGACTAGACACCCGTCTCTGAAGATGGGGGTTTTCTACCGATTAACCTAGTAGTGACTGACTTTCTGGATTTAAGACCCTACCCTGCCTCTGATTCTGCGCAGATATAATGGTCTGTTCAGACAGGATCCATTCTTCATCCCTAATAGCAAAAATCTAGGTAAGGACTTTGACGTTTGGTCTTTAATGAATAGAAGCCAACAGCTGACAAATTAAATACTTCAGAGAAGTGAAAATTAAACAGTCCTGCAGTCACGAGTGTTGGCATACGGAAAGCTGCCACTGAGCTAATAATAGAAGTGTCTACCGCAGCAGAGAGGGAGGTCCCAGTGTCCTAGAGCAAGCCATACATCTGGGCACTGGGAAGACAGCCATTAGGCAATATATGTTTAGCAGCACACACTTGCTGCCTTCCTGCCAGCTATTCATCTTTTGCAACCACAGGCCGAGGGCAGAAGTCCATGAACAATAATGTGGCACCGGGGACAAAAATGAGATTGGGTTGTGCCCACCAGGCTCCCATTTTAGCAGACAAGTTCCCTGTAGCCACAGGAAGGTGCTTCACGAGCATGCTGCCTGGCCGAGTACCACTGCTTTACTTAATTCACCAAAAAACAGACAACTGGGTCATTTGCCACACACTTGCATTTGCATATTCCGGACACCAGCCACTTTGTCTGGTTACTTCAGGTATCTGTGAGGAGCACAAAACCACCTAGGGACAGAGGCTCCTTGCTCCCTCCAGCCTGACCCCTGCATAGTTTCCTTGTGCGCACATTGTGGAGCCACAATGCCGAGAAATGGGAGGAGAACCAGGGTCATTACACGGAAGATGAACAAAGCATGCAGATACTACTCACCACCAGAGATGGAAAATGATTTACAGACAGGTGGTTATGAAGCTAATCAATAGTGTTTGCATAAGGTGTTCACCCGTTAATAAATGATAACAGAGAGCCAATCAGGACGGTGGAACTGCAGACAGACAGCAGCCAGGCTACTTACCTTCAGTCGTCTACAAAAAACCACCCAAGCAGAGACGGGAAGACCAAAGTATGGGGTGTGCTACACTAGCCAGCAGTAAGATCATGTATATATTACCCTGCCCTAGGAGGAGAAGCACCCTCACGCGAAACATGCCTCACCGCACACGCGTCGCTCTCCTGGAGATGACAGACAAGGCTGATTCAGTGCACTCCTCCTAAATGGTGTCCTACACTCTGTAATGCAGATAGCTGACAGGAGATAATGGGCACTAAAGAGCAGAAGTGAGATAAAGCACTAAAGAGAAGAGGGAGATAAAGTGCTGAAGAGGAGATATGCACGAGTGCACGCACACACAGAGGAACAAATTCTAATATTAAGTACAGGCAGGCTCTGCCAGCTTCAGCAGGGAATCGCTGCTTCTCTTCCTAAAGCATCTCACTCATGTACTTTAAGAGAGTTTCAAAGGTACCAAGCTGTAGAAAGCTTTTGGCTGCATCACCACTGAGCAAACTGGATAATAAAGGGGCAGAGTGGAGCCAGAGCAACTCTGATGATGTTAAGGATCTGATCAGTCTAGGAAAGGGCAGCTCCTGGAGGCTGAGGGTGTCGGGGAGAAGCTTCTGCTCCCAAGGAAGCTAGAGGAAAGGAAACTCCAAGAAGCTTCTCGGCTGTCTGGTTCTGTACCCACTGACATACATTGCAAGGGGTATTTGCTGGCTCAAGATGATGCACCATGTGTTGGGTGATGACTACGGAAAAAATACGTAGGCCATTTTCCCTCTTTGACAGAAAAAGACCCAAGTGTCTCATATTCACTAAAGGAGATTTCCGTCCAACTGTCCCTTTCAGAACACCTATGAAAACAACAGCCTTAAGAACTATCAGCATCTTGTTCTCCAAGTCTGTGTGTAAAACACCTGGCGCACACAGACAAGCTGCTTTTCAGTCAAGCCTGATATTCATTGCCTGTAAAAGATGGCAAATGCACCTAGGGCTTTTCACTGTAGGTAGGTATATGCTCCAGAAAAATCCAGTCCTCTTTGCCTGCAATTGTAGCAAGAAAAAATAACCCAAAAAAGAACCTGCAGGTTCTTCTAGTTCACGTTTCAGTGCTTCCTAGTCAGAGCTGCTCAGATCAGAAGCCAAGAGATTGTCTGGCAGTTCTATGTCTTCGAGCTGCTTCCAGCAAATATAGCTGCTGTCTTCTGCATGTGTTAAGGCCTCCACAAGCACCATTTAGCTGACCATTTCATCCCTACAGAGAGTTCACCTATCAGCACTGTATCACCTATCAGCAGAATAAGATTTTTCTATGTCTGGGAACACGAGCTTCAAAAAGCTCAGAGCTGCACCAGGTGAGTTAATCGCTAGCCTTCTGCTAACGTCCCTTCGAGCTTGCCAGAGCAGGAGGTTTGACTCCTGCAGCACTGAGTACAGGGGACAGGCCTGGGATGGATTTCTTCAGGGCTGGCCAGGTTCCTCCACCCATGAGGAGGAAGGGATGGCTCTTTCTCCTTGCTTGTTGTGCAGGCTACTGTGGCCAGGCTTGTCACCAGCCAGGAACAACAAGGAATACTTCTGAAGGCCTGCTGTTTCCTCAGCGCAGGGTGCTAACCACAGCCACAGAGGGATTTTTGGCACCAAGGATGGTGCCCTGGCCTTCTCTACCTACTGCTCCCACATTTCCCCTCCCTTTGGTCCTTTATGCCCTCCTTTTCTGCTGCCACTTTTGGTCTCTGTGCTCTCCTGCCCCTGCTTTGGCTTGAGTGGTGTGTGATACAGCAAAATGTGAAGAGCAGGAGACAGGCGGAGGGAGTACCAGGAGGGCTCATGCTCTCTTACTGCCTTCATGCCACTCTGGGAAGGTGACACTTGACCATGCATATAAATGGTGTCGATACCACACAGGGCAGCAGCTCACAAATTAAAATAGCAGCAACACTGACAGTACTCACAGGTCTCAGAAAAGAAAGGTGATGTGGAATTGGCTTGTTCATCTTTTCCATGACAGGAAACATTTCAACCCCTGTTACCAGCACAAACATTGTCTGCTTCAGTCATTCTTTGCAACTCTCAATACTCTGGATCAGGACGACACAAACAGGGAAAACCGCAGTATTCCTTTTGCTTTCTATGGAAAGAGCTCAAAATGCAATAAAACCCGGCCTCTGCGTTGTTCTTTGTACGCTCCGAAGCATTCAGCTGCTCACCGTTTATCGTGTTACAGCCTACGGATGTACCAACCTTCTAAGTAAAGCAAGCTGGTCACCCAGCAGTCAGCTGCTGCAGTGACCGCAGGACTGGCCGTCTGTCCAGGGCCAGAACCTCACAGGCCAGCGGAGGCTGCCAGTGACAGCGCCAAGAGGAGCTGTCAGCCAGCCTGCCTCAGTGAAACAAAAATCTTCCGTTTTCTGTCCAAATCCATTAACAGCAGAGTGAAGAGGCAAGAAGGAGCAAGGGTAACCAGCTCGTGCAAGTACATACACAGCACTGTCTTAAGCTACCATTTTTCAATTACTTTTCTGCTTTATGACCCTTAGCACAAGAGGAAAAATGGAGGTGAGACGCAGAAAGCAATCAGTTTCTCTTCCAGCTTCTCATGCATTCATACCAGAGCATGGTGGATCAGGGACACCCCCAGGAAGTACTGGAAAACACGTTCAACACTTTGTTGAAAAATTGTTTTTACAGGTCACAGATGGTTTTGGAATTATAAGAAAAGGGCACTAAAGTGTAACAACTTTTTGGAAGGTATCCTCATCAGAAAATTCCTATGGCATTTCAGACATCCCAAACAAAAAGTTTATAACTTCATAATGCTAATCAGGAATACCTTAAAGAAGCCTTACCAGAAATCACAAGTGAATCCCAGGGACTTCGATCTAAGCTGGGATCTGGCTGTTTCAAATCTTGCTGCAGAAAGATTCATAATCCTGAAAACAACAGAAAAGACATAGCAATGAAGTATGTGTAAGGATAAGATCCATTGGGGGAAAAAAATATATAAAACTGATTTAGTAAGACCAGGACAGGATACGACACTAGCCTTGGCTTAAACGGTTCTGAGCTGCAAAGCCCCTCCAGTTTTTGCTCCGAGGCAGCCTGCCCACACTTCACTATGGCCTGCCCTGAAGTGCTGTTGACCAGAGACCCCGAGAGGGAGGCAAGACCGACTCCCCCAGTGCTGCCCAACACCCCCACCGCTTGCCACCTCCAACTTGCTGCAGAGCACACACAGCAGCAGCACTCTCCTTGCCCTTCTGAATTATCTTGGGAAAAAATAAAATCAGTCAACCTTCTGATTTCCGAGTTACAGCAGACTCCCAAAGGCGGCCGCGCTGGCCCCAGAGGCCAGGTCCATGCAGGACCCCGTGCAGGCCTGAGGGAAAGCGGGGCAGCCTGGACGAACGGGAGGAGGGTCTTGCCTCCAACATGTCCTGCACCGTCGCTGCGGTGCTTGTCCCCACACCGTGCCTGGCAGCATCACAGGCCGTGTCCAGGGAGGGCCGCTGGTGATGCAGGGCCCTGCTGCGCTTGGGCCACCTCACCCAGGCGCAGCCCGCAGCTCACGGTGGCTCCGCAGCAGATCCCAGCGTGGCGTGGAGGCAAAACAGCCTCTTGGCTCACCGTAGACTTGCTGCGTTTGGAGATGCCTGCATGCACCCCAAGCAGCCGGAGGGGAGGGCAGAGAGGCTCCAGACGTACAAGCCACGGGCCCCAAAGCCAGGCACTTGAGCACAGATGGCTGGGACACACTTGGACCAGTCCACATGGGCACCCTCTCACCAGGGGACAGCACGTGGCCCCCACGTGCCAACACACCCCATGCCCAAGGCAACGGAGTGGCCTTGAGACACGTAGAGCAGTCCAGGACTCTCCGCTGTGCAAAAACACAGCAAGCGGAGCCAGCTGAGCTCTCCGAAGCCTGTGCCCAGCTTTGGGAGGTCTGCAGCAACCCAACAGGGGCTGGTGTCAGCTCCTGACCTTCCCAGGCCTTCCAGGGTAAGACCAGAAGGGGACAGACGGCTCCAAGACAGAGAGCACGTTGCCAGCACCACGATGCGCCACCTCCTCGGAGGTGTCTCCCTCAAGCCATGCTGCCCGTTTACTGCAGGGGAGAGCCAGCAGACCCCCACAGGGCGAGCGCAGTCTGTGGCCTGCCTGCCTCCCCCACACCCAAGCAGTTCATGCTCCAGCTTAAACAGTCCTTATTAAGGACTGAAACATTCCATTTTTCCTGGCTGCATGATGCACACTGTCCTGAATGCTCTTGGAAATACTAAGGAGGCGGCAGCAGTGGAGGCCACTTCCCTTCCCACAAACGGCTTGAACTCGCTTTTTTGTGTTAGCTCCTGGTTCATTTGTCTGTACTCGACATTTATGAATAAACAAACAATGAATTCGCTAGGGTTTTTAATGATCATATTATTTGTATTTCTCATTAAAAGCTGGCTCAAACAGCATTGTCTTTAGTAACTGCAGATGTGGCTTTTGGGGTGTTAGGTGCCTGTGTTTGGCCGAATTGCTGTAGTTTGCCTCTTTACTGCAAGCGAAGGTTTTCCAAAGGAGACAGCATTCGCAGTAATGAGCTGTCTCTTAGGCCCCAACAGCACAAATTGTAGTTTACCGTAACGTACCAGCTGTTCCAGATTTCCTTCTAACCTACATTACATCCAGCATGGAGATTTCAGCAGCTGTAATTTTACTTCATGCAGAATGTGATTTTCTTCCACGCATCAAGCACCAGCCTGCACAATAACCTAGCAGGCCCGTAACTGGGCTCCCAATTTTAGAGGTTAGAGCGAGGTCTCCAACCCCAGTCCCAGGGTGTCCCAAGCATCAGGTATTTGTGTGTATGAGTGTGGTGCACAATTACCCCAAAGCTGGTACATCCATGTGCAGCTTGCAAATACAAAAACAAAAGGCAGAGATTTGGTGAAAACTTGTCCATCAAAACACAAAAGCAGGAGAACATGGGCAGAAATCTAATTTCAAATCACAGTAAATGCATGTTAGTTTCATGGCAATTAGTTATCTGCACGGGCCTTGAAAAACACGCGTACAGAATAAAGCAGCTAAGAGGTCCCATGCTTTTCCTCACCACCCAAAGACAGCGCAAAGCAACAGATTTGGCAATTTACTTTCCCGAGTTGCTTTGATTATTACGCAAGGAGACGAGAGACAACGACGACAGACATCTCACTACCTGCCTCTCCACCTCTTTGTACTCTGGCCCTCTATCAACCAAGCACCTCCTTTTTCTTTTCTCCTGACTTCATGTTACTGCCAGTCCTGGTTTTCCTCCCAGATGGCAGACATTCATCTCCTGGCTACACTCACTTGCAAGAGGAAACAAGCCTTCTGCCTTGCTCTGCACAGTATTAAAACAAACGACACAAGACTAAACTTCACTGCTAACCATAAATGCATCCAATCCACTGGAAAGCTGAGGGACCAAGCTTGCAGGACAAGCTGCTCTCAGAGGTCTCAGTCTTGCGGGTAAAACACAGAGCACCAGTTTTAAGAGTATTTTACGTGGTAGACAGAGGCCGCTCATTCAGCGTACTAGAGACAGATGAACATGGAACCAGCATTAGCAGCTGATCACTTCCACGATGGGAGAGATTTATCCTGTAGTGCTACTGAAGTCTTTACACAGTGTGCCACCTGCTCAATAAACCCAAGATCAGAAGACACTGGCACATGAGTAGAGATGATAAAGAAAATCTAACAAAAACACAGAGAAACAAAGATATCTTTAACTCCCCACATCAGAATTAGACCAAGGATGGAGGCTAGGAAGCACCCTGTTCAGTGTATGTGCCCTCCCCAGCCATCACTACGCTTCTTCCTTTGAGGGGTTCTCACCTAGGGAAACAACACCTGCCCAAATGAAAGTCGGGAGCTCTCTTGTTAAGAGGCAACGGCAAAGGCCAGCAAAAGAGCACACAAGTCTAAAGCCACGAGTCTGAAGTTATTTGAAGATACAAGCATATACAGAAAAAGCCTCTGGTTTAAACCATGGGTTATAAAAGCCAAACAGTTGTGCCCAGTACTGTGATCAAATGCCATCCTTATTCCATCAGAGCTTAAAATAGGTTGAGTAACAAGGCAAACAACTGTAAAAATCCCGAGCTGCTGCCAACGGACACGCAGCAGGCAGCGGCATCACACCATTTCACTTCACTTCCAATGACTGTGGCGCTCGTAGAAGGAAAGCCTCCATTATGATTCAGGAACACACTGAGCTGAGTGTCGATACAGCCAGGCAAGAACTTCATCGGTAAACTACACACTGCAAAAGGATCCACAGAGCACAATGTTAAACCAACCCGGCCCCAGCATCACAGGCAGCACACGCACGCACAGCATGGGTAACCTCTCCAGAGCACCCGTGGCTGCCAGTACATAGACAGTAGTCCCCTTATTTCATTTACCTAATCCACAGGACAAAAACTGCATGCAAGTTCACAACCCATGATCTTCCCAGATCCCCTCGACTTCCTCTGTCAGGCCCAGGTAGTTCTCATATTTTAGCTACTGACTGCACAGGCTTTGTTAGTGCTGGAGGCTGAGGCTTTGTAACAAGCCCCGGGAGTTCGGTACATTCTGTTCGGAGTGCCAAAGGCACTGAATAACCACTTACATTTGCATTTGCCTAAACATAGCCTAAACACACTGGAAGCAAATAGCAGGAATAGGTTTAGCACTCAAGAGGACAATTAAAAGCAAAAAAACACCCATCGATAATTTGGTACTTTTCCCGAAAGACCAGAAAAACCCAATATGTATCAAAATCATTGAAATGGTATTTTTGTATTGCAGCAAAAGACAAAGAATGTAAAGTTCGAGATGTCTGCCAAGAACTTTAAAACCTATTTTTAACCAGTCAGTACATTTTATGAGCTTATCTGTAGATAAGATAAGCTGATAAATACCGTTTCTGGGGTTTAGACTTTTTGGTACAGACATGTGCAATCTCTGTTGCTGCCTGAGCCTGACTGCTTTTCTCTGCAGCAGCAGAGAGATTGCAGAGAGGTAGCCAGCCTTGCAGCAGAACTGCTGCATTATGAATCAGATCATGCTCACCAGGAAAAGGCAGGCTGTAGCGCTTAGGGTGGGCTAGAGAGAGCCAAGAGACTTGGGGTGCTATTCTTGGCGTCGCCAATGATTCGCTGCATGACCTTGTGAAAGCAACTTAATCATCGCATACATCAGTTTCTCAGCCTCTTCATGTTAAACATCAGTAGTACTGCAGAACACCCCAAAGGCTGCTTGCTTTAGGAAGAAAGGGAGAAAAAGAAATAGGCTGCCCAAAAAAGAATGGAAATGATGTGGTGCGTCTGGGTGCAGCCACATTTCTGATTTCAAAGGCAGTCAGGACTGTGTTTGGAACAAAGGCTCTAACCCAAGTAATAAAAGAGAAATTAAGTGTTAAAAAAGGAACAGCATCCCCTTACGATTATTTTGTCCCTCTGGGTGTTTGATGAGGCAGATGTTACTATAACCAAATGCCAGTGAGGTGTCTGGATGCTGTGGAAGTAGATGCCTCTGATACACCTGACTAGATTCATCCTCACAGCATCCCTGTCCGAAGGAAGAAGGACGCCAAGCACTATTCAGTCTGGAGATGGCTATATGGCTATAGAAGAATACTCCATAGTTAAAGACAGCCCGTGTTGCTGGATCTGGTGATGTATGCCAGCAATTTTTTAAAGCAGCTCCACCTGGTAACAGCACAGGATACAACCTGCTGGCGGTGGAGAGGTTCCCACTCACCACTGGTGTCACACCATGCCCCAGGCAGCATGCTGGTGCTGACACGGCCCTTGCCAACAGGCCTATCAGCCAGCCCGTGGCGCAGTATGATGTCAGCTGAAGCGCCTCGTCAACAGGAGTTTCGCTGAAACTGTGTCTCAGCCGTGCCAGACATGACGGCACGCCGTTCAACCTGGCACGCCCTGTACCGGCCTGCAATAGCCTGCGCTACAGACCTGCAGCAGCCCCCAGAAGGAAGCACCAGATGTATGTTGAAACCCGAAAGGTTCTTAGTTCACCCAAGTCTGCAGGGGGTAACTGCGGCAGAGGTTACCTTGGCACAGCTGCAGAAGCAGAGGGCACTGCTACAATGGCCAAGCCTGTTCCATCCCAATTAAACACTAGCAACAGGCACCTACAGTCCCCATTGCTTCCGGTTTCTGTCCGGTTGCACAGGATAGCTTCAGCTGCTGCCTAAAGCCAAAACCCAGCTCTGCACAACCTCAGGGAGCCATTTGTTCTGGTGCTGCACCGTGGCAGGATTTTGTTCCTCTGTAACAGAAGGCTCAGATGTGCACAGCTTACCCCAAAACACCCATGCTTCAGTATCTGAATGCACTGCAGACCAAATCTGGAAACTGTCTATTTGCTGTTGCCGCCCGCCAGGGCTGACTCTGGTGAGAAACATCCACTCTTCCCTGCGAGAAGCACCATGTGCTTGCTGGCCACTGCTCACCCACATGCCATAGCCCTGGACTTGGGCTGAAAGGTGGGGAAGGCAGGCAGGAGAAGAGAAGATGATCAGAAAGCAAACAGGTAAGTAAAAAAAATAGAACCGGAGCACAAAAGAACGTGGAAAATGGCAGGGAACACAAGTGTAAAAACCTCTATAAAACTAGAGGTTGCACAGAGCTGTTAAAGGACTACTGGAGAGTCTGTGGAAAATGGAGAAAGTGAAAAGAAAAAGGCTACATACACCATAAGCATCAGAAACCTTCATGTCTACTCTCCCAAGACTTTCAAAGCAGCAAATGCCCAGAAACCACCAGAAGAAAATTCTGCAGCTGGGGTAGGCAAGGCAGGGAAGCAGCACTGAGCCCAGGAAAAGGCTCTGCCTCAGCATCCCTCAAACCTCTGTGGGACTACTCAGTCTGAAATACAAGCCTTAGCCCCCACTGCAATAAATGGAAGTCTCCTCAGAGGAGAAACGAGTCTTAATCTGCTGGGTTCTGAGGCAGGGGGAGTTGGTTGTTTTTCAACTACATTCACAAACCCGTTGGCGCAGACACACGTCGTGTCTGATGACAAAGCCCTTTTCCAAAATACTGGCAGCCATGGCAGCAGAAAACATGACCACTGTCCGATTACCACATACATGTCCGCAGCTCACACAGATCCTAGATGGCATCCTGCAGACTGGTTTCACAGCTCCACCTCAGTATGCCACCGCATGGTGTACTGGGACGAGCTGTCTCCTCTTTCTGTGCACCACACGATCTCACACTTACTGTTTTCACTCCTTTACTTCTAGGTTAGCTATAACTTTGCCGAACAGAAATATTGCGATTCCCAAGAAAGGGATTGTGAAAAATCACTTCAGACAGCAACAGCAGCTCTGTGACTGCTAACACCTGGCACAGTGAGGCTTCTGGACAGGGACTGCCATTCCCATTTTACAGACAGGAAAATAAGCCCCTCCTGAAGGCAAGGACACAAAATGGCACTTTCTAAGTGACCAAGTCAGCTGCTTTTCAATGCTAAGCCTCACTTGTGTTTGCTCTGCACTTACCACATTAATCCCATGGGAATACAGGAGCATAAGCCATTGACTCTCTCCCCCTCTCTGCTCCATAACAGCCACAGACCTTCTCACCTCATCCCTTGCTCAGTCACCAAACACCCTTTTTTTGGACGCCCTCTCTGACAATCAATTACATGATTAACTCAATTCAGATAAACTCAGGGCAATTACTGTACTGACACACAGCTTGAAGTCCTCTGCTGCTTCCCCAGAAGGCTTTGTGTGTCTTGGCGATCAAGAGTTACAAACGGTCCCATCACCGCAGAATTTCTTCATTGCCAAAAAAACACTTATAAAATCCCAGAGCTGCACAGATTATACAAAACCTGATGTAAAGAAAACCACTTTTGCCACGGTACTGGCGCGCCTGACAGCATCCCCACTCCTGGCAGAGGTCAGGGACATGTCAGGGATCCAGCGTGGGTCTTGGAGCCAGCCTGTCTGAAGAAGCCTGTGCGCAGTCAGCTACAGCGTGACCCTACAGCAGGGAGGGTTCTCACACAGACACCCTCAGTGTGCACTGGGTGCAAGGCAGCTAACCCCACTGTCAGACACTGCCCACATGAAGACTTAACTTAGGATGACTTGTGAGCTACGTGCTTCTGTCTTGGCATCCTGCATGTGAAGTTCTCCGTGTGGAGATACTCCGAGGGTCCTGACTATGCTTGCAGAGCTGGCAAATTAGAAAACAAAACCAAACCAAACCCCCACCGTAAGCAAACCCCATGCCCCCAACCCTGCTAAACCTTTCTGCTGACTCCCAAGACTGCCTCACAATGCAACGCTGCCTCTGCGCAGCCAAGCTCACTCATGTCTTTCTGCACTCGTCTCCAGCTGCCTGCCCCACCGCTGCGCTAACACGGACATGGCAGCCATCAAACAGCAATGCACCTGGGACTCCACCAGGCCCTTGTGACAAAACGACCTCCCAGAATAAAGCTACACTTGCCGAAACCTGGTCAAGATCAATGAGCGAGGGACAGAATGAGACAAGGACTCAAACCCTTCTGATTTACAATACCCAACTCTAGCCACCACACACAAACCCCATTTTAGCTTTGCTACTTCTCCCACTTAGAAAAGCCTCCTGGACAAGCACACACTGTGGTTCCTCCAAACCCATAGGAACCTTGGCTGTTTGTGAGACAGGAGCTCTCTATCTACAGACGGATCAAACAGATTCCAACTTTTCCACTGCAGGCAGAAGCAGGAATTTTTTCCTAGGATTTCCTAAATCTTTTAATCTTCTACCTCTGAAATCTCTAATTCTACTTTTTAAAGTCCATATTCACGAAGAGAGATTGAAGTGACCAAACTGCTGGTACCAGGGAGAGAAGAAATCCTATTTTTCATTCTTCAGCTACAGTTCATGACATCTCATTTCGCAGCCGCCAGCTAGGAAAAGGCTTATGTAAGAGTTAAGACAGAGATTGAAGTGACTTACAGAGCATTTCGCTAAAAGAAAAACACCCTGCAAATCATCGAGAATGGACTGTATTGGTGTGCACACCCCTGCCGGGGATCACAACAGCAGTTGGGACTGGTGTGTTCTCAGTATGTGGCAATATTAAACATCACTTAATATCAGAGAGGCTTGGACATACCGGAGAGTCCAATGAAGGGCCATGTGGATGATGAAGGGATAGAAGCACATGACATACAGGGAGAAGCGGAGAGAGCTGGGAGCGCGCAAGCTTGAGAAGAGAAGGCTTGGGGGGGTTTATCAATGTGGAAGTAGTGATGGGGGGAGTAAACAGGACAGAGCCACACTCTGCTTAGTGGTGTCCAGAGACAGAACAGCAGGTACAGACACAATCTGAAACACAGAAAGATCCGTTCAAGCACAAGAGAAAAAATCTTTTTCCTGTAAGGCTGGTCAAACACTGGGATAGGTTACCAGGGAGGCTGTGCAGTCTTCATACTCGGGAGATATTCAACACGTCTGACAGCGCTCTGCATGACTGCTCTAGTCGCCCCTGCTTTGAAGAGCTGGACTAGATCTCCAGAGGTCCCTTCCAACCTCAGCTGTCCTTCAATTCTGTGAGAAACAGGAAGAACACGATTTGCTTAGTCTAGAAAGAGAAAGCTCAGGGTAGGCACAGCAGATCCTTTTGAAGGCAACGATCCAGGTTTCTTCCTCCCAGTGTAGGTCAAAATGTAACAGGCTAGTTTTGAGGAAAGATGATGTAGTCTGAGTTTCTACAGGTCAGGGTATCTAAGTGCTCAACAGACCACAGAACACCATCAGCAGCAGATTTAGAGAGGAAAACAGGTGAATAGCCATCAGGATGGCCTAGGTGTTACTGAACTTGCTTCAGAGGGGACCTGGCTTCCCTACATATTTCAGCGATTTAAAAGACATCTGCACCCCTCCCCCAATCTTCTGCTCCCCCACAACCCCAAACTTCTGTGCTTCAACTTTTTTTTGTATCTGTAGCATGTGAAAGGCTCTGAAATGGCTTTGTAAAGGCTCAGAAGAACAATGCATCTTTTTAGAAACACTATTCCAGTTGCATTGCTAGATTTCATTATTTCAGAGCTAGAAAAGCTGATTAAAAAAAAAAAGTGAAAGTCACAACCTTCCAAAAGCTGGAAACTCACATTTTCCCAATTTATACTCTATGGTCAATGAAGACACAATTTAATCCAGTCTATGGATTCCTCAAAAACTGTTTGGAGTTGTCAAAAACTCTTTTTTGGTTCATTTAGTTAAAACTAAAATCTACAGAAGTGTGGCTTGGTCATATGCTGTTTAAATACGCACGTTTTTTTAATCACCCAAGGTAAGCTGTGCTCCTCTGAATCGTACCTATTACCTTCTCAGCACTTAGGCTAGTATCTTCCTGTCTGGTTCCACAAAACTGTGCAGATCACCGAACAGAAGCGACAGACCCTCCTGTTTGCCACTGTTTCTGCACACCAGCCTGTGGAAAGGCTCCCACAACAACACTCCTTTTGCACTTGAGCAGCGCTCAGCCAATAGTCACCAAATCTGGGCCACGGGTAGGGGCTGCAGGACAAGCACAGGTGTTGCTCAGTAGCTTGCTCTCTCCTTCTCTGATCAGCTGAGCACAGACATTATGGTCCTACCTGGCATAGGCAGGTTGTGGCACAGCATGTATATGGTTAAGGAAAAGAATGTCAAGGTGAAGCTCTAGCGCATGCTGCCAGATAGACCACCCCTCTGAACAGGAAGCTCTTCCTCCTCTGTCAAGCTCAGACCTCTGCCACCCGTGATTTAAGTCAAGCCCTAGATAGCACTAACAGTGAAACAAGTCTCTGCTGCAACCACAGCAGGAATCACAGCATGAGCATGGAAACATTTCACCAATCTTCCAACTGTTGGGCTTAAAGGCTGCAGTGGCACACACAGGATAAATACCTAGTAACACATACCAGTGGCCAGTTCACCGACATGTCACCACCACTGATGGCATTACTGCAGGCTCCTGCACACCTGGTGACTATTCATAGCACAAAGGCTTGCTTTCATCATTTCCACGGTGTAACAGGAATGCATTACTGCAGGTACAGTCAGTTTGGCATAATTTCATTTGAGACACCAAGCACAAATGTTCTGACTCCAGATTTGTGTCTTGGCCTCGGTTTCATACAGTAAGAGAAGTGAAAGCAACATTACCAAAAACCTCAAGCACAAGTGTGTCTTTTTTGAAGCAAGAGTTTGGGCCCCATTCCCTGCTGAACTAGAACTCCTCTGCTTCTCCTGGGATTTCAGCCCCTTCTTCGATCCTTCCCTCTGCTGCAGGGCACAGAAAGACTGCAAAGCTTCCCTAAGCAACCAGCTGAGGATTCCTTTGTAGATGAGGCCACCAGCAGTATCCAGTCACCGTCTGCTCTCCTGTTGCCCCCCACCCACCCACACACACACATAGAGAGCTCAGAGGAGCACTGACCACGAACACAACCAGAGCCCTGCTGCTCCACAGAGCTGTCAGTCCATGCTGTCACGCAGGAAAGCTCAGCTCAGCCAGGAGCAGACAGTGGCTTCAGTCAAGTAGCCTCTATCATCTGGATGACAGAGCAGAGAATGGGCGGCTGCAGCCTAGATGTCTTCAGCGAGTCCTTGCTCAGGTGGAGCCACCACGGCAAGAAGTTGGCAGTGGGCAGGAAGAAGATCTGTGGGCAGCGGTTCTCAAAGAAGGAAGGTGTAGGAAGGTGCACACAGGCAGATGGAGAGCTGCGGGAGCCTGAGGGCATAGTCATTCTGCATTACCATCCACAGGCCACAAGCCAAAATGACAATGCTCCTTGAAAATGACAGAAAAGAATAATATCCATTAAATTGGGTAACTGTGGAGGGGAAAGCCAACACGGCCTTGTTCCTGCCATTAAACTAGCTGGTTTGAGTCTTTCAGCATGTACGAAGTGCACTGGTCCTTGGCAGCAGAAACCATCGTGCCATTTCTTTTGCTGTCCCCTGGGAAAAATCTTTGTTCTGTAGGAAGGCTTTGCAGTCTTAAAGAAGGCTCAGTGGAAGAGACAGGTAAGAAACAAAACCTGTTCTCAAGACTGATGAATTTAACTTGCTAGTATAAATGTGCATACTGCACATCTAAGCAGAAATCAAATACCCCAAAAACACCCCAAATGCAGCCTGAGAACAGAAAATTGTTGCCTAGCCAAATACTGACTTCAGTGCAACTAACGCTTGCATTTGAGTTACATTGCAAATGGTGAATTTGCTTTCGAAAGCTTAAAGCTTTCAAACTCTAAAGTACACCAGCAAAAACCAGTCAGTTTAATTATCTAGAAGCCAAATCTAGGCAAGTAGGCAGTACAAAGGGACCACCTACTTGAAGCCCTGCTCTGACACACACTATTCACAGGATCCACCTTTGTGTGCTTTTTAATATTTAAGTGTTCCTTTATTTTAGTCTACATTTGTCTTAATAAATTTATCTTCAGTTTTGGAAGTGGCGTTTCTGACAACACCATTTCTACTGCTGTACTGAAGCCATGGAGAAATTCCGACTAACATAGCCTCTTGAGCGTATTACGAGCGCTCAGCCTCACCTTGTCCCTTAGAAGGCACCTGACAAGTGACATCAGTCAACGTTGCTATATGCTCTGTCACCTCTTGTTTTGTAAGGAAGCTGGAATGCTCCACGCACAACATGGGATGCAATAGGGCAGCAGTCACTAGGGAAGGAGATTGAAGTAACATGCAAGCCTGTGTCTGCCTAGCTGGCTGGAGATCCGTATGTGCAGGGTGGGGTTGTTTTTTTTTTTTTTTTTTTAAAAAAAAAACCAGCAGATAAATTCATGGCTACAAATAGAACAGTAGCTTCTGCGGGTGGCAGCTTCTAGGGAACTGGCAATGAGACACAGCCTGGTTCAGGGATAGCCACCTGCTAGCAAATGACTGAAAGGCATGGCCAGATGATACGGCTATTGCAGGAGGAGGCTGGTCATCCCAGCCTTGTTCTCAGTTGCCAAGCAAAGAGACGATGCACAAACCTCTTCTCCCACACCTGCTTGCACTTGCCTCCTGCTCTGCATTTGTCTGGCGCCCAGACCAACAGGCCTGGTCTTCAGCGGACACCCCACAGACCCCAGAAACACAGACAGCCACCAGAGATCACCACCGTCAGTCTCGCTGGCAGGCTGAACATCAGGCAACCAGCCGATGGAAAGTCAGCGGGAGTCTTATTTACTTCCTTGGACCGGGCTTGAAATGGGCCAGGCGTGTACAGGGGGGCACGTGGAGACTGCTGGAGAGAGTCCAGCGCAGAGCCACAAAGAAGATTCAGGGGGTGGAACATCTCGCTTAGGATGAAAGGCTGAGGGAGCTGGGTCTCCTTAGCTTGGAGGAGAGGAGACTGAAGGGTGACCTCACTGATGTTTATAAATACGTAAAGGGCGAGTGTCAGGAGGATGGACTCTTCTCGGTGATGGCCAATGACAGGACAAGGAGCAGCAGGCACAAGCTGGAGCACAGGAGGTTCCACATGAACATAAGGAAAAACTTTTTCCCTGTGAGGGTGGCAGAGCACTGGAACAGGCTGCCCAGAGAGGTGGTGGAGTCTCCTTCCCTGAAGACATTCAAAACCCGCCTGGACGCATTCCTGCGTGACCTGCTCTGGGTGGTCCTGCTGTGGCAGGGGGGCTGGACTAGATGGTCTTTCAAGGTCCCTTCCAACTCCTGACATTCTGTGATTCTGTGACTCACAGGTTCTCCTTGTGGGACCGCAACTCCCTCTGAGTTGGCGCCGGGCGCGCCTCAGCAGCGAGGGGTTTTTGGGAAGGCCTGTGGCAACCCGGCAGCGCGACAAAGCCTGCTCCACCCAGCAGCAGAGGAGCCAAAGCTCATGCCCAACAGGAGCAAGGCAGCATCCTCTAACTCCTCCCTGAACACGCGAAGCTTGCTTTCGATTCATACCAAGGTCTTGGGCAACGAAGAGTAAGTAAGGAGCCTCAAAGAGGCATAGTATGACTTCCCTTTACACCACAAACTTTAATCCTGGTGTGACTTCCTCTAAGGCAATAAAAAGTCTGCTACCATCATCTTTTTCGGTTGTTGCTTATATGCCATCATAAATGTGGAAAACACAGAATTATAAAAAATATTGTTAGCTTTTTTCAACGAAACAAACTTTTTAAGCAGATAACAGATAGTGACGTATGTGCAAAACAAACAAAATCCCCTACTGAATAACATATTGGACTTCTTTGCCATTGTAAGACGCTTTACTTTCACCAGTAAATTGGGTTTGAAACTACTCAGAGGTATAAAACAAACAGATAAAGACAAGGAAAAACAAGTTATCTTTTTCCATTTAAAAGATTTGTTGTTTCCACTAACGCGGCTAACGATTGCTAGCCTGTCTCTGAAAGCAAGGGCTATCCCCAAGCCTCGCCAAGACCAGTCTAGTGAACCAGAGCTTTCTTGGTTATGCAGACTGACTCATACTTGAGAGCAAGCAGAGATCTTTAATGCCTGTTGACAGTAGAAATAAAGCAAATCCTCACCAGGCTTCATTTCATGTTATGGGACAAAACCCACACTTAACATTAGCAGGTGAAACTTGTGCCAGCCTGGGAGGAACACGACAGTCACGCAGCTGAGCCCCAGGGCTCGTCTCGCTGCTTCCATCCACCTCCCTCTACCAGTGCAGCACCAAGGGCGAAGCAGGAGAGCACTCGTTCCGAGGTCGAGTAGCAGCACTGGGACGTACCAAGAGGTGAAACAACTCTACACAGGTTGGTATAATGTGTACGTTACAACCCACGTTGTCTGAAGACCCAAGCTGTTGCAGAGATGCAGGTTCAAATGAACTCACAGCAAAAATAAATACATTTTAAAAAAATTCAGTCACTGCTTTACAATTCAAATTCAAGTGAGGAAACCAACCTGTGAATGCAAAATTAGGTGAGCCCAGATCCCCCACCAGATTTTATATGTAAACAAATTAGGCTTGTTCAATCTTGGATTTGTCCCATTTTCAGTATTTTTCCAGTTTTGCCATGTTCTTCCTAAAGACCCGGGAGTGCAGTATTTTAGATGCTTTAGTCACACGCATACTGTGGTGTCCTCCTTGCACGTCGAGCTACCTCTCCCCGTACGTACAGGGACACGTACGTGCAGACACAGCATTGGAATAGCTCTACCTACTGTCAAGGCTTCACATCACAGCTGTTCCCAGGAGAGTAGAGCATTGCCAGATTACAACTGTTCCACCTGGATTTTCCATGCCAAGAGTCTATCTGAAACTGCAGTCTTTGGATCGGCAAAAATCAAATCGGGTATTTTCAAGAACAAGAACAGGGAACAACATAGTACTTTAAGCATAAAAACATTAACAACTGCAACCTCAGAGGGGGTGTGACAGGCAGGCAGGAGAGGAACCAGTAGGCCGCAGGTAAACAAAACAGAGAAAGCAAGCACTGCGTAACTAGCGTACTGCACACACAATGCAAATTCTTCCCCAAGGAATTATGTCAAAACAAGGTTAAATATTTCACTGGGACTAATACTTTAATTTATTTTTATAAATCAACCTGCATAATTTAAGCTGGCATCCTTCACATTTCAATTTTCCTTTCAGTAATAAAACTAACTCTGCAAATCATCCCCAGCTATATGTTATTTTTGTATGTAAGAGCACCAAGTGATAGAAGCTTGGCAGGACAGATCTGACTAAGAAAGAAAGAAAAATTGTTCTGCTTCCCAAACATACCAGAACAAGTCCATGCTCCATAGCCTGATTTTAAAGCCGTAGGATGAAAATGACTCAGCCTATGTTAAAATTAGAGGTATGACGAGATTGAGACCGCAAGATAAGTATGGAATTAAATGCATTTTTACTTGACTTAAAGAAGCTTTTTTGTTCATGTTGAAATACTGGAAACACAGCAACTCCAGAAGTCTGTGAAATAGACCTACAAGGTGTTTTATAGAGCTGCAAGTGCCATCCACCATCATCGCTGCTGCAGGAAAGCCAGAGGTGACAGAGCATGACAGCTGTATGGGGCAGGGACAGTGCTGTGGGTCCCACTCCCTGCAATCCTGTGGTTGGGGCACCCCCAGCCTCAAGCTTCTGGCACGGGAGGACAAGGTGAGGACAGGATGAAATGGGACAGCAGCTGCACCACGCAACATGCATGCCTGTCAGCAGTGGCGTCTCAGCAGCAAGGGCTCCTCCTGCTGAAAGCCTCTGCAGCCACCTTTGGCTCCTCCAGCCCCCCATTTACTGGGATCCTCGCGGTGGTTTCCCCAAGCCCACCTCTTCCCCCCCCCCCGGCCCCTGGGAAGCAGCCACAGCCCCAGCACCCACTCCCCCGGCACAGCGGTCAGATGCTGCAGGCAGGCGAGCACTCATCTCCCCGCTCTCTGCGGCACCCCAGCAACAACCCGAAACATGCGGCACCATCACTCACCAACAAAACCCTTTCTCAAATCAAATACTGCCACAATTCACACAGCTGAAAGTCACTTAGCTCAGAGTAACCCTGACAAGTTCTTCTGTATCTTCTGTTGCTTCTCTTTGTGCTCAGAGACAGAAGCGCAGTAGTTCTGGAGCCTTTTATAATGAATGCCTACTCAACCTCACCCCAAATACATACAGATAAATATACACAGCTTGTTAAATATATATTTATAAAAATATAAAACCCTCCAACATTTTGAATGCTAGATGAAAAAAACATTAAATGGAAGAGTTCACTAGGCCAAATAACCAAACCAAGACATTCCCATTCCCCTCCTTCCAGATACACTACTCACAGCAGGAGGAATGTGTCACAGTTCAGTGTTCCTAGCTGCTCCTTCCCCAGGCTTTTCCTTTCTCTTACAGGAAATCCTCCAGCTGGCCCTGTTTTGTTCTGTAGTGCATTTTAAATTCAGCTTCTTTGCATCAATTGAATTCAGGTGCATGCAGGCATTAGGTACTTGCAGGTGGGTGTTGCTCCTGGTGAGATTTCCTCAATTTCTTCATTGCCTAGGTTTCCTTCTAACAAATCCATAACGAGCAAATTAGAAGAAAAAAAAAAAAAAAAGTAATTATTGTAATTATTTTCTGCTGTTATGCAATACACACACAGAGACATTCTTTAAAAAACTGTGAGAAACCAACTGCCACCAAAGGACTCTGCATCTCCCAACATGGATTAACAAAGTCCTACCTAAGTTCATGTTGAATGGTTGGCACAAATAACTGTTACAGTTTCCTCCTTAATAGGAGGACATGGAGGACAACACTGTCATAAATTACTGTTCCATCCAAAGGGTCAGTGCTGGCTGCCTCCCTACGTCTCTAGTACAAGCCCAGAGTCACTGAGCTGCTAGCGAGTGGCACCGGCACTGTACTCTGGAGGTGAGGATGACAGGCAGAGCCTGGGTGAGCAGCTTTTTAGGCACAGCGCATTTTTACTAACCCAGTACTGAAGGGCTGTCACGTCCTAGGAGGAGCTGCTGACCCTCCCGCCTCCTGCGGCCAGCCCTTCTGCCTGCCTCCGCTGCGAGGAGTGAGCAGCGCTTTGCTCACCCGGCAAGGTGCCCCATCTGCCTCACCCAGCAAGGCAGTTCCTCCATGACAGTCTCAGGGAGAAAGAAAACGCAGCTTGATTACTTATGTGACCTGTTCACACACGCTGAAGTTTGAGGGGCAAAGCCCCTTGGGTTCTGTTCAGCCAGCCCTTGCTTTCACAAGGCCCTGCGGACTGCAAGAAAACATGGATTGCGCATGTTTCAAGGCAAGCCACTGCAAGAGGGCGAATAGGAAAACCAAACCCCACCGCTGGTATAGCTGGAGGGGGTGAATCACTCTTGTTTCAGAAGCAATATCCTTAGCCTGGAGCTAAAAGAAGCAAAACAGGGAGTAAGGTAGGGCACTTGCTAGGAAGAATATTCTCAGTTGGGTTTTTGGGTTGTTTTGTTGTGGGTTTTTTTGATGCTTGACAGCTATTACCACTAAATAGCAGAACCTGTGACAATACAGAGAATATAATTGCTTTTCTCTGAGAATACAGGGCAGCATTTTCACCAAACAAGAATGGACGTGTTGGGTTGTTTTAATTCCTGGCATAGCTGGGCATGTCTTATCTCTAGCTCGAAAAAACTGAAGTGCATAATGAAGACAGCCAGTTGTCTTGTTAGGTAACTACACAACTTTCACCACAGGATAGGAATTGTTGGCAAGATGTGGCATCAGTACAGAGAAACTTAGAATTGCCAGCTGAATAGATCTGTCACATTTCTTTCTGCAAATGTTATGTCTACTACTACTACAAATAGCATAGCTGAGTGATAAAACTTAAAATATGTGAAAAAATATTTTCTCTGTTTTCAAGTCTGTTTGCCTTGTGAATCTGACAGCATTTTGTTTTGTCAAAGTCATGTTTCAGGCCCACAGGGCCAGCACTTCTCCAACCTTTACACCTGTGCTCATCATTAACAGCAGCAGAACTTAAACAGACTTTGTTTTGAGACTTTGCAGCAACTCCTACTGGACAGAGAAGGCCGTCTCGTAAGGTACCTTTTAACTAGAAGGAAACAGGAAAAAGATAACCTTATACAAGAGAATTGCCCTTAAAACAACGAAACATGCTCTTTAATGTCTGCTGGCTAAGGCCTGGCCCTACAGAGAATGAAAGAATTTCACATTGCCAGAACCTTGCTTCCACAAATAGTCACACTGATTCCATGTGCTTCTTTAGGATCGGGTCTTAGATGACACTATTTTTGACGACATGAAGGACAACCAAGTCTAAACCACCTTAACCTCTCAGCTGATTCTATATGTATTTTAAAGCCATTCTAATATGCACATAATTAATGTGTATATTGCTCAGCAAAGAGTAAACAGCCAGTGCTGCCGTAAGTCTCATGCCACTAATTTCATTACTGTACAGAAATATGCTACTGAAAATTAACTAGTACATTATAGTGTGTTATAAATAATTAAAACTAAAACTGCAACTGACAAAATGAATGAAGCAAGAACATTCTGTAACTCAGTGTTCTTCTTACCCTACTTCGTAATTTCCTAATTTGAGTAAAACACTAAATCTGTGTCTGTTAAAGCACAGGAAGGAATTTGTTAGTATAATTTACTAATCTGGAAAGCACCTTGGTCGCAAAGAAATTAAAACATGTTAAAACCTACACATAACCCACTCTCAGATAAAACATCAATCCACATGCCATACAAAATAAAACAGTCCTTTGCCATCTTTCACAGGTCTCCAAGGTGAAGCCAAAAGGGAGCTTATCACAGAAGTGCTGACCCACCCAGAGCAAAGCTCTGCTGCTGACTGTGGGACATCAAGACCTAAGAAAGAACCCATCCTACCTGATCTTAGAGGACGAGGGAAAGAGATGGACTTCTCCAGTCATCCTAGCTGACACCACTTGACGCTCAAGGAGGTGAATAGGAACGATGTGTCTCATCAGCCAGGCTCTTCCACAGCAAAATCTGCTTTACAGCATCGCAGGCAAGGCTGATAGCTGAGTGCAGGGCAGAGTCAGGAAAAACAGGTTCTGCTTTGGCATGTGAATTTAGAGCAGTTCAGCTTTTGAGACCTAGAGACGAGAAGAGACAGATAGGTGAACAGCACATGAGTAATATCACCGTACCTTTTAGAGGGATTTTTATGCAGACCAAGGATGCTTTTATGCAACTTGGTAGAACTGCATGCTCCACCACTTCAATCAATAGCAAGTGTGCAAATTGTTTTTGCAGAAGTTCTCTGGTTTTTAAAAAATTTTTATTCTTTACTTTCACCGAAGTAGCAGGTCTCTTTTTTTAGGTAGACATAAAAGGGGCTGACAAAACCTGCTGCTTCATTATCTCCAGGTAAGTTCCATATTCTGCTCCTTCACTCCTCAGCCTCCTGCTCTGTCTTCTCTGAAGTACCACAGAGCTTTCCACCTGCCTTTTTTTTTCCAGTTTGTTGGTATGTATTTAGAGGACAAAACCTTTATCAATTAATCTGCTGTTTATGCTGTCCAAGCTAGCCCTGACCATCAGAATGGAGAACAATCCCCACTGATAGTTTAAGGCCAGACCCTGCACTGCTTCCTTGCAGTACAGCACCACGGAGGTGAGCCTCATTGCCCACCTTCCCCCTCCAAAGCCGCAGGTGGGATGCTGAGGGATGGTGTCCCCAGGACAGACTTTCAGGGAGAATTCCCTGTGTGGAGAGGGCTCTGACCTTCTTTCTGTAGCCTCCAGGAAGGGGGTTCCTACATCTCTGGAGTCCACCACAGTATGGAAGTGTCCTTACTGGTGCTGGCTCAGGTGGGTCCACAGGGGACCCTGGGCTGCTGGCTGGCTGGTAGACTGCACCTACCTCCCCATCACTGTGAAAGGGGAGAAGCAGAAGGGAAAATCTTAAAATACCTGCATAACCTCGACTTGTGCAGTTACACTGCAGCAGAAGGAAATCACAAGGGACAGGAATCCCCTTGCTTCACAGCATAAGGCCACTTCCACCTGGTGAAGTGGGGGCATGAACGGCAAGTGAGAACGGCCCAGGGGAAAAGCTCATTTATAACTGCCCTCTGACAGTGGGGAAAAGGATCCTCCACCCATCTGTTACTGCCTGCACTCGATTTGGCACGCTTACTTTGAGGCTGAGCAGAGGACCCGACAGCCTGTTCTGGTACAAGACACCCCACAGGCTACCCCAGGGAGTCTCTGGACCATATGAGGAGATTCGTCAGGCACTGGGTGATGCTGGGAGGGAATGGGATGCTCCTGCAGGGATGCACTTTCCTAGGAGATCTTGACTTTTGGACAAAGCCTTGCAGCTGAGAGCAGAAGCCTGTTATACCATCCTGCCGTGGATAAGGACATCGGTGGGTTTAAGCACTGGGTGTAAGCACAGTCAGTCTAAAAGTCTCACTTTTTTATAATAACGATGGATTAATCCTGTCTGCTAATCCACCGGCACAGAATAGCTGACATAAGACTCCTCCAAGCTGCAATGGGTGCTTACAGCTGTATGAGCCAGAGATTGTTAAGCAGTTAACTCCCACAGACCGACTATTTCCTTCCTTTTTATAACCACTTCTTTAGGCAAGTCTCTCCTGGTATTTTAAAAATTCATTTTAATCAATTTAAAATTAATAAAGAAACAGTGAAATCCTTAGGGCCTGAAAGCTCCAATCTCTGCCACACTGGAAGTGATGAGTCAGCTCCAGCCCAGCCTGCCATGGAGCCTGCTGAGGGATGCCTCGAGAGCCGCCGCTGTGCCGAATTAGGTCACTTGGTTTGCTATTTACAAAGCGGCAACCGCCTCGGCGATTGGATGTCCCCTTCCTTCTGATGTGAAAGGGCTGCTGTGCTCCGAGGGCACAACCACCGGCCCGGCAACACCACGCTGCCGCCACAGACGCTGCGGCTCTGACCTGTGCGTGTGCCATGCTGGAGCACAACCGCGCCTCTCCGAAAGGACCGCGGCCGCCGGCAGCAGGACACGGCGACATGCAGGGTCCCATCCCGCTCCCGCGGAGCCGCAGGGGTCTCCTCAGGGGTGCTCCGACTCCTGCCTTGCTCACCAACCCACACGCTGCTCGGGCCAGGAGTGGAGACCAGCAGTCCCGAGTGCCAGATCTCTGGCTCCTGCCTCCACCCAAAGCCAAGACTCCCACCCAGGCCCAGCTCTGCTCACGTCGCAAGAGAACACGTGCTCCCTCAGCGCCAGAGCAGGGCCGCAACACTCCCTCACTAATGACCCAGGTCTAATTCCTGTGCCACAGTCCTAACAGGCAGTTCCTACAGCAGCTCCCCAGGGGATCAACGTTAAGCCTCCGCTTTGTATCCTAATGCGGCACAGGAGGAAAAGCAGTTCCCACCTCGCGCGCCCGGAGCACCATGAGCCATGAGGGAGGGCCAGTTGCCTGCGTGTCCGCGGGCCATGGCAGTGCTTGGGTGCTGGCAGCCCGGCAGGGCCAGCCTGGGGCAGCCCCAGGCCAGACGGCAGGGGAAGCTGGCGTCCGTGGGCTGTAGACAAGACGAAACACCCTGCTCCGCTCCCCACACCCCATGCCAAGGGACAAGGGACGCTGAGGAGCTCTTACAGCGCTCTTGCAGCATGGAAGGTCCCGGTTTGCAGCATGGGAGCAGAACAGGACTAAGGGATGGGCAGAAGCCCTCATAGACTGCCCACGACATCCCTGAGTTCGGTCCTCTCTACCTGCTGGCCAGGCTCAGGCTCCCCCTGCCCCTTCCTGGGCACCTTAAGGGCACGCACAGGGGTGCCTGACACTGAGGGCCAGTCCTTAAAGCTGTGCGATCTCCCCTGGGCTGGGAGAAGGGGGACAGGAAAGCTATGCGCCAGCCCTTCTGGGAACAGCCAGGCTCTGCTGGCAGCAGAAAGGCTGCCCATCAGCTGGCAGCTATGCTGAAACACAGATCTGAATCACCACCAGCTTACAGCACTTATCTGAAAACATCGGTGACCTGCTTTGGAAAACACAAGCGTATAGTGTCCCACGACAGGCGGCACCACCTCTGCCCAGCTCTGCTCTGGCATGGAAAGGACTGGCCAGATGGGAAAGCAGAGAAGCCAGCTCAACTCCCCATGCCCCAGCAGCCGCTCAAACTCTCCTCTGATGCCATTCAATTTCATTCCTAAGTGCGGTAATGCCAGTTATTCCTCTCCTGTGCTGAAGCACCAAGAGAATCAGACACAGCGAAGGTCTCCCCTGGGTGGGAGAGGAACATGAAGTGCTTGGCGGGGCCATACAGTGAGGAACACCACAGTCACAAAGAACTGCTTGCGCTTTCTCAAAAGCAGTTTCACTTCCCCTACAAGCAGTGGCTCCAAATAACAAGATGCCTTGAGTAATTAACTGAATGTTCTTTGGATAGAGCTTGTAAAAGGAGCTTATACATATTAAACAAGAAAGAAAGAAAGATCTACTGTCTATAACTTGTTCTTTACTAACAAATAAAAGGGTTGGACCAAATCCATTTTAAAGCAAACTTTACAAGGGCCGTATGCTGAAATTATTGAATAGAAAGAACTGAACAGAGTCCAGGGTATTTGTGAGGGGCTGACCACAAAAAGCAAGGTTTGTGGTTGGTATGTTTGTTTTTTTAAGAAAATCAAATACTCCCTCTTTTTTGGCATTAACATGAGAGAGCTGTAAAGATTTAGCAGTAGCACTGCATTAGCCTCCACAAAACACACAAAACAACTGCTCCCTTAGCTAGACCAGCTGCTACAGCAAGTGTTATAGTTGCCATTATCAGAGCTGAAAGTGGAAAGAAATTCCTCATTAATGCACTGAAGGACAAAGGATCTTCTCTGTAACAGGGGCCTGTCCAGTGCTAGGTGCTGGGAATACAGCATCTTTGCATCCTGGCATATCTTAGCCCAACGTAGCCTGCTGTTCCATCGGGAGAAGTAACACTTCAGTAGTAAAGCGAAATAATTCTACTCCATGAATTGCTATTTTTTACTTGCAGCCAGAACCAAAAGCCAGCGTTCTACAGTCACGATAAGGTAATCACAGCAACGTGGAGCTCTTCTAGGTAGAAACACAACAGCTACTCAGCATAACCATTACTATGTAAGACTCAGATGCTCCACTGTATTTGGAATATATTGCACTAGCAGGCAGTTAATACTGCTGTGAGGTTTGTGAAAAATGGTATGTAAAGGAAATACAGGGAAAATGTTGCAATTATTTAAATGGGTTTGTTTTGATATCACCAGAAAAAAACCTCTCAGAGTAAACCAGTATTTAGCCCTTTATCTTTACAAATGGCCTTCAAAGAATAAAAGAGCTGCTGCTCTCCTGTGCCTCTGCTCTGAATCTGATACTATATTCTCGTGGGAGCAGGCAAAAGCAGACATGCCATGTAGCAGCACAAGGCACCAGGAAAGCCGTGGGAGGCTAGCAGAGGCAGGGCTCACCAGCTCCCGTCCCCCACACAAACCAGCCCAAGAAAAGCCAAAGGGACCCCCCCCAACAACTCTATGAAGCCTGACGAGATGACTACTACAGTCCTGCAATTCAGCACGCCAGCTGAACACACCTCATTTGGCGAATAAACGGTTAAAAGCAGCCGCATTCTTCTGCTAAGGAGAGAAAGCTTTGCTGGTTAGACCTTTCCCAGCTGTTGGTGAGGCTCAGCACAAAAGGTCAGCCTGGGAGGTACCCACAACACAGGGCCTTCCCTATTCCTGGCAGGCTATCTCATGCTAGCTATTCTGGAAACCAACTCAAGCACAAGTGGTGTATGACTTGGGAAGACACAGAGACAAATCGGCTGCCGCCGACAGAAGAGCCATCGGCGGCTGGAGGACTAGGCTTACTTTTGCGTCCAACTCCTGCTCTGGCAAACCCTCTTTCTCACAACAGCCTTCAGCAGGGTCCAGCCACTTCAGACACCCAGACCTCTAACATTCCTGTTTACCAGCTGCCTAAACTCACAAACGTCTGCGTTTCTGAAGTTACAGTCTCCAGAGATCCAGAAAAAGATCTTCTGACTATACTGGGAAGCACATCAGCCTCAACACTGCAGAGCAGCCTAGTGTCTATGTCGTGCCTAAGCCTCTCATACTCAAGAAGTGGTTTTGTCTCTTCCAGAAACGAGCAATGTGACAAAATTATTTCCTGCTCACCTATTAATATTCAGCTGTGATAGAGACAAAAGATTTTGGCTAGTGCCATCATTTGCTCATGGAAGAGAAACAAAGATGAACCAAAATGGTTGAACATGTTTCTTCTTTAAATTACTAAGTGAGGGGTTTTTAATGATAGAAATTGAAGCCCTGCTTCACCAGAAAGCTGTAGGGTGACTAAGACCCAGTGCAATGGTAAACGATAGAATAAACCTGTAGAGTTTGTATGTGAGATTTCAAAAAGCTTTTCTCCAGTGTCACAGACTGAGCATCACAGGTGTTCCTGAGAAAAATAACAGAATTATTTAAAGAAACAAACAAAGCTTTCTTTACCTATCAAAAAGAAAGTGAGTCGAGAACACAATGACAATTTCTTGTGCTTTCTCTGCAGGTCATGCCTAACTGCATACTGCAAACAACTGCATGCCTTGCCGAGGACTCCCACGCACCCTACCTGCCCTACTCATGTACTCCTACTGGTCAAAGCAACATCTCTGAAAAGATCGGCCTGTAAATATTTCCTCAGCATGCTGCAGAAAAAAAGATGGGACATCCTCCCCACTCAACTTTTACATTTCAAATAGCCGTAATTGCAGATTTAGTCTCTTGCCCAAAAGGGTACATACGGATCAGGAAGAAATAGCATAGCCTTGTTCTTCCAAGCACGACCGACCCGTCTGTGTTCAGTCTCAGCTTGACCTATCACTCTCCAGGAACTGGTTGTACTTGAGCAAGTGCAATGTAGTAAGAAGGAACAAGGAGGCGATTTTAGCTCTGCTTGTGGCATTGGCACGAACAACACTGGCGTTTGTCTGCAGTTTGTCGGCATTTAAAGGGGACACTAAAGAAGTCAGCCATGCAGACAAGAGCGTGCTTGTCCAGAATTTCTTAAAGCGAGGTCATAAAGTACACCTTGAGCAGTAATTAAATGTAGAACAGCAAAGCAGCGGACAGCATACATCTATATAAATATGGTCTTGCTGTCATATTCTGCCTAAACTCATCAGTCCTTAGCCACCACAGATTCCCTCATTCTGCATTCCCTGAACCTGCCTAGCTTACTTGCCCAGGTGTTATCCAGACTTCAGGGGTTACAGTTATTTAGCTGAACATTTACATCTAATCTACAATCTAACCTCCACATTTACAAAGGGGAAACTTTTCCAGATCTTTAGATCAGAGGAAGCTTTATGGGTAAATCCTATACCCATCTTTGAAAATGCAGCATATGCATCTTCTTTTCCACTTGCAAGGAAAAAGGAAGAGTTGTCCAGACACGTTAATTGGTACATGGGACGACGATATAAAGAGCATCTAAAAAGAAATAAAAGTCAGTTTACCCACTGCGGAGATCTTAGGACACTTATTTCTGCAGGTATGCTTTCTATATAATGATGGTGGTGCCAAAGGACAGCTTACTGGCTACATACACCCATTTAATCAAATGCTGTCCACATACACAACAGCAGAGGAGCTGCCAGATATAACAAAGAATGCTCCAGCATGCTTTGATCCTCAGTAACTTTATGAGCTACTTCTGTAAAATGAAATGAAAGTGTAAAGAAATAACGACATTTAAACTTTTTATGCCCTGTATCAGTGATGCCACCAGGAATTAGAACTGCTCATGGCTCTCCAGATGCATCTGAGAAATCGGGGATCAGCCTATCCATTCCTACTGCTTCTGTCTTCAAAGACTGGCAAACTACTTCCCTCAAAACCAGTACTAATGACATTTTACACTCAGAATGCAACTAGTGACAACCTCATTAAGAACAAATTTTTAAAAGATATTTAAGCACCAAACTTGCATTGATTCATATGGAAATTATAACTTTGAATAGACTTAATCTGGTCACAAGCAGCAATTAAAATTTTGTCAGGTCAACTACGAAAAACCCTTCTAAAACTACTTTCTTCAGCAGGGTCTTCTTCTGAAAGCTGCATCTGCCGTTTCCTTGCTCAGCACCAACACTGAAATCAGACTGCCACATGCAAACCCTCTCGTCTGCAATACTGCATGTACCCTTCTGCACAGAATATTGTTCCTTAACAGTTTTGTATTACAGTAGGAACGTTCCAGGAATATGACCTTTTGCTCATATCAGCAATACTGCGTTCATGTAAGCTTTTCTACAGAGGTTTTTCATTCTGTGGTATGCGCTGACAAAAGGCGAAAGGCCCTGAAGGATTAGACCTTGAGAAGGCGACAGGTGTGAGATGCAACACGCAATCTTCTTTATCACCTCCAGTGTTCTGAGCGCAGCATGCCTTGTGATTTTTTCCCAAAGTATGTATCTCCTGCTTTACTATATTAAATCATTTAATAAAATAGCAGAGGGGCTGTGAATAGGAACTGATTACGTATTTGCTACCTCAGTGTCTGGACAATGGCTTTGACTGAACCAGTCTTTTGCTGATAAGAACACAGGCACTCAAGAACAAAACTAAATCTACTTCCAGTTCTTTCTGTGGAAGGCAGAGATGGTCTGAAATTTCTGATACGTGCCGCGCAGCCTGTGAGACACGGTGCTTGCTAAATGAGAAGTATTAAACACTACAGTTTCAAAGCTGGTTTTTATTTGTTTCTATTTGTTCAATATTTTCAAGGGTAACACATGGAGAAAAAAAATGAAGTGACTGATAACAGATGATTCTGAATTGTTGGCTTTGGTAACATGAAGTGAAAACACAAATGCATTAATGAATGAGCAAACAGAAGGCTTGGTCACCCCCACCCCATCCTGAAATATAAACAGGAACTTTGTTCAGAAAATGGCATTACCTTTACTCAGCACAGCCTAGTTACTAGCGTAAATATGCAGCACATTCTCAGCATATGTAACTTAGAGCAACTTCTCCCAGGAGCCTAAGAGTACATTAAAGGGTGCTAGTAAGAGTGATTACAAAGCACCTACTAGATCAAGGAAGTTCTGCTGCAATATTTTAATTTTCATTTAATTTAAATTTAAATTATAATTGCACCACTCTGCTAACAAAAGTGGGAAAAGAGCACTGTAAACGTAGCAGCATTTATTCTTCCCTGTTTTTTAGTTGTGGTTAAAATTAATAGACTTCTGAGTGCAAGTAGATTAAAGCTCCATCTAGCGCCAGGGTCTTGGAAGTTACTCAAAGATTTGCAGTCCAAAAATAGCAAACGTGCTCACAAAACTACCAAGAAGCGGCAAGCCTAGCATCTCAAAGCTGTCCCACACAGACAACGGAAGCCTGCTGGAATTACTCTTACAGTGTATACGAGCTTAATTTCAAAGCTGCTGTCCCTTGGACCATGCAGAGAACATGGCGCTATCTGGACAGGGACACAGCGCCTAAACCAGGGACAAAACGCCTGCAGCAGCGAGAGGAGCCAGCCTGCGGAGCCACGCGTGCCCCCAGCACCTCTCCCTCGGCAGTGCTCTGTGATCACGGCGTTCTGCACTACTCCGCCTTTTTGGAGCCAGGGTGCAGGTGGGGAGGGAAGGTGCCAAACTCCTCCCGAGGGCTAGTCGCCGGGAGCTGGGGCATCCTCAAGAGAAGTGGAAAATGTGTAACTTCTCAGGAAAATAAGGGATTTGAATCCTGGGCTTCCCATTTCTTGCCAAGTGCTCTCAAAGGGTTGCATGGAAAGGGCAATGGCACCCAGACTCCCTCCAGAACCATACGCCCCTTCATTTTGCGGGGGGACCCTGGCCCTGGTGCTTGCAAGTCACTCCCAAAGAGCAGTTTCCAGGTCACGCTCTCCAAGAAACCAAGCTGGAGGAGAGCTGCCTCCAGCTGCCCGTGGTGTGGGGCAGGTATCCTGCACCTCCACCCAGAGCTGCCGTGCTGCCCCGCAGCAGCTGCATGCGGCTCCAAAAGCCGGGGACCTCATACCAGGCTCAGTGCCCGCGCGAGGTCTGGTCACCTACAGATCAGCGAGAAACAAAGCAGGTTTCAAGACGATTTCAGGACTGAAACTTTGGATTTAAGCACTTGAATCCCATTTTTTGGATCTATGCCCCTGCTACAGTCTCTTTCCTTTCAGCAGAAAATACTTCACAACACCAGCTGCCATCCTTGAAGCGGCGTGTAAATAAGATTGCTGCTTTAATTGTGGAAAGGAACTTACTGTAGCGGTATTGAATAACAGTCGCACTGTGGCAAAACAAAGGTATTCCTGATTAATACTGACAATACCTGAAGAGTGGATTACGTTTAACCATATTTTAATTATATTTGGAAAACTACCTGGGGCATTTATTATTTATTTTTACACCCTCCAGGAAAACTACCTTACAACTACCTGGAAATCAATGAATCTGTATTTTTTTCATGTGCTTCAGAAGACTTTTATACACACCAGGCTGCTACTCCAAAAGAAGGACAAAGCATGGGGAAGGGCTGTCAGGGAGGGGATGGGGAGGAGGGAGGAGGAAGGAGAGAGGGGAGCTGTAGTAGAGAGGGCAGAATCGCTCGATTGATCTTTGCCAAACTCAAAGTACTATTTTGCATGCCATAGGGTGACCATGATTATCTCCTTCTGTGGCATTTCTTTTCCTGTTACAGCACATAGTTTCTAAAACAGCAAAGATAGAAAAAAAATATTTAGTTATTTAAATTAAAAAAGAACCTTTTTTTCTTATGAAGTTTTTTTTTTGCTTAATCTATAACAATCATTTGACAAGGATGATTATTCTCTCGCACAACTGAATAACAGAAGCTACCACCAAAGCCAGCGCAGTTACAATATCTTAAGCACGGAGAGTGAATCGCAATCTTATTTTTCACCACAAACTACTCTTAAAAAAAAAAAAAAAAATTGTTGGAACTACAGAAAAATATGTAAACAAGAAGGAGAAACACATGTGTTCGATGGAAAGGCGTTACAAATGGATGAAGTGGAAAAGTGTCTAATCCGGCATTGAGGAGAAGTGCCACCTCCCTGCTGCAGCCATGGCTGGGCGATGACCGTCCCCAGCCCCATGCCAACAGTGGGTTTTGAGAAACAAGCGTACCTTTGCCTACGCGCTGCCGCCAAGCTGTCCTATTCCAGCACAAGAGTTCAATTTCCTTCCAGTCAGAGTGCATATTCCAATACACTCAGCTAACCCGCACCTAAAACCAGGTTACCCGTGGTTTGGGAAGGCTGACGCCCGCACTGTTTAATACACGGCTTGACCGCCTGCCAGCAGCTTACCATTACCTTCTCCACAGACATCTATTAATGATAGCACAAGAAAATGGGTGTCTATTAAAACAAACACGCAAAAAAGTCCAGCTGGTGCTCATGTTCCCTTCCTCCGTTCTTCTGCACTTTTTTGCAATGGCAACTGCTAAAACTGCACCTGTTCCTGGCTCTGTAACCAAACCCGTGCCGTACGTCACGACCACCTCACACGCTGTTCTAGCCGAACAATGAGGGCAAGGTTCGTACAGCAAAGCACAGTTACTCTGATTGTGCAGTCAAAGCAGTAACACGTTAGACTTTTTTTTTATATATACTGAAGTCGTGTATTTCCATTTAAGAAAAGTGGTCCTCATTCTGCAGTTCACATTTGAGTTTCAGAGAACACTGAAATAGGAGGAGTCCTTTCACTCTTCTAGATGAACGTTACAGCCAAATAACAAATCTCCAAAAAGCCTTTTGCCAATTTGGCGTTTATCTTCACCCAGAGCACAGACAAGCTGTACTAGATGCATCTTTCCCACGTACGTCTTCACATCACCTAAGCGCGCACTGGGAAATACACAGTTAGAAACACGCACAACCGAAAAGCAGGCGTAAGCAATTGTGGACATCCTAAGTGTGATCTGAAGACATGCTGCAAGCTGCATTGCTGGATGAGGATGCCAGGAAGACAGACAGGACAGCATGGAGAGTCGCACAGCAGATGACTGGATTCTTCTTCCTCCCAGTAACACCACCACGAGTCCATGCCCAGTTGCTGTAACGATTGGTAACAAAACCCCAGTGCCTGCTTCAACACAGCACATAATCTGAGATTCAGAGCCCTGCTTCCATTGGCACTTACTACGTAGGCACTGTCAAACCAGTGATGCTGGGGGGCACAATCCATCGACGAGACCAGTACACAACCAAAACCATGGCCTCCTGAATTCACCCTCCAGGTCTCCACGGATGCCGGCTTGCCACGATGCTGAAGGAGGCCTGCCTCAGCTCCACGGCCTCTGAAGTGCTTCTTCCCTGCCACACTCTCAGCATTTCGGCTAACCAATAGCCGTTTCGTCGAGATGCAGTATGACTTGTTTCCTTCAGTGAGGTATTCAGAAAGAAGAGAAAAGGTTCTAACTGAAAGCACACCATTTTTAGGCTGTTGTTCCCTTTACTCAATTCTACTTTTCCTGTTCCGCCCATTTTCAGTTTCTTAATGTTTCCCTTCATCCATACCGGAGTGGCTGCTCTACATACAGCTCAGCAGTATTAAGACTTTCAGACTGAGTACACCTTTTCTAAGCCCGTAATGTACTTTAAAACTTTTATCTTCTCTTATGATTGTGCGGACAAATTTGAGCAGGATAGTTTTCATACACTTTGTTTCCCACAAATGCGATATTTATTCAACTAGAAGCACAACAGCTATGGCAGAAACAAGTCTCCAGCTGCTGAAACTACGTAGTACTTCAACTACCAAAAATTAATGCAAAAATATTATAAATATTAAATCTACATATACTGGCTCTCCTTTGGTGAGCCGACAGCAGGCAGGCTGGCTACTACTCATAGCTAGAATCAAGGACTTTGTGGCTAGAGGGAAATTTGGTACCAAATCAAAAAATATAATTGCAAAAAAGAAGAAAAATGTTGAGCCATTTCTGCTTCATTAAAAAATTATATGTATTTGTAATTTTACAGAGCATTATAAGGTTAGAACTGTATAATTTCTCCGGGAAAATATAGCTTTTTATACTTCAGAATTATTATCAAATGCTTTTGCAGACAGTGAATGTTTTGGGTGGAAATTATATATGACAGATAAATTTATGTATCTGTGATCCAAAAACCCTTTCGGCTTTTAACAAATAACAAGCATCAACAGCAAAATCATTTGTGATCATAGGAGGAAATTCACCCAGATAAACATATTTATAGATACTGCCACTGAAAGAAAGCTTAACGAAGGAAATAACGTGCTGAACAAAGCTTCAGCTCCCTGGCTAAACCACGTGGTGGACTGAATAAGCAGCAGAAAGCGGTGCAAAAACAATCACCTAAAGAAACTGTGAGCTAGGAAAACATAAAGGCCTGCCTATTCAACCACCAGAACATGACCGTGCACAGGTGGCCAAGAACTGGACACAGACCACGACACAGATGTGGGCTGCCAGGAAGATGCTGCTGACCGTGGGGCGGTGTTCAGCAGGAGAGGGCTCTGGTGGTACGGCAGCGCGCCTGCAGTGCAATGCGACATCAGGAAAAGTTTGGGGTGTTTTCTTCACGCACGCTAGCACAGTGCAAAAATGCAGATCAGCTGTTAAAAAGGTAAAATTATAAACCAGCCAACTTTGACAGAAAAAAACCAACCAACAACAGATGAAGCCTGGGAGATGTTACATGTTGTTCTTTTCCACCTAACATCACTTCTCAGTGCGGTCAGCGACGTTTGCATGGAGATTGGAGGTACAGACTTCATGCAGTAACAAGACTGTAATAAGCTGCCCCTGTTCAACCACACTGCACAAATAGCCGTAAAAGCTGACTGTGCTGAGCACCCATTCCACCTTTCTGATTTCCCTCCCTCTAGCTTTGTGCTTCTCCAACTCCCTTGCCACATTTCTTAGCCTTAGTTTTCGCTGTGCAGATCAACTCTATACAACCTTTCACCCACTGAAATAATCAGTTAACAAAGGCCTGCAATGAGTCACCACTGAGCCTGGATAAAACAAAATAAGTAAGAGAGCTTGGACTGAAGATGCTACCACCTTCCCTCCACTCTGTCCAGCTACCTACAAACTTACTGAATTTCACAGTACGTACCCTTGTTTCATAATTGAAAAGTTAACATAGGACTACCTATTTGGGTTCTGTTTGATTTATTTAAAGCAAAACAAAATATTGCAGGATCTAAGTACACTGAGGAGCCTGGCTATTTGACAAGTCTGAATACACGGAAAGCCGTGTTGTACAGACCTAATTCTGCACATCCCACTCATACAGGGACTTGAAGAAGACATCATTACGAACCAGCAGCTATCTGTCCAAGTAAAAATTTACATGCAATATACTTTAATTTCTAGGATTAAGGTTATTTTTTTGTTGGCCACCGATGAGATCAAGAACAGACCTAAAAATCCAAAAGCTGAGCAAAGTTCCATGATGCCAGACATTCTTTTTAGTACTCTGGCCAGTCTATAAATGAGATCCACAAAGAACTGTCCTTCCTCAGATTTAAAGCATTTCTGGAAGTCACCAAAATTAAAGCAATCTCATACCCTTATCATCTGACCCCTAAGTTTGCATCTGATTTTTAAAGTTACATTTTAGTACATCTATTTTTGAATTGGATGGTTAAATAAAGGGTAAGGAAAGGAAATTCTTCTTAACCGCTTACCTAATTAATCCTTAGAAAGACAAAGGTTTTGCCAAGCTATCTCTACTGGTAAAACCATACCAGGCAAACCTCCTCTACAGAGACGAAACTGTCATATGCACGTGGAGTCAAACCACCTTTCCAAACGATGTAAGATACACCAGAACAGTGTCCTTTTTTCAGAACTTTCTGGATGGTTTCCAGTGCCGTTGTGCAGGGCTCTGCAGCACAGCCACAGCCACACCAGCGCTGGACAGGACCCTTCTTGTGCACAGGTGTAGCTACGCAGTAAAACCGCACATTGTGGCCTGAATCTAATCGTTGTTGTGCTTTGTATCACCGCATTTTTTAAACCTAGCTTCAAGTTTTCAGCTCATTAATACGTCATTTTTACAATTTGTTTCTAGCTAACACTCACCCCAGCCTTTGGCGGCTCCCTCATTTTTCAGCCAAGTCATTAAGTCTCTGGGGAAGGACCCTGCAAACCCTGTGTTCCAGCCACCACCGCGAGGCTAGGAGGCAGACGGCGCCTCGCTCCTTGGCGTGTCATCAGAAGTGAATCTGCTAACTTGTGACACTTCTAAATCAGTTTTACCCTCTGCACTTCCGAAAGCTCTTGTGGTAAAGAGAAAGGCTGCCACAGGAAAACCATCGTGGTCGGGGGGGAAGTCACCAGAGCAGCAGCACGAGCTGACGTGAGCAGCGGTGATGCTGGAGATGAACGATGCACCACGTCAGCTCTGGCTCTGTGAAGTCTGTCACAAAGGAGTCAAGCTGCGTTCTGTGGATGGCCACTTCCCCTTCCTGGCTACAAACAAACGCTGGTCAAAGTTATCTCCAGAGGGGACAATTTGGTGAAAAACAGGAAGAACCTGGGACATCGTAAGAAATCGTACCTTGGGCGGTCCAACCATCTTGAGCACAGCGGCAGCTCTGGTATTTACAAAGTCTGACAGAAAACTTCAAGTTATTTTACTAACAAAATATACACCCTTCTTCGAGTTTTTGGCCAATTTCAACTTTTATGTTACTAACATAAAAGCAGTCAAGTTTCTCACAGAGATATAAATAGTACACTCTGGCTAAGCACTGTCAGTACTTTAAAATTCTTTCAAATTATTATTTTTTCTTAGATGTGATCCAACATAAATTCTAGACAAAGCTCTAAACCAAAGCAAAAAGACTAATAATTGCTACAAGCTGCATAAAAAAACCCAAAAACAATCCGTGGCTGTAGTGTGCAAATAGCTTCCAGAAAGAAGTACTACCAAGCAGAACATAGAAAGACACTAAACTACAAGAAATCACGATTTAGCATACTCGTACAGCTTATGTTCAGACAGCACCGCTTCATACATCAGCCCAGGTACTGATGTTAAAATGACCCACTACATCCACCAATTTTAACAACAGTATTTCTGTTTGTATATAAAATCTTCATTAACAAATGTCGCAGAGTCCAATTAAGACTCATTACAAAAAATGAAACTGGAACTCCTCTCTCTTACAATCTTTAACACACAGAGCACACCCTCATTTTCTTAAATCAAACAGTCTCACTGTTGCAGCAGTGTCTATACAAATAGCATTATAATGATTGTATAACATAGAACATGACCAAATGAGGCACCTAATAGTGAAAATAGAATTAGAGGATTACGATTTTTAGAAAAAGCACTGGTGACTGCTGAATCTGCAAATTATACAAGCTACCTGGTAGTTTCATGACATTAAATAACAGTAACCCAATTTAGACTTCACTTTCTAAGTATATTACTGGAGTTATTTCACAAACAACACGACTAAAAGCCGAGCTACCAAGCAGGTGGCGAATCCTCTACTCTCGTCCATCCATTAATATTCAGGAGATCCCAGACTTGCGTGCAGCTATTTCCAATTTACATCATTAAAAGCAGCGAACTGTAGTCCCTGCATTGCTAAAACAATCTGCTCATCAAGACAGCACCCACACTGCTGATCACCTGGTTCACGCAGCTATTAAAAAAGGGGATATTCCCCGCAAAGCGGCGGCAATATGACCGGACCCACTCTGCATTCTTTGACATCCAGGTGAACCGTTTGGTTCATAGAAGAGGCGAAGCACTGACCCACCACACGTTAAGCCGGGAAGGCTCTGGAGTCCCAGGGAGCACCTCACGCAGAGGCTAAGGCAGTCGCATTTCCCCCCAGCTCCTTGCTGGCAGCGACTGTCGGGTCTCTGCCTGCCATGAAACAGGGCTGGACATCGGGTTGTGAGGGCTCGGCCACACGCCTGGTCCTCAGGCAGAAGGGGCGGACCAAGGCATGGAAGGGTGCACGCAAGAAGGTGAGATACCTCCAGGCAAGAGGCGGCACAGCCTTTGGCTAAAGCCCTGGAACCCACAGGTTCTTGCGCAAGATACTTCCATGCTTGTAGCGAGCAGCCTGCTGTCCATGCAAAGCCCACCTCTCGTCAGTCAAAGGATAATGACACTAACAAACAGGCGGCTCTGAAATTCCCAAGGCCTGCCCCTGGGCTCAGGGTGATAAGGTGTCTGCCTCTATATTTATTAAATCCTCTTATTGAAGCAAAACAATTTGGAATCCTTATTGCAGCTTGCAAAACCAACAAAAAATCCAAACCTCATATAGACAAAAGCCAAACACGTTTTGGTTGAACTCTAAAAATAATTGACCCATCGCCATCATTTAAGATGGACGCGTTCCATCCTGCGCAAGCCATAGTGTTAAACTGGGACCTCCTACAGCCAAGCACTGAAGAAGAGAAGCGGCCCTGAACAGCAACTTCAGACAGAAGAGAACTTTTTCTCCTTCCCATGGAAGGAATCCGTGGACAGAGGATTATGAAGGCAACCCAAACTTCACAAAAAGCTCCAACTACTTAAAAGCCAAAAGCAAATTTAAAGCCTGTAACTCATTGGTAGATAAAATGACCCAAGGAAATTTTTGGTATGGATGGCTGGAAAAGGACAAAGCAAAGTTCTGGTGCTGTCCAAATTCAGAAGGGAAAAGGCACTGCGAAAATAAAACAGAGAAAACACCTATGGAATTAAGCTCAAAGATGCAAATAAGCTCTTTTTTAAGTATCTAAACAACGCTCAATCCTGTGACAACTGAACTAGGTTTTAAAAGGACTAAGAACACCCTGAAGGATGCTGAAGGGATATTCATTATAAACACCTGGTGAATATTCTTCCTGGGGGATCTAACCTCAGGAAAAGGCAGATTCAATTACTGTATACTATGCCTTGGCATATTCAGGTATAGGATCTAACCTCTTGAATTAAAGCTTCAACGTTAATTACACGGACAGCCACTTCCCATCCCACCCGTCTCCATCTCCCAGAGAATCGCAGCAGATATCAAGTAAGGCAAAGCTGCCCTGCTCAAATGGAAGGTGACACCCCACCCCCCAATTTGAGTGTTACGGAAGACTGAGCCATGGCCCTAAAACGTGCCCTTAAAGTTGCAGGTGAACGATCCTGCGACTTGCAGTGGGACAGTCTTCCGAGCAGCGATCCTGCCCAGGGCCCAGTATCAATGCAGCAAAGTACCAGGATCAGGCCTGGACGTCTTATAAAGCAACACAGAAACTAAATTATTTCAACAAAACACTTGGTGGAACCTGGAGGAATGAAACCCAAGATGGCCACTTACAAAACCACGTGGAAGTAAAACACAGCAGATGCTAGTGTGTGAGATGGGGAGCCCACCACCTCGACACAAGGCCAGCAGTTTGATACAGCAACCCCCTTGCCACGATGACAGGACGCCAGTCCAGCTCACTGAGGGAAGGAGGGCAGCAGAGCACGGCCAACTACCAGCAGTGTCACCAACAACGCCTTCCCGAAGGATGCTCGCGGCCCAAAAGAAGACATGAGAGGTACAGAAACAGACCATCGCTGCAACCAGCCCAGCTCACCTCACCTCTCAGGGGACAGACCTGGGGGCGCGGGGCCTTCGCGCAGAGCTCCCCGCCGCACACCGGGCCAGGCCCTCGCGGGCACCCTGAGGGGAAGGTGAGGGGAAGGCTCCGCTCCGCTCCCGCAAACTACAACTATGAACCTGTCTCGTCAATCTTGAGAGAACAGGGGTTACCCAATAACGACCGCGCTTCCAGAAGGGGCGAACGGCGCAGTTTCTCGGACTAAGAGCGATGTTCGCACCTCCCCGAGCCACGGCGGGCGGCGGGAAGGCGGCTGGCCACACAGGCGGCACGGCGGCCGCTACTCACCCCAGCCCCGGAGCCGGCAGCAGCATCAGGTGTCGGCGGGCGGCGGCGTCCAGCCAGGCGGCCCCAACGACGGCCGCCCGGGGGTCAGGGGCGGGGGGTAGCGCCGCAGCGGGGGCTACGAACCGCCCGGCCCCGGCGCGCCCCCTCCGCGCGCGGGTGCGGGCCTGCGCCCGCAGCCCTCCCCTCTCCCGCCGCGACGGGCCGAGCCGGGCCGGGCCGACCCGCAGCAGCCCTGGGCCCCACCGCGCCTACCTGCCGAGGGCCGGGGCCGGCAGCCCGCCGCCCGCCCGGCGGAAGGCGCAGCGGCCCCGCCGTTCCCCCCTCGGCCGCGCGGAGCCGGGCGGCGCGGGGGGCGGCGCCGGGCCGCGCCCCTCCTCCCCTCCGCCCCTCGGCGCCGGCAGCGCGGAGGGCTGGGCTGGGCCGCGCCGCGCCGCTCGCTGCAGCGCTCGGCTCCGCTCCGCCGTCGAGGAGGGAGAGGAGAGAGAGAGGAGAGGGACGGGACCGCCTCGCCCAGCCCCGCCGCCCGCCGCCCGGCCCGCGCCTCGCCGCCCGCCCCGCTCGCCCCCACCGCCGCCCGCGCGAAGATGGCCGGCTGGCAGAGCTACGTGGACAACCTGATGTGCGATGGCTGCTGCCAGGAGGCCGCCATTGTGGGCTACTGCGACGCCAAGTACGTCTGGGCAGCCACGGCCGGCGGCATCTTCCAGAGCATCACGGTGAGGGCGGCGGCGGGGCAGGCGGGGAGGGAGCGGGGGAGGGCGAGCCCGCCTGCGGCGCCGGCCCGGCCTCGCGGGAGCGCGGCGCCGGCCGTCACCGGCGGCGCCCGGGGGACGGGGGCACCTTGCGGGGCGGCGGGGGTGGGGTGGGGGGGTGGCGGCGGCGGCGGCGGGGGAAGCTAGCCCGCGCCGCCGAGGGGCCAGGCCGGCCGCGCCGCCTTTTTGTCTGCCGCGGGAGAGTGGGCCCTTCCCGCCGGCGGGGGCGGGGGCCGCGGCTGCGGCCCGATGCGGCGGGGCCCGCCCGTGGGGCCGCCGTGAGCCGCCGGGCGGGGGCTGCGGGAGCCGGCGGGAGAGGCCGCGCGGGGCGTGCGCGGCGGGGCTTGCGTAGGGCCGCCCGCGCCCGGGCCCGGCGCTGCGGCGAGGCTTACGTGCGCGGCGTAGGAGGCGTTCGAGAATGCCCACCTCGCCGCTGGCTCCATGTTTTTCACCGCCAAGATGGCGCACTGCCATTGATTCCTCCCTCCCCTCCCCCGCCCCTGCCCGTCCTTCGCCCCCGCCGCCGCCGCCCCGCTCCCGCCGCTGCGGGGCCCGCGCCGCCGTTACATAAGGGCCGCGACGGGCCGGTAGCGCGGCCTTGCCCAGCCCCGGGGCCCGCTCCCGGGGCTGGGGCAGAGCGGGGCCGGGCCGGCCTGCGGCGGCACTGGGGCGGCCGGGCCCGCCGTGACGCTGCACTTTGAGGCCGCCGCGGCGCGCCCGCCCTCCGCCACCGCGACGGGGCCCCGCCGCCGCCACTGCAGTGGCGGCGGCGGGGCCCCGTCGCGGTGGCGGAGGGCGGGGGCGCCGCCGGGAGCTACCGCAGCGGCGGGGGCGGCCGGGCCGATCCTCCCCGCGACCGGTGCTTCGGCCCCGGCGTCTGTCCCGCTCGCCAGACGCGTATCCCCCGCGCTTCGCTCGGCTCCGGGAGGCCGGGGCTGCTGTGGCTAACAAAGCCCTGCGCTGTGGGGGCACGGGGTGGGGACACACACGTGGATTCTGCGTGGCCGTGAAACAATAAAACGCTGCCGTGCTAACTCTGGGGTGTTTGTTGTTTGTTTTTTTGTTTTTTTTTTTTTTTTCTCTCTTGACAGCCAGTAGAAATAGATATGATTGTAGGAAAAGACCGAGAGGGTTTCTTCACCAACGGTCTGACCCTTGGTGCGAAGAAGTGCTCTGTGATCAGAGATAGCCTGTACGTGGATGGCGACTGCACGATGGACATCAGGACGAAGAGCCAAGGTGGTGAGCCGACGTACAACGTTGCTGTAGGCAGAGCTGGCCGAGGTAAGCACCCTTCCCTTTGCTTCCAGGTCGCTGAACTGAGAACGTGACCCCCAGGCGCAGGCTCCGACTGTTAAGAAAGCCAGACTCTTGTGCCTAACGGTTAATTCCGGGAAGTGACGTCAGGGGTGGGTGGCAGTGGTCTGGCTGACTCACGAGATTTCTGCCCGGGAATCGCACTTGTCCCTGCTCCTGCCAGGAGTCGCAGCCGGGTGCGGGGCTGCGAGATGGTTCAGCAGGTCTCTGACAAGCAGGACGGAGCCGGGTGGGCTCGAAGCACGCTTGGCAAGTGCGAGTTGGTCCGTGAAGCCTGCGGTAGGGACCTGTTAACAACAGGCAGCGGAACTGGCTTTTCCGTTGTGAGCTTCGCAACAGAAAGTTTGTTCCGCACAGGTGCGCGTTCCTTGTAGGAGCTGCTCCTGCCTGCCTTTTAACAAGTTTGGCACTAACTCCTCTTGCACTCCCTGTTGAGCTCTCTGAAGTCTGTCTTCAGGCCAAAAAGCCCCTCCAATTTGGTGTCGCCAGGAAACTCGCTTTACGCTAGTACGCCTGCTCCTTGCGCTCCTCCTGTAACTTCCAGCAGAACCTGTCATGGGGAAGGCCCTGGGTTTGGGTGTAAAAAGCATGCCTCAGAACGCTGGCTACCAGTGGAAAGCCTTGTGTTCAAAACATCTGGCCTAGCGTCTTCTGGCTGGCCACAGAGCAAATCGGTGAGCAGCGGACTTCTGCTTGTAGGTGTAACACCAAAACTGGAGCGGAATTTGCCTATAAAAGAATATTTGCCTATAAAAGCATATTTATTTGCCTGTAAAGCCAGCGGCAGAGGTAGAGGAAGAAGGTTTGCAGCGCTGAAGCGAGGCAGGCAGAGTCCTGACTTGGCTGCATGGTGTGAAACGCCAGTGAGAAGCGTCTGCCCGAGGCGTTTTGTGAGGAGCTGCTGCGGAGGTGGCCGTCCCCGGTCGGCGGGCCGTCCCCCGGTCGGCGGGCCGGCTGCTGCCCCGGCTCGGGAGGCCCTGCCGTGCCTGCGGGCCGGCGGTGACCTCTGCTGGCGGCCACCGCTGGAGCAGCCAAAGCGGGTCCCCACGGCCAGGCGGTGTGTGCTCACCGGGACCGGCGACTGGGGGGGGGGGTCAGCGCTAGAACCTTCCCCTGCCCTGCCTTGGCCGAAAGAGCCCCGTCCGCAGTTGTGTGGTTGCGTGAAGAGTCAGTCTGGCCCGAGTCTGACCCCGTGGGGTCCTGCTGGTACTGGGGCGGCTGCCCTGGCTCCCACGGCAGCCGTGGCGGCTGCGGACGGTGATGTTCGCTCTTCTGCTCTCCGGAGTCACGGCTCCTCTGCGCCCGCTGCTGCCGTCCCTGCCGACACTCCTTTTTTCCCCTTGTTTTTTCGAGGCGCGGCCAGAGTTCCCTTGCTGGTGGCGGCAGACGGTGCTGGTGGTGAGGAGGCACTGTGACGCTGTTCCGCAAGCTGGTGGTGTTCTCCTTCGCAGGGAACTCTGCTGGCTCACGCAGTTAGCGGTAGCCCTGAGGGGAACCCGTGCCTCCCCCCAGCCCTGTCAACACCCGCACTTTTACAGAACTCCTGTTAAACTAGCTTGATGCCCAAATACTAAATCTTGAATTTGAGTGTGTTTATTGCACTGCCTAAAACTTGCGTTATTTCCTTGTCTAACACACTCTTTTTAAAACTTTTTTTCTTTTCTCTTTCAGTCTTGGTCTTTGTAATGGGCAAAGAAGGGGTCCATGGAGGCGGATTGAATAAGAAGGCATACTCAATGGCAAAATACTTGAGAGACTCTGGGTTCTAGTTGCTAGGCAGACTGTTAAGTATTAGGGGAAGATTGCTATTAAACTTTCCTGGCGGTGAGCTTTAAACCTTACATTCTGGAAACTTTACTAGCAATGCAGGGTGATGGGGTATGAACCTGTGTCTCCTTTGTATCCCTTTGTTGGTGGGGAAAGGTGTTACTTTTTTTTTTTTTCTTTAATTCTGTTCATTTCTGTTTTGTTTCCTTGTGTACTCCAGCATTGGTTATAGTCATGGGAAAGGAAGGTGTCCATGGAGGGACACTCAACAAGAAAGCATATGAACTGGCTTTATACCTGAGGAGGTCTGACGTCTGAGCAGCCTCTCCCCATCCACCTAGCAACTGTCTGCACCACCACCCCGTTGTGTTCAGTGCTACCAACTGTAGATGATAGTTTGTGTTTTTTATTTACCCATCCCCGATGTCATAACTCCAGTTACCCTCTGCCCATCTCTATGTTAACCACTGTATGTAACTGAGTCCCGTACCTGGCACCATCACTGCGCCACAGAGATGATGTGCATGATACCTTGGAGAGCTCGGGAGGGGAACATGCCAAGAGTAGGCTTTGCTTTGTCTTAGCAATTAGGGTGATACTGACAACTAAAACAACTTAAATACTAAACAAGGTGCCGATTGTACAATCTAATTTGATCAATGCCTCTTCAGCACTTTGAGCAGTTACACAGCTCGCTAGTCTTCCTTTCACAGAGCATGGTTGGGAGGAAAAAAGTGCATGCATATCTCTACTTCTGTCCCTCTCTCTTCTCTCTTTTTGGGATCCACATTTGTCCGCTCACACCCATTTTTATAGTGCCTGGTTTAACCAATTTGCCACTCAGAAGCTATTAATGTTACACTAGTTTTGTTGTTGCACTTCACTGTAGGCTCAAGTCTTTTATTTTCCCTTTGTGGTGTCCGAAACTCGTACTGCTTAACAAGTGCAATCACAAAACTGTGAAAGGGTACAGATGCACTTCCTCCCATGACTTCCGAGCCACCATCCCGACCGAGTCCCCAGAGACATTCCATCTTTGCAATAGCTCAGGCTCTTTTTTTTTTTTTTTTTTTTTTTTTTTTTCCTTTTCCCTTTTGCCAGCTCCTGTTCTGTAGTTGAATTGTAAAAGGCTGCTGCCATTCTGGACATGAGCTGCCCCGGCATAACCATCTGGAGTGTGTCTGGTTTCAGTTTTTCATAGGACCAACTTTAATTTGCAGCTTGGGGGTCGTGGGTTTCTTTTGTCATTCTTGTTTTCTAATATGAAACCGCAGTGTCATTGTGGAAAACTGCCGCCTTCGGCTACGCTGGTAGCTCTGACTGACCCCGGTCTTTCTGCCACATCGCTTGCTGGTAAAGAGTTTCGCTGCTCTGAAGCCACTGTTGGGATGAAGGTCGGTAGTTTGAAAGCTAACGCTCAAAACGATGCCATTTCAAATTCAAAATCTTCATTTGGCCTGTCACACCCTTGCTGCAGAAATTACGGAGGGAACTGCCCTGTGCACGAGTCATCCGACACGTCTGTAACCAAACTCTCAGTTCAGGCACGGTACTAACCTGTATGTCCATGTAGGGAGAACTGCAGAACTCTGTATACAAAAGAATAAGTGGGAGGTGGTGTTGGTTGGAATAACTGACTTGGCTGTCTTGTGATGAACTTTTTAATATGTATTCTGTGCCATACTATTGTTTAAAAAAAAAAAAAATGAACTGTTGCTATTGTGAGATGGGTTTTAACTGACTACGAGGGTTTCTTTCGAATGGCACTACTTTAGGGACATTCTAGTATTTGCTTCTATTGTTGGGCCTTGTGGATAATGTACAGATTTAAACAAATTCTTGTTGCTGATTTGTCCATTTCTTTCCCTGCACTTTGTTACATCTGGGATACAGTCTAACTCATCTGATTTAATATGCATTTCAAAAAATGCCATAACTATTAAAAACACCTTGTTTACAGACAGATGAAATAAATTTATTCCAACCAAACAAAATCAGACTCTTGGTAGTTTTTCCCCCCCGACAGGAATCCTCCAAGGCCCTTCATTGTGCGGCTGAGCACACGGCACGAGATGCAAGCGCGGTCCCGAGGGCTGCGAGAAGCAGCGGTGCCGTAACACGGCGCCGGTCAAAGGCCAGGCAGCGCTTGGGGCGAGGGGCTTCCCCTGCCCTGCCGACACCTTGCGTGCAGCCCCCAAAACCAAAGCGGGAGGAGGCCTTTGCCTTTGTCACAGGGTCTGGGTGGCCCAGCCAGGGTCAGCCCGCCCCAGGGTAAGAACGGGCTCCCCTCAGACTGGGGAGGGGGAGTTTGCGGTCTTCTGTTGCCCCACAGGCGTTCTGCCTGGCTCTCGGCCCTTCTGCCGCCCAAGTACTCTGCAAACAACCGGCCCGCCGGAGGTGTGGTGGTGGACAACGGGCCATTGGGGGATGGGGAAAGGGAAAAGCCCAAGCCATGGGAGGTTAAGCCTGAGCTAAGGCTGCACGTCCCTGGTCGTGACAAGGGCAGTTCTGTGCTGCTGGGGCCCTACCAGTGCAACGCCTTTGTTCCCCCCGCCTTCCCCACGTCTTACTTGTCCGTGCAGCTGTTGCGCCCGCTCCTCCACTTGTCACTAGGTCCCACTCTAACCGAAACCTTTCCATACCAAGTGTTTATCTCCTCCGACTGCCCGAGTTGCTCAGTGTCTGAACCACATCTTCCAGCTCAGTGCTAAAGTCAGACCTGACTAGAACAAGCCCACGGTGCCGAGCAGGTTTACGTTCAGAGGTAACGAGTACAGAGGACGCGAACCTCCCACCTACCCCCTAAAACGATGTTAGTGCGTGAACCCCATTTTGCTGGTTCTAAGCCCAATTGAAAATTGCACTCACATTCGGACTGCAGGAGTTAGGGATTTTTTCCCCTGGTTGAGGCGGGGGGGGGGGGGGGGGGGGTGTGCGCACGTGTCTGCGTCCGTCCCCAAAGCTTTTCTGCAATGAGACCATAGCGGGACCTCACAGTAACAGCACCTCGGCGGCAGGAGCCGTTGGCAATGCACAGCAAGTACCTTTGATCCTGTTCCTCACCCGACATCATTCCTTTCTGATCAGTTCCCCTCTGAGCAGTGTCTTCATGGCGCCTGGATACTTTTTCTGGGTAAGAATCAGGTGTTGCTCCAGTTAGTTTTTGAAATGCACTTGTTGAACTTCCACAGCAGAATGGTATCTGCACACCTCTTTGCTAGGGTCTACCTAAAATGCCTTTCTGGAATAACGTGGGCTCTTACACAATTTCCATTTAACTCCCAGATTAATGCACAATTGAAATACAAAGGGTTATTTTCCTGTGCCAAAGGTTTGAACACCACATTGGCTCTGTACAGTTCTCATGGGTTTTGTGCTCATGATTTGTTCCTTTTTTACCAACTCTTGCTAGCCCATGAAAGCCAAAGATGTTTTTAGAAGCATCACTTGCATCCAGCTGTCTCCAGTGCCTCCTGGCTCTCCAGGAGAGCTCTCTAACTCCCAGGCTCACTCGCTGTGGGTTCAGTGCCTGCCCGTTCATAAAAAAGCTGTCCGGTTGCTCACATGCTCTAGCAGCTCCGCATCTCTTGTAACACCAGCAGTTCCCAACCGTACTGAAGCCCCCGCCCTCCCCCTTTTTTCCTTTTGCAGCTTAGGTTCTTGTTCAGGGCTTGAGTGAAAGAACAGAACTGCCATCAGCACTGTAAAACACAGGTGAGGGGAAAGGAGGGGGTAAGGATGCACAAACAAAGAGCGATACAGGGAAGAGGCAGAATTGCTTCAAAGGGTGGTTTGTTTTGGGGGTTTTTTCTTTGAGGGTAGTTCTCAAGTTGTTCAGTCTCTCTTCAGTCAGCAGTGAATCACCTTCATGAGACTGAATTGCTTCACCTGCTGAAGGTTTACTTCCATCCCCCAGTACTTGTGCAGGTTAGGCTGCATGGCCCACACCAGCAAATGAGGAGGGCTGCATTTATGTGCAGAGTATTAGGGCTTTACAGGTCCTCGATGCTGACTTCCAGGCCATTCTAATCAGTCCCTTACTTTCTCTGAAACACATTTATGAAGTTAATTGTCCGTGTGCTTATTTTCTGCACCATAATAATTCACAGGCAGATTTTAATTATACCAGCCATTATTACTTAGCCTTTCAGAGGGTCTTACTTTTATAATGAACATGTTATTTAGAGTTCTCTGAGAATTCAGCAGAAACACCCAACTATTCAAACTGCTGACGGCATTGCATTTTTAGACATTATCCAAGTTTTAATATTCATTGTATTATTTTGCATGTAGGTACCCATTATTACTGTTAGTTCAAACCCTGGCTCTGGAACTCCCCTGACACCGCACTAGCGAGGGGAGGTGAGGAGAGCTGTTTCGCTATCTAAATCTTCTCCATTCCTCAATTACTGACCCGTCAAGAAACACACTTGTCAGACCCATCGCTCTCTTCCAGCCACTTTTTTACTGGGTTCTTCCCACCCACTCCTGGCAGCAAACGAAAGGGTACCTTCCCCTCCGAGGGCAAGTCTTAGTTCCTGTCCTCTTTTAGCTCCAAGTATTTTGTTCTCATTACACAACGAATGGTTTGGTGCGAGCTTGCTTTGTAAGGAGCCATTGATACTGGCCACACGAATGGCATTTTGTGCTAACCACCAGTGACACCTGTGCCGTTTTAGGCAGAGACGACACGCTTCCGAGGTCCCTCGAAATGCTTCTACCTTCAGATACTGGTTACAACTCCTCATCAGGGGAGGTTTTTTTTTTTTTTCAACTAGGCAGTCAAGTGTGAACCTCGTAGGGCACCGACCTCCTCACTCGATGACAGCTGGAGACTGGCGTTGGATCAAGAGACTTCATGTAAGCGAGAAGCCCCGGGAGGCAGCTGTTCGTGGAACACGGCGAGGAAACTGCTGCTTCACATGGGCAACGCAGTGGGTCACAGCCCAAAGAAAAACCCATGTTTGTCTTTTCCTGAGGGTTTGGGCAGGCCAAACCTTTTGAGACAGAAGATTTATCCAGCAAGTTTTAACGAAATATGCAAGTTCTGCTTCAGAATGCTAAGGGATACTTCAGCTTCCAAAGTATTTCTAATAATGCAGTGCTATTCTTTTAGTTTTCGTTTTCATTCTCACTGGCAATGGTGACCGACAAGAGAACTGTATCTGTGGCACAAGGGAGCAAGGCAGGGGGAGTATCGCTACAACCTTTACTGCCGAGGCTTGCTGAAATAAAATTTACATTAGGAAATTCAGAAAGCTTTTTGAAAATACGTACAGTGTATCTGCGATGGAAACAGAACATCCTTTGCTGCATGCACCTTCTCTGCACCGCACGGAGAGCAGCAGGTGAGCTGATAAAAGCAGCATTTTACTTTTTGCCATTGCAGCAGGTACTACAGCCAGTCGCGTACGGCTTACGTTATAGTTTACTTCCATTCGTGGTTCTGGATCTCTTTGGGTTTTGGGGTGCCTGGAATACAACTATGAACATACACGCACTCACAGCCCGTCAACAGCAGGAACCTGCTCTGAGAAACACCTTCCGGCTTAGTAAGTTTTCAGAAACCAGTTGTCACGTTTGGACTCAAGCAGACACAGGCAAGCTGAAGTGGAATTTTACTTGGTGAAAACACAGTAACAGGCCGTTTGTCACTAACCCCCTGGACTGCTGGTGGCAGTGGTCCGACAGTGAGTAATTCTTTCTTTCTTATCCTTTTACTGTGCCTCATTCTGCAAAATAAACTTTCTCCGCTCATAGCCAGTCCCAGAGAATGGATTCCCACGGCCAGGCTGAAGGGGGGAGGGCATAGCTGCGCCATGTGTTAGCTCAGAAACAGCGACAGGGAACACCTCGCCTGTAGCTGCCTTGCTCCAGGCCTGGGGCTTTGGGGACGTCCAGCCCCCGGGCTCGCAGCCTGCAGCTCCAAAGGTGTGGGCAGGCAACACCAGCAGCACCCCGGTCTTCCTTCCCTCTCCCCCGTACACGTTGCACGCACAGACCCAGACTAATTCAAACTCCTCCTTAAACTAGAAGTGAACAAAAATTAAGGTTTTCCATGTAACTTGGTCCTCCTGCGTGCAGTCCTGCTCAGGGCAGCGCTCTGCAGGGTGACACACGGCACGATGTGGGCTCACGTTTGCCCAGGGATCTTACCAGCTGCATGTCCTGGTCTCTAACAGCACTTCACCTTAGCAGCAAGTGCAGAAGAGTGTGCAACGGAAGGAAGCAATGCAGAAGTTCAATGAATTCCCTTTGACACTTAAAGTGGAAAACATGTTTATTAACATTCTTTCAAGCTTTCCTTACTCAAGGCCATATAAAAAAAATCTCTGCATTTTGATTATACGTATGTTTTTACTTTCTACATAGTTACAGAGGTATTATATAGCATTTGCTTTTTTCCTCATACACTGGTAAGTACTGAGTTCTGTTTAACAGTTGTAAGCACTTGTTTTCAAATCGGGTATTTGAAAAGAACAATTTTTCTATGTACATAGTTTAGCAGACTAATGCAGCATTGAATGCTCTTTAGTAAGAGGTATATGAGTTGAGGATCAATAGAACACTTACCTAAAATTATTCTTGTATGTGGAACAAAACCTCCGTTTTGGTCACTGCCCCCCTCCTCCCCCAGCTCCTGCACCGGCGCTGGACACCGGACTAAGTCGCGGTGGCGAGCAGGGACAGTTCACGTGCTCGTGGCGGACCTCACCTTGCGAGCTGCTCAAGCGGAGCACAGATTCCAAGTCTCCTAATCCTGGGAACTGCTCGATGGCACTGCTTAAACTCAGCTACTGCAGCAAACTCACTCCAAAGGAGTACTTGCGGTCACTGCTCTGATACACCAGCGGAGTTTCTTCTGCTTTGTTTTGATACGCCAGCATATGGAACATTGATCTGTTCAACATTTCTCTTTCTGGTGACGGTTTTTAGGAAAACTCTATACAAACATGCAAGTACAGTTGCTGTTGGGCTTAAGGGGTAGCACATACCATACATGTAATAAATATTGCTATCAGTATGACCCCGTTGTCGCTACAAAATGGAGAAGAAATTACTTCCAGATAAATCCCATTTCAACAAGATACATTTAGAGTCTGTGTGATATTTCTATCGATAGAAACTATTAACATTATTCATTAGCATTGTGAAGTCCAGTTAAAGTGTTCATTTCGAGAAGACAGAACGTGACTGAATACCTGAATCAAAAATAAATCTATCTGTAATGATTTAACCATAGTACTACTACATGAACTGCTGCTCCTACTGAAGAAACCAAATGGATTACAGATTAAAATATATTCCCTACGTAACGGGTTGTAAAGTATAGCCTTAAGGACTCTTTTGTTCGTACACTACTTGTCATTAGTAGTCTCAAACAGTATTTGCCACTCTGTACTCCCTTTCGTCGTTGGGCTGTAGCTGCACCACTACACTTTCTTCATTCACTCCGTTTTCTGCATCACTGCTATCGATATTGTCATTGTCATCTTCCTCATACTCTGAGGACTCGGTCATGTTCTGGTGGGAATGAGATTCTGACAAAGCCCCGAACGACTGGGTGCTAACTGAGGCTAACGGCCTAAGCAAGGGAGTGTTTTCAGACACTTCGTTCTCCTCCTGGCTGCTGTCTGTTTCAGAGTCAGAGTCCCCCTGGGAAGGGACCACCTTCTGCTTACATACAGGGCATGTTTTTTTTGTTTTTGTCAGCCACGGGTCCACACACTTGCAGTGATAGGCTGTTAGAAAACAAAACACAGGCACATCGTTACCTAAGTGAAAAGGACAAGGAGACCTGCTAAATTGTAGGTATGTTCAGTCACACAGGAGAATTTTAGAATTTAACTCCTACAAAGAATTTCAGTCATGAGTTTGTTGCCACGGGGACTGTCTATCCTTACGGACAACACATCCAAAAGATCAGCATCTTGGCTGTCAGGATACATGCAGTAAATTCCTACTTCCTCTACTGAATGAGTCCGAGAGCAGTCCTGCAACGGGCCACATCTGGCAAAATGAACTTGAAAAGCTTCTTGAGGAATGACACCTGCCTTGCAGCAGACATGCCCACCATCGTTGTCCTCATAACACCTCTAACCTCCACCACGGTGTATCGAAGCACCTTGGCATTAAATGAAATCACCACACGATTTTGTGGATTTTAAGTTAGTCTACAGTTGGCAACTACACTGGCCTTGCTTAAAAATGTGTTTGAAAGTGTCTTTCTTACGGTATTAAAACTCAGCTCTGCTTGTTAGCAGACACTTCTATCTGGCAAAGAGCTCAGTATTTACAAGGGCGAGCACGTTGCATGTAGCTCCTGCTCAAGCACATTAGTAGCCTGTTCTCCACAAGAAGCGACAGTGACGGTTTTGGTCTGGGGTTTTTGTCGGCAGTCCTTGGCACTGTGGTCAGGGTTAGTGAACCTTGCAGTCCCTAGCTGGGGCAGATGTTACGAGTCAGTTCTTTCTCTTCTGGGAACCCCCTGTCAGCCTGTTCTGAAATTGTTTTTTTACGACTGAGGACCTACAAAGCTCCGTCTGCCATGTTTGCGAGGCTGTAACATCAGTCACCTCTTCTTTTAAATCTGGCATTTGCTGTGGCAGTGCCTGGTCAGAGCAGGAACTTCATGAGAAACAGTGGGGTCAAGCTGCACCCAGCCAAAACAGCTGTAACACAGTCAAAGGACTGGCAGGTAGAGAGAAGGTCTCAAGCCAGGAAGGACAAATCCTATCTTTCCTGACAGATTTTATACAGTTTTTATCAAAAAAAGTTTCACTCGAGAGACGCTCTTGGGCCCAGGCCTCTTCCAGATTCTCGACGTGAGCTTGTAAAACGCTCCTCGCACTTGCAGGCAGGAAGAGCGGCCGGTCGTGTCACGTGGCCAGACACGCACGTGGCTATAGAGACACCTTCTGCAGCGGGCTGTATTTGGGAGAGACTGTCCACAGCTTGTCACAGCAAAGGTATTCCACTCATGGCTGCACTGCCAACCCTGACCCCAGCACAGCCTGGGCTACGGGACAGACTGTGTCCCTTCACCCGCGTCTCCATGTCACCCATCGCTGAATGACGTTTTAGGGTTTAATTGCCCTCGAGAAAGTGAAAGACCTTCTTTTTTTTCCACATAAGACGTAACTCTGGGATGTGCTTCCCTATTGAATACAGACACTTGGGGGACACCATCAAGCCCAGATTTTCTTTCACGTGTACACCAAAGAGAAATGCTAACTGGGAACACCAGCCTTTGCTGCACTCGAGGGGAAAAAAAAAAGTTTGCTCCTTTTTGCTCCTTTCTCAATTTGTATACACACTCCTGCATATCAGCAAAAATAAATTCCATAAATCAAACATATTCACTGTGGGTTTTAGACATGGTGCTTTAGAGAGCTGGTTTAATACAAACACGAGCCAAAAATACAGCTGCTTACCATGAGAACATGGAAGGATTCTGAGCTTGTCTCCATCCTCATATTCGTCCAGACAAATGGCACATACGTCGTATTCGTCTCCTGCAGCATGTCATAGAGAAACAGTTTAACTTTAGAAGATTTGCAACAGACCTTCGCAAACACACGGGCACAGGCTCTCTTGGTTAGTTGCACGGGCTGAAGAAACCATGACCCTTCCCTCTGCATGCACGGGGCAGGTCCTCTGGAGCTCCATAGCTGACTGCTGTACTTCTCCCCTAATAAGGGCTACAGCTCGTTCACTTTCCCTTCAGGTTAACAGAAAGGTTTTAAACTGTGCAAAGTGCTGGGTCTGCAATAGTCTATCATTCTTATTAAAAGTAAGATAAAAAGATTTAAAATATAGGGTTCGCTTTACCATACAGGTATTAATAAGCTACTGAGAAAAAGAGCAACAGAGACAACTGGGTAAAAAAGCAGACTAATACTCAAGAATGACAGTCTAGTCACAGGAGCAAGTTTACATTATTCTGCAATTCAAACCTCACAAGGAAGATCTCCATACTACTGACAGCGCTGACATGATGCGTACCTTGTGGTACAATACGTGACCAAAACGTAAGCACTTCTTAGAAGCCAATTTATTCCTGTTCAATTTTTATCAAGGGCTTTACAACACGGTCCCTTCATCAATCCAAACAGTTCTTCCCAACTTCCTGGAAGATGCTGGTCCTCTAAAGTCTGCAGTTACACCAGCAGCTTGTGTCCCTGTTGTGGTTTAACCCCGGTGGGCAGCTCCGCCCCACCCAGCCGCTCGCTCACCCCCCGCCGTGGGGTGGGGAGAGAATCGCAAGGGCAGAAGTGGGAAAACTCGTGGCTTGAGATAAAGACAGTTCCCGAGGCAAAGCCAAAGCCAGGCACACCAGCAAAGCAAAAGCAGGAATCCATTCCCCACTTCCGCCCGCAGGCAGGGGTTCAGCCCTCTCTGGGAGAGCAGGGCTCCGTCAGGTGTAACGGTGACTTGGGAAGACAAACGCCATCGCTCCGAACGTCCCCCCATCCTTCTTTGTCCCCAGCTTTATAGGCGGAGCATGACATCATACAACACCTTGTGCCCCCGAGCCTGCTCGCTGGTGGGACGAGGTGAGGAGCAGGACAGCCCTTGGCTCTGTGCAAGCGCTGCTCAGCAATAACGCACACAGCCCTCTGTTACCAACACTGTTTTCAGCACAAACCCAAAACACGGCCCCAGACCAGCTACTGGGAAGAAATCTAACTATCCCAGCCAAAACCAGCACGGTCCGTTTCACAGATGAAGTTACTGCGAACAAAGCCGTAAAACACCACCATTTTCAATGTCAACTTTCTCCTCCTACCCTGTGTGTCCTCCCAATATCTATATTCAGTATTTGGATAGGCTTCTTGTCCTATCACTGGGCACCACTGGAAAGAGCCTGGCTCCATTTTTTGCACCCTCCCTGCAGGTACCTATATACATTGACGAGATCGCTCTGAGCCTTCTCTTCCCCAGGCTGAACAGGCCTGGCTCAGCCTTTCCTTGTAGGACAGATGCTCCAGTCCACTAGTCATCTTCATAGCCTCTCACTGGACACTCTCCCGTAGCCCCATGTCTCTCCTGTACTGGGAAGCCCAGAACTGGACACAGTACTCCAGATTCCCTCCAGGGAAGGGAAGGAAGTGAAAAGAAAACTTGACCGTTGGAGCAGCGATATTCCGAACTAGCCTTTTAGGACCATCAGAAGGTAATTAATCACGGTAATGGGCCAAACCTCCCCCTTTCCCCAAGCCTAGTTTTAGGTCAAGGCTTTAGATAGGCGACACGGGAAGTTGCTAAGTGAGTAGCATCTGGAAGAAGACAGAAATGGACACCTTAATACTAGAGGACAATGGAGGGAACTGAACCTAGATCCCCCAACTCCTGTCCAAGGCTGCCAATTACTAGGCTGTTATTAAAGGCGAGTAGGGCAAAGCACATCTTTTAAAACAAAGAGGCAGTGACATTTCCCTTTGTAAGGAGCTGTGCTTCATTGGATATCTTGTGGATACTGACCTGACCAAGCCCTGAGAGGGCCCCAAGCAGCAAAAGGGTCCCTGTCACTGCTCGGATCCCTTGCTTTGGCATGAGCTGGGCTGAGTATTGGCTCAGCTCTGTCAAGTCTGGAAGAGTTCTGCCCATACAGCGCACGAGGCCACTGTATCTGCAAAGGTTGGTGAACTCTTCTTTCATGCACCTCCTGCAACTTAAGACACATCCAGTGCTGCTACTCCCTCTTTCCAGATGGTGCGTCTCCTATTATGCCATTAGCACCTCACTCAGACAACGGAACCTTACTGTCTTAACACTGTCCAGCACTGCACCATCTCTTCACAAGCACCCACTTCCTAGGGCTGCCTACTCTCCTGACCATGAAGCGTTCTTTACATGTCCAAACTACAGCGCACCAGGGGAAAAAAAAAAAAAAAAAAGAAAAAAAGAAAAGAAATCAGCCCAGCCCAGCCCACCTCCCCCCTGTTAAGTCCTCCTGGTCACACGCTAGAAGCACGTGTGCCAGCAGACTAAACTGCAAGCTTCCCCATCACTTGACCAACATATGTTTGGTTGAGGGACTGGACAGTTACGGAGTCAAATGATCCAAGGCGCATTTGTACATCCTATCACACGGCCAGTCAGCTGCGCAACATGTGGTGCCAGGGTGCCTGCAGCCCGGCCATGCCCTTAGTGATAAGGGAAGGCACCCATGACAGTGCCTCAGGAAAAGAGGATTCTACGGCGCACCTTGCCCAAAGGACAGACGCCCCCGACACAGCCTGCGATATCCTGGGGGTGGCCCCACAGCACTACGTCACTCTCTCCGCGTATTTCGGCTAAGTGTTTATAACTGCAGTCCTGGCCCACTAAGTCTGCTGGCTCCCAGCCTGCACTGTCTTACAGCGGCTTCCTAACGCCCCAGTGCTCTGCAGTGTGTAACGTCACCATCTTCAGGGCCAGCTGAGAACCTGGGGTTTACCGTGCAGCAGAGGGGCTCAGGAAGTAAGGAGACGTAGATCCCGCCAGGAGGAGCATGTGCAGAGAAGGCTCACACATGTGCCCAGCTGCGAACGGGCAGAGGCACACAGCAAGGTGGAGGCTCCTCCAGGAGGAATGAGGCCCCTGTGACCTCCAGGTAAGAGAGAGAAGGGTTGAGATGGTGTATCTTGTCCCAGTGCCCCTCAGGGCAGCTTTCCCCATCTCCTTCCTATCTCTTCCAGCCTAACCAGAGCCCCATCCATCCCACAGGTGTGACCTCATCAGTCATCCTCACAACTCAACTCCCTACTCCCATCTCCCACAGTAACACCTTAATCCTCTCCCAGCAAACTTCTACAAAGCCTTTTCTGGACTACCTGCTGCACTAAAACTTCACTGCTGCACATCGCTCTGCGGTTTGACACCGGAAGCATCAGATTTAGGTGCGTAAGACCGACACGTGCTAGGGCTAGAGTTGATGGCCACCACAAGAATCTCTTACATACTCAGTTCACCTTTCAACACGCACATATCGCACACAGTATCTGTGACACAACGCTGTTTAGCACAAACAGCAATTCCCATATTACTTTCCAAAGCACCATCCAGATTACGTACATGAGACTGAGATCAACAGTCAATCGAGGGGACAACGTTCACGCTCCGAGCTTGTTCAAGAGTCGGTGCAATACATACGTTGCCAAGCGTTGTTCTAGGGAAAAGGTGGAAATAACGGGGCAGATTTTGATAGTGTGCAGCTACAGCAGGCCCACATTTGAGTCACGAGCTTACCCTACGTTGAAGCTTGCAGACGAAGGAAGAGGGCAGACCTTGCATTACTCAGAAGAGATGTCCTTTCAACACAAAAGCTCAAACAGTAGCAGAGCTTTCCCTTTACTGTAACAAAACTACATGGCAGGAGAGAATTCCTGGAACCTCAGCTCAAAATTTGTTTTGATACCGTGCTGCCAAACCAAATGCTTTTCTACAGATGGCAAAGTTAGCTACATTGGGTATTTTAGAGTCAGTTTTCAAAGAAAAAATTACTTTTCCTGTGCAGCGCAGCATGGGTGTTCTGTATCTGTTTAGTACACGTAAGGAGACCAAGCACATCACAGTAGGAAAATTAAGAGCTGTGCACCAGCAATGAAGGAGCTGGGCTTTCCAAGGGAGCTGCAGAAAGCGAACAAAAATAATGCTGGTGACTCATCAGTGAGGTAGAGGCACAAAAGATTAATTGCTACCGTCAGCTCAAATTTTGAGTATTATATGAAACTCAGGTTTTGGGGAAAGAGTCTCAGCAAAATGAAGTTGTTCAGGGACACAAAAGAGGCAAAGATGTACCATTTTTCTGTTTGTGTTCAGAATAAAGTCATTAATAAGGCACAAATGGTAAAAATCAAGACTTAAAAGCTCTAAAAAGCAACTTGACCAGGATTTTTCATTAACTGTGTAACAACATACTTTGTCAAGAAAAATAAACTTTCTCTGCAGATGTGAAAAAAAAAAAAAGTATCTTAAGCATTTTTAATTCCAAAATGCAGAAAACTCAAGTCAAATAAATGCAGTGTAAAATCTTTTCTATTTAGTCTGTAAACAATCTTTAACTCACATTAGTCTTCATCACGTTTAAATACTTTCTCATTTAAAAAAAATCATAAGAACCAAACCGAAGCATTACAGCAGTAGCCTAATAGCATTCACATACTCATATAGATGTAACTGTAGCTTCACCTTTTAAATAAGGACACGGCTTATTATCCCATATTACCAGAACAGAAGGCAAGAACTCCTCTGCCGTGATTCAGGATTTTCGCAAGCCTTCGTTTTCAGAGGTTAACAAAAATGAGCCAAGAACTGAGCCAGCTCAGCAACAACAGGGCTGCTTAATTTGAGTTTGTGTTTAGCTGCGTTATTAGCAGATGCCTTTTGCATCATTCCAATGTCAAAATACCGTTGACTACGATGTAAAAAATCAAAATCATACAGGACTGATTTTTGTAGTTCAGACAATTACTGCACTACAGAATCCCATACTGCTGTGCACACAATCCACTGCAGTCTATAGCAACCAACATTCTGCGGACCTAAAAACTTTCAGTACAAAGCATATTCATGGAAATAGCTCTATTCTGGGCTTTTCTAAAGGTCCTGTCAACTTTTTTTAAACACACATACAACACCTGGTGTTGTTTATCTAGAATCTCTCTTCCGCAGGATGGAAAATAGGAACAGGATCTTAGGCAGGATCGTGACTGTCACGTGCTGCTGTTCTGCTAGAACGGGTTTTTTTAAGGGCTTGCCCTGGTTCTGGCTGGGATAGAGTTAATTTTCTCCCTAGTAGGTGGGGCAGCGCTGTGTTTTCGTTTAGGAGGAGAGTAATGCTGGTAACAGACTGGTGTTTCAGTTGTTGCTAAGCCGGGTTTACGCTAAGTCAAGGGCTTTTCAGCTTCTCCTGGCCTGCCACCTGAAGGCTGGAGGGGCACAAGAAGCTCGGAGGGACACAGCCAGGACAGCTGACCTGAACTAGCCAAAGGAGTGTGTCCCACCACATGATATCACACCCAGTAGATAAACTGGGGGAGCTGGCCGGGAGGGCTGCGCGTGGACTGGCGGAGCGTCGGTCAGCGGGTGGTGAGCAACTGCACTGTGCATCGCGTGTCTTTCCTGGGTTCTATTTCTCTCTCTTTTTGTTATCTTCCTTTTCATTATTATTATTATGATATTCTATTTTTATTTCAATTATTAAACTGTTCTTATCTCACCCCACGAGTTTCGCTCTTTTTCGATTCTCCTCCCCATCCCACCAGGCGGGCAGGAGCGAGCGGGCGGCTGCGCGGTGCTTAGTTGCCAGCCGGGGTTGAACCACCACAGAAGTCAGTATTCCAGAAGTACTACACACAGAATTGAAACCTGGCATCTGTCAAACATGAAACGTAAAGCACACACAGCATGTGAAGGGCTACCCACTGTGGCACCGGGCACGTATTTGGAAGGGGTATGGCAAGCCTACTTGCACACAATTCTTTTCTTGCCCCATTCGTAAGGCTTGCTCTTGTATTCCCTGTGCAACCTAAACTCCCCAAATAAGGAAAAGAACTCAAAACGAGCCCTCTTGTTTTACCACAATCTTGGTTACGCTTGATTTCTCATATTTTATGATGGTCACGACAATTTCTACTGAATCTCTCTTTTGCCTTGCCCAACATTTCAACTTTTTTTAAAAAAAAACCCACAACAAAAAAACAGAATAAAACCTTCTAACCTTCCTCCATTTCAAAGCTATAAAACCAACCAAATACTCAATTATATAGCAGAAACAAAACAAAGGGACGTAAGATATCCATAGAAGGTGAGCTTCTTCACATTATTAGAAGGATTTCTCTATTTGTGGGTGTAAGATAGATGCTACAATCTATCCACACCTATGTAGTAATAGGCCAATCTCTAATGCAGCAAGGTCTTGTGTTACCTACTACCCAACTTCTGCATCAGTACAGACCACACTAAACAAACCAGTCAGCCAGCAGTACGGGTACAATTAACAGAGACACAGCAAACTGTTCAAATCACAGGTTTGCTAAAGCTACTGGTTTGACAGAAAAAAGAAGGGAGGCAAGGCTGCAGAGGTAAGTGCAGGAACACATCTGCAATGTGCTTCCCTATCAGCAAAGGTAAACAGGGATCAGTACATATGCATGAACTACATTGCTTTTGTTACAACTTTTTTAAGCCAGAAAGGCAATAAAAAGTTGAATGCAAATAAAAACCAATCATAGTATTGATACAGCATTGCAACATTAAGTACACAATTTTCTGCAAGAGCACTGCAAAGTCGTGAATATTCTCAATCCTACTTTACAGGGATGGAAAAGAAAGCGGACAAGACACTGTAATTATCTTGGCACGCAGTAAATCAGAGTAGACGTTGCAACTCAGGACCTCCCAGTTCATGGGTCTGTTCTCCAAGTAACAGAAACCCGTGATCAAAGCCAAATTCTCATCTGTTTCCCAGAAGGTAAATTCCAAGGGCTTCTGTGGTGGCACAGAAAGTCTGTGAAATGTGGTTCATGTTAATTTTGTTAATATATTATTCAACATAAAGGCAAAGCTGATGACCACCACTGAAAAGTAACATTGCTGCTGTTTGGCATGTCAGAAAATAAACACAGGGGACATGAGAGCCACTTCCAAACAGTTTTCCTGATAGTTACTATAGAATAACAGGAGAAGATAAAGGGAAAGCAGGAGAGAGAAACACCCCATGGGCAGGTAGGAAAAGTCAGAAAGATTAAGCGGAGTCCCTCACTGCCAGACCTACATCACTGCAGTACGAGTTGTCACCCAACGTAACACAGCAGGGTGTTTCAGCTACAGCTTTTTAAAAAAGTTACTTCCTCTTTTGCTATGACATTCCTTCTCTCCATTGTTTTTATTAGTCAAACCATGTTTATGGATCATTTATAATCAGCACACTAACAACACGTTCAACAAAAAACGTGAACCATCAGTCAGTACTGTCAAGGGCATCCTATCTCAGAGAAAAAAAACAACATTCAAATAATATAGCTGTCTTTTTCCCCCACTAGTCACTCAAAATGTGTAAGAAACTCCCGAAAAACAACAGCGCACCATTCCTGAGCCGGCTTGTCTCACTAAGACATGCCCTGGCAAAGGAACAGCAGCACCCTCAGAAAAATGACACAGCAGTAAAGCATCCCCATCCACTTGTAGGCCAGGTAACTACGGACAACGTTTCCTCCCCAAGGCAGACGCTGACGTTCTCAACCGTGGAGGCCACCGACCCGCCAGCAGCACGCTGGCGAACCGCGGCAGAAGTGCTCCCGACTCCCCCGGCCTGCCCAGCTCCCGCCGCTCGCGGCAGTGCTCTGCAAGGGGCCCTCGCCCCGTGCCCGCAGCCCACCTCCTGCGCTCCTCCGACCGGCCATCGCCCCGGCCAGGCCCGGCTCCCGCCGCCCAGCCAGGACCAGGATGCCAGTCCTGCTGGGCGCCGAGCCGGGCACCATTTCCCCCTGAGCCCTGGAGCCTCCGTGACTAGTCCCCAAGTTGGCTTCACCCCCGTGGCTACAGGCCCCTCGAAGAACAGAATTTTTAAAAGGGACACTTGCAGACATCTTTTCCTCAAATACCTGTTGCTGTAATCTAGAAGCTGGCTCAGAAGCACTAAAAAAATTGGGGAAAAAAGTATGGAAACTGCTGCAAAATAAAGTATCTTGTTTAAATAAACCATGTACGCAAAGCCCTTAGTAAGCAAAATTATCTTCTAACTACTTGGCACATATAAATAACCCCCCCCCCCCACTATTCTCAAACACGGAATTACCCATTCACATCGATGCATACTTGTGAACAATGAAAAATGCAAAAATAAAATTGCCAAGACTTCGGCAGACCTTAAGACTTGTTTTCTCTATTAGACTGTAACTGTACTGTGCAGTCAAGCAGATGGGTCAGTAATGGACAGCAATTAGATCAGTTATAACCCCATCTGCAGGTAAAAAAAAAAATCAATTTAGGAACACACAGTGAACAGCAGAACGGCACTTGCTCTGGAGTAGATTTTTAAAAGGCACTGATACACATTTATTTCCCACTATTGCTCAATCACATGTATCAATCTGCACATAAAGATATGTATACAAAACTTCAATACGCATTATAAAAATATGTATTTGCTTAAAATGACACGTACTCTTACAGCTTATTAATTGTCACATATGTTGGGCTTTCTTCCACGCATACACACGGCATTTCAAAGCTGTCTAAAGGTGAGCTCTTCTTTTACGCTCAGAACATATAACCGAACAGCTCCGCTTTTAGAAGTCTTGTGGATGTAGCAACTCCAAATTCTGGATTCTTTATCGGGTATCTAACCACTCGTTTAGGACTAACTTTTGACACTCAATGTAGAAAAAGCCTGCTTTATTCATTTCTAATTTCTTAATACTATGCCCACACATCTCTCTTTCACAGCATTCTATCTTCACTAAATTTACAACATTTTACTTTCTACAGGAATGAGAGGTTACACTGTAATTTCACTGCTGTTAAGATCCAAAATTCTTTTCAGTCTTGGCCTAGATTCTGTTTTAGTGTAAAGTTAAGCTATCTTGGAAATAATACTACATATTTCTGAAAATAAACTCTACAATATGTACCAATTCACAAAATTTCTAACCTGTATTTTTCCTAAGCTATTATTCTTCAGAATATTGAGATCCAATGATGATTAAATTACAGGTATACTATATGGATTTGTCTCTTTTGCTGTGTTCACCATTGTTATAAAGACATCATACTGAAGATACCAACTCCCAGACTTTTGTACGACCAAACACAACAACAGCCCCAAAACTCTTTCAGTGCAGAAAAGAGATTATCATATAGCGTACATTGCATTCTGTGGAATTATTCAAAGGCAAGGCTTGTTGGTCGGGCCTTTGCAGAGACAGTCAATGCCACATCTTTTGTTACTGCATTCTCTACTCGTTACAGAAATGCTAAGTGCCTGATCTAAAGTCTACTGGAATTAGTAAAAAAATTCCCACGCATTACAGTGGTATTTGCCTCAAATCCTATTTCGAGATGATTCACATATTTTCTGTGTCGACAATTCTTGAGGTGTGTCACAGTGCAATCACCCTACAGAACAATTGTCTTCATTACATCATTGTTTGCCTGTCAACCTATTAAACTCCAGAAATCCACTAAAGCCAGCTTTCCCTTAAAAACCCTTTCACAGTACAGTGAAACCATTTACTAGACAGTGAATCACGATTCAAAAAGCAGGGCAAGAGAGAGAAGAACCAGTGCCTACAGTGTCCTAGCTTCAGCATTTGACCAGCGTTTCCGTCTGTTGCAATACGAGCACATTTTTAAGACTACACCAAAGACAAAAGAAAATCCAGCATTCCCCAAACCAGGATTACAGTCCACAGGAGTCACTTCCACCTATCCTTCCAAAGCAAAAGGTAGATCATTTGGATATATCATCAGGAAGACTGAACTGAATGCATTTTGCAATGTCTTGAGAAATCCTACCTTTCACAAAGAAGCATGAAGCAATATATTTTTATTGTAATTGCCAAAGGTAACGTACTGCAAGTGCTGGGCCAAATTTTGTCCTTTTAGTAAAAAGACTTAAAGCAACGTAAGGGATTCATTTCACGGCAGTAGAACCAAAGTGATCATTCACTTAAAGAAACTGAAATCCCGGTTGGAAAAACAGGCTTTTTATTCTGTTTTTCTGCCACTGAATGGATACCTGGATATTTACAGCCAGGTTTACTTTGTTTGAGCTCCAAACTATTCCCATCATGTAAGATTCAGCAAAAGCAAAGAGGAAGGAGAACGAGGAACACAGCAATGAAGTATTTTCATACATTGGCTACTTAGCCTTGTAATTCTGAGATAGTTATTACAGATGCACACAGCTAACAGAAAGAGACGTCGACTCTCTTGAAGCAACTTTTTCCTTGCAAATTCCTCTTTAAAGTACAACATAATTTACTTTGTATTTTAATACTAATTAGATTTCACAGGCAATCAATAATGGAAACAAAATTAAAATTAGCTGTATTGGCTTAAGATAACTTTTGGAGTGAATTTTAAATCCACACCAATAGGTCATTATAGCAAGGTTCAGTCAACCCTGCAGAGGAAAACACTTTGGTTTTCTTTTTTTTTTTTTTTCACCTCTTTGTGAGGCTGACTAACATTGCACAAATACTCTATCCGCTCAAATTGAACATCTGCCTCGCACAAAGTGAGCAATGTCATTAATAATGCAGGTTGGCTTTATCAAGGGCAGAAGTAAGCGAGCGGTTCTGTCCTTGAATCCAGGCATATCCCCTAACATGGTCTTTGCGCTGCCATAAATATATTCTCTATTGACACGTGTTAGGTAGTAATTAACCGTTTCAATGAAGTACTTTCTCTACCTTTTCTTCCCATACGTCGCAATTGCTTGTATGAACGAACAATCAGATGGTTAAATGGTAATACATTTAAAAAACAAAATGGAGAAGAAAAGTAGCAAATTTTTTTCTGCTTTTAAGGAGTAGACTAAACAGAGAAAGACTCAAGGCAGCTTTCCTTTCTCATTGAGTAAGGTAACTTACTACAGCTTTATTTCCTACCGTGTCATTAGATCTTGCATAAAATTAATCACTACAAAGAACCACAACAGCAAGTATTTTGGCATTAAATTTTAATCGCTGTTGCCCTCAGAGAAGTATTGTGATTGAATGAAAGGGCCACTCCTCTATAAAAGCAGGTAAATTATACCTACAATATAGTTTTGCTTTTATAGTTTCTGCAATGTCAGGTAACTTACGCGACACTAGTATTCATCAGTTTCCAGCCAAATAATCATAGAATCACAGGGTGGTTTGGTTTGGAAGGGACCTTAAAGATCACCCAGGCCTCAGAGGGAAGAACTTCTTCCTAACAGCTAATCTACTAAATCTCCCCTCTTTCAGTTTGAAACTGTTGCCCCTTGTTCTGTCACTACCTTCCCTGATCAAGAGTCCCTCCCCACCTTTCCTGTAGCCCCCTTTAAGTCCTGGAAGGTCGCTGTAAGGTCTCCCCGGGGCCTTCTCTTCCCCAGGCTGAACAGCCCCAACTCTCTCAGCCTGTCCTCACAGGGAGGTGCTCCAGACCCTGAGCACCTTCGTGGCCTCCTCCGGACCTGCTCCAGCCAGTCCATGTCTTTCCTGGGCTGAGGGCTCCAGAGCTGGACATGACACTGCAGGACGGAGTTCCAAATAATGGAAATAATGCATCAGTGACCGACTGCTCTGGTCACTGTCGATGAGAGTGCAACAAGGAAGTTTCGTGGAATTTCTGTACTGATTTTGTGATACATTAAAAAACATTTTCATTCTCAGCCACAGTCCGCATACAGCATCTGCTCTGCTTCCATTAAAGAAACGTTAGAACTCCTCTATTTCAGTGAGAACCGGTCAAGTCAAACTTTTTGTGTGTTTTCATTCCAAACTCTACTATCTATTTCAAGCATACTCAAAATTATCTCCAAAACTACAAAGCCCCTCAAATTACAGGTTTTTTAGTGTTAAAACCGATGGAATCTAATTAGTTTGATGAAGAATGATCCACTTGCCTTTCTTAAATTTATGTACAGGAAGTTTCTTAAGCTGATCCTTCCTAAGCCGATTCCTTCTTGCTCTGTGTCTGTCTTGCACGAATTTTGTGATCTGGAAACATAAGACAACATGAATAGTAAATTAAAATAATAAAAGCACAATAAAAGTTTTGATTTATGTGTCTTCACAGTAAGTTTGCCAAAAGAGAACCCCAGCTCAAACCGAATCACCTCTTCCCTTGCCCAGACTCAAGGATGAAGCCAAACAAGCCTAAAGGATGTTCTCAATGACCATGGCTCTTGACACTGAAAACCACCATTTTTTGGAAAGAGGGAAAAAAAAAAATTATATCCATACCACATAAAATAATGGCCATTGCTGCAATCCTCTACCAAGGCCCGCGTAGGCTGGGATGCATATTTCAGAGCAAAACACAATTCGTTATGTTTGACTGGTTTTGCTCACAGTTTGAGATTATTACAACTCTTTTAGAGGATTATTCCCATGTTCATCAGAACTGTTTTCTTAGTATCTAAATGTAGTTTAGGGAGGAGTAAAGGGGTTACTTCAAGCCATAACTACATGCTGTCTTCAACTATACCGATGACTCTGTTTCCCTTTTCTTAATAGCCCCCGATATTATTCCTGTTCCGTTTCTAATTCTAGCAGCTGTGACATGATGTTCTTTTTCAAGCATGAAGACAAACAGCCTTAACCAAAGTACACACACTAACAAGTCTTTTGAAATTTGCAGAGGTGCTCTACACCTTACCACACTGTGGGTAAGGTAAATACTGAGGGAGTGTTAGTATTATAAACAGCATGAACATCTCTCACTTTAGGAATCCCTGAAAGGAACTGATATATTTCACAACAGATTATTTTTTTTAAAAGTATGAATGTATGAATATTATGGACAAATATTATTAGGACCATATCTGTTTTGGCAAAAGAAAATTTATTTATCTTTCTGCATCACACCTAGCTTTGCTTTTTAAGTACATTTGGATCTAAACTGTTCGTTCAGACACTTTTTACCCCAGCTAAACGATGAGCTGTATGCATAAACTGCAGTTTTTATGCACTGCCTGCACTAGTGTACAGACATTTCAGATGTGCCCCAGCATACTCCAGCACGTCATGGAGCACAGCGAAAGCCGTCACCAACACACCATCCCTCAAACACCCTCATGGCCCCCAGAGCTTGTCACTGGTGAGCCTGATTTATCTCGTTCCCCCTTTGAACCTGTACTACGCTCTGGAAAATGCTTTCAAATATCTCTCCCTGTTCTTTCTCTCGCAGTTTAACATGAGCTTGTACGTGGCTTTTGAAATTTCTAACATTATATAACCTCTTTTCAAAACCCTCCAAACATCTGTCCCAAACACAGCATAGGTAACCCTGACTTGCAGACATACAATATAATTTCCTCCCAGTTCCTGTCTGGTTTTCCCCCACAACATGATTCTAAGACATGGAAAGAATAATTCACTTTAGCCCTGAGCACCTAGTGACACCAACAGAAGAGAAATTCAGGTGTCTCAAAACCTTTGCTTTTATAACTGGGGCATATTTGGAAAAATAAATTCTTAATCATGATTTACAAACAGGCTCCTTTTCACATTTCCTCACAGGGCATAAGCAAGGAAATTAGAGATGAGTTTAAATACCTGAAATTTTGCTCATCAAATGTTGATTTCCCCTTCTTACAGCTAATCCTACCTAGCATCTGTTTATTACTTTTGGATTGCGCAGATGGTTCTTCCCTATATATCTTCTCTGGAATCTGGAACTCTCAAATTCATATCTTAAGTTAAAAAAAATTGTTTTAATTCAGAGTATCAGCATGCTGATAGAAAAAGATCCAGCTCTTAAAAGGCAAATTTAAAAGGATCAGTATCTATGAAGGACAGTATATTCAGATTGGATACAATGAAGAAGGGTTTTATGATGCCAGTGATGAGACACTAGAACAGGTTGTCCAGAGAAGTTGTGGATGGCTCATCATTGGAAGTGTTCAAGGTCAAGCTGGACGGGACTTTCAGCAACCTGATCTAGCAGAAGATGTCCCTGCTGATGGCAGCCGGGGGGGGGGGGGGGGGGGGGGGGGGGGCGTACAGATGATTTTCAAAGGTTCCTTCTCACCCAAACCCTTCTGTGATTCCACAGCTTCTGCTAAGAGAACTCCCTTACGCCCTAAAGACAAACACTTTACAAATTTGCTCAGCTCACTCCTATAACATTTGTAATGCAACTTTTGATGCAGAAAACTGCTGTTTTCATAGCAAGGTAAACATCTGCAATTCTAAAGAGAGGCATCCTTTCAGTGGGATTAGTCCTGTGTTTGTTACACAACCAGCTCCTTGCTTAAGTGACTGGTGCAAATCAGTCTGTAATTTAGTTCATTTCTTGACCTGAAGATGACAGCACTGAAGTCCATAAGGAAGTTCTGCAACAAACTTATCTAAAAACAAAAGCAGCTGAACTGGTAAAAAACTCTGAAGGCAAATACCAAGAAATATCCTGAGATTAAACCCATCTGTTATTTCTCAATTTCCACAGTGGTGGTCACGATAAAAGCCAAGCTCACACTCCTCATGATCACAGTTTTCCTCTGCCCAGCCCCACCCCCCTCCCCGCCCCTTCATTAGTTTTCTCTTCAACAGTAATCTTAGATTTAAATCATTCTTTAAATAAGAGACCCCCTAACTATTCTTTCACCTCATTCCCTGATCAGTATCTTTCTGAAAAGTGACGGATCAGTGCTTCGCACTTTATTTTGATAGGGGCAATGCCAGTATTTACGATTTTCAAAATGATGCTACAGTCCCTTTCACAGCCTTCTTCATTCCATTTCTTAGACAACCAATATTTTGCTTGAATTTTCAACTTAGGTGCACTACAAGCAGCTTATTAGTGAAGCTCAAGCTGGAATACTAATGGTCTCAGAACAACACATGTTCACAGACTATTATCCCCAGTGACCACTCTCCTTTAGAAATACCATCTCCTTCCTCAGACTGCTGACCTTCAGGATACAATGATAAGGCTATACGTTCACCTAATTAACTGAGACAAAGTCCTCTGTGATCAAGGTTATCACCAGAAGGTCAGACAAAGCATCAGTGAATTTTACATCGTCTCTAGCTGATCACTTCTGCTTTGTTTTCAGAGAGTGGCTGCAATTTTGGTTGTGCCAAACATGCCCAGAATTGTCAACGAAATACATAACTTGCAGTGCAAAAAACCACCCAAGACAGAAAGAAGTTTTTTTTTTTTTTTTTAAAAAAAATGTTATGGAACAGTTGATGCATTACTTAATTTTTATTAAAAGGTAAAACAACAAACCGGTCGAAGACCAGCAGAGATTCCAAGAAGAGGAATGCTAAGTATTCTGAAATAGTACACAGGTGTATTATTTCACCTCTCATAGGGGACACGTGCCCAACTGAGAACCTCTGTAAGTAATGTATATGCTGCAAGATATATGCGAGAAGCCGTACCAGGTTCTGAGCTTGCTGACTGATTACTGTACCTGCAGTAAGAAACAGCGAGACCTGCACTGTGGAACACTGGGACTAATGTTTATTAAGCACAAGTCTGTCAAGGTGGGACACACTCTCATTCTTTACGGGGAGGAAAAGAAAGCACTTGTGCAGTGGAAGAGCAGCAGCAGCGAGGACAAATCTTTGTCTAGTTATATGCCAGACAGAACATCCTAAGGGGTCCTGACACCCCGTTGCCAAAATTCTGCACCAGATTATCACGCTGAGAAAACAAAGGCTTACAGGTAAGCATGGTACAGGTATGCACAGCACACAAAGCTTTCGCCGTTCCTTTACTGTATCCCTCCATTTAATTTCAGTAGTGACAGTTCTCCGATGATTTCTTTGAAAGAAAGAACATTATTAAAAGAAGGAACTTACCATAAATATGACGATGAGAATAAGACAGATCCCCACTATTATTAGGAAAGGGATTAAGTAGTATTCCAGCGGAAGACTGAACTCTGGGATTAACACAACATGGCCACTGTGGGAAGAAAAAGATAACACTTTCTAAATTGGTTAGAATTTAATGAACAATGAGTTAAATAATAAAATAAAAAGCCACTTTAAAACAAAAGGTTATTGCTAGACACTAAAGGAACACCTGCCTGCGCACAACAACATAGAAAACTCAGCTGGTATCCACATAACGTAAAGCCAATTAAATAAAAAGATAAAACAATATTTCTTAGAACACTTTGGAGTTAAAACTACTTACTGACTTCAATCATAAATAAATCTAAAGCAACCAGGAAAACAACCTCATAGCTGCTTTGATAGCAGAATGAGAAAAATACATGACTATCAAAAGATACTGTGAAATCATTCTTAGTTACTAAAGCATTTTGGTTATACAGAAGTTTTAGTTTCAAATCATGAAGTATGGTACAGTGCACCCTTTGTCCTCTGGAGAGTCGGTAAATTACACTACAAACAAACATCTTCCTAGAGAACCTGATACAGATGCTGACAACTGAATATCTGAATACTAGTGTTTATTGATACTTAAGGAAGTAAAATCCCTTTACTATTTTGTTGGCACAAGCAGTCAGAAACACCTGAGAAGGTACAATGTATAAAGGTGTTAGTAGTTCTACTACCGCTACTCTTCTATAGCCACTTCACTTATCAAGTAGTTTCATCAGCAAGTTGTCTACTTAATGACACAATCTAGTTCTTCTGATTAATTTAGTGAAAGGACAGATTGACCTGAAGAAGCAAGATCATTAGAACAATAACACAAAACACACTTCTTTTTCCATCCAAGGTATATATTTTAACCATCTTGTTCTCGCAATGCTTTTCTTTTTAAAATTTTTAAACAAAATCAGAACAGAAGCGGTGCAAACCTCATGCATCCTGTTAGAATAATCTTAAATGCATCCTACAGATTCACCTAGCATAGGAAGTGATCTCTGACTTCTTCTAGAACTATTAATAAAGGATGACTTTTTTTTTTTTAAAGATTAGCATCTGACTTCAATGGAAACTGACATACATTGTAAAGGAACACACTTTTAGATCTGAAATACATGCATTTCTGCGATTCCTAGATCATTAGCTAAACTTTTATGTTTAATGTTACATGAAAATGAAAGGATTACCATTTAATAAATCACAGAATGGTTGGGGTTGGAAGGGACCTCAAAGACCATCTAGTTCCAACCCTCACCATGGCAGGGACATCTCCCACCAGACCAGGCTGCTCAAGGCTCCATCCAACCTACCCTTGAACACTGCCAGGGATGGAGCATCCACAACTTCCTTGGGCAACCTGTGCCCGTGTCTCATTCAGCCTGTCCTTGTAGGAAAGGTGTTCCAGCCCTCTGACCAACTTGGTAGCCCTGCTCTGGACTCGCTCCAGCAGCCCCATGTCTCTCTGGTGTTGGGGGCTCCAGAGCTGGATGCACTGTTCCAGGCGGGGTCTCACGAGGGCAGAATCACCTCCCTCGACCTGCTGGACACACACCTTTTGGTGCGGCCCAGGATGCGGTTGGCTTTCTGGGCTGCGAGTGCACACGGTTGGCTCATGTTCATCCTGTCACCCACCAGCACCCCCAAGTCCTTCTCCCCATGACTGCCCTCAATCCACTCATTGGAAAGCAATTTACATAATTTTTAAAATGTTTTCTGCCCATTGCTCTCAGGCACAAGATTTTCACCTGGAATACCTACAGCCTCTGTCTTCACATCATCCTATTTTAAATACATATATATTAAAAAAGGCAATGATTTAACACAAGGAATAACACAGCTGCACGTGAGGTAGCTTACCCCTTTTCGTAAGTAAATTCTTCCTTAAGAGAATTAGCTGATGTCTCACCAATAAAGACAGAAGGAATGTCAATCTTCTTTAAAACGCCAACTGTATAAAAAAAGGCAGGAAAATAAAACTATTATTATGCAGATACTCTATGGGCGCTCTTAAGACGTAAGACTTGAACATTATGAGACTCACAACGTGAAGACTTATTTTAACATAACATATAGACTGATGCACATGCATGCTACGTCTTAACATTGTATGAGAAGTGGTATTAATTCTTCTTACAGAATATCTAGGCACTTTATTGCAAGTATACAGACGAAAATTCTTAATGGAATATTTAAAGAGAGCATAAAACCAGAACATTTTGACAAAAAAGAGACATCAGAGTAAGTTAAACCAGAACATCATTCCTACTCGGAGGCTTGATAAAGTCAGACAGTTCCATTGATTGCTAGAATTTCTGGCAACCTGTATCATTTTGTGATCTGGTACTGTAAATTTTAATTAATCTTTCTTCCCTCCTTTTCACCCTAAACATAAATGAACACACTGGAAACAGCTGTGGCTAGAGAAGGTCAGAAAGAAGAAAAAAGAGAATGAACAAATCCCATATCTTTATTTCAATCTCAAGAAACTGGATGGAACTGTCTCCCCCTTCCCTGCCTACTACCAAGGGCAACAATAAGCTCAAAAGATGCAGCACAATCTAAAAGCTATTGAAAGATAAATCCCATATTCTAGAAAGCCTTCTCCTCTGCTTCACTTTATATTGATTTGCCCCTCTGACCTATGCTTCACATTTAAGGGTCAAAGCATCTTGAGCTTAGTCAATGTAAGAGCATTCAGGCTCCCCAAGGCAAAAGCATACATGGTCTAATGTCACCTCACACCAGCCAAGTCTGCATTTGTTGTGAACTTGTTCTACAATTTGATTTCTCAGCAAAACCTGAAAATAAGATTCACACGGCTTGGGAATTCATTAAAACCACGTTCACATAGCTTTCTGGGCTACTCAGCTGCCATATAGTTTGCTGAAAGTGCACTTCCTAGTTTACTCAATGGTGTTTCCACTTGGAAAGACTTTTTTTGTTCTCACTTATGTTCTTGTTCCATTTGAGCAAGCTTGAAAACGGGACAAAATAAAGAAATGCCACACAGACAGTCGTAACAGCACTATAGACAAAAAAAACATGCCACAGAACAAAACCAACATTTTGACCAGATTACAAGATGTTCTGAACATATTCACGCCACGAAAGGTTAAAAGCGGAACAGCTAGCATCAGAATCAATCAGAAAACGGCACACTGGTCTCTAAACATTCTTTTTCCAACCGAAAATACATACATGTAATATGTATTCATATGAAATTAGAATCTGTTTGTCCAAAGGAACAGAAAATGTACACAACAGTGCAACAACAAAATGGAACCACTAACAAACACTAAAAAGTTGTATTTTAAAGTCTGACTTCTTTCCAAAAGAGTTTTTCTACTTTTCCTGTATTTCTACTTAATTAACAACACATCAGCTATTTTCCACATCAGTCATATCAATCTGTCTCATAAATTTAACCATTTAACCCAGAACAGTTGAACTAAAATTTAAAGGAAAAACAAAAGAAACACTTGGAGAATGTACAAACAATGCTACAAATAATACACAAGTATATATACATGTTCTTATAAGACCTTCTCCCATTTTAAACTGTTAAAAGCAGGAGGATTGCTGGTTGGGGTGGATTTTCTCTGGGGTTTTTTTGGTAGTGATGGTGGTTTGTTGTTTTGGGGAGGTGTGGGGTTTTTGTTTTGGGGGGTTTTCTGTTTGTTTTTAAAGTGAGAGTTCATCATAACACTTTATATTGATTTTGATCTAGTACACTCTAGTGGGTGAAATGATTTTCAAACAGGAGAGAAGAAGTGATACCTGTACTTACTGTCGTTGGATCCCATGCTTATGAGGTCATCAGAATCAACATTGTGAACTATAGCTGCCTTGTATCCAGCTCTCTGTGCATTTAAAACCTGTAAGCCACACAAAATACTTATTAGAAAGACTACTGCTTCAAAATACAGTAACCTGTCTGTCCTCTCTAAGACAAGGTACACTTTCAGGAAGTTATAGATATTAGCACAACACCATTTGCACTTACAAATCAAGCGTCACCTTTCAAAATAAAATCATATAATTTATCTTATGCTCATGTAATTATGTTATTTTTTTAAAAATACTTTAATATTGTCTGTAGACAGTTTTAACATGTATTAAAAAAAACAGATGTACGGGTAGATAAAAATAGTATTTAATCATAATTGAAAACAAAGGCTCTAACTTACTTTTGTAAACTAAAAATTACCGCTCGAGAGCTCATGAAGTCACAGAAGTAGTATCTTTTCTGTGCCTTTAGAGATGTGGAAATATCTTACTTCACAGCCAAGGTACCAGAAGCTCTCTCACAGAAAAGTACAAAACTATAAATATGGCTACAAAACTGTAAACGTACTGTGTACCAGTTAAGCCTCCGATAGATACTGGGTTTTTTGTCAATACAAGCCAAGCCCAAGGTCCGTGTAAATGGCATTTGCTGCAGTGACTACCACTAATGTAAACATAACTAAGTTACAACTATTAATCTGCTTCTAATCCATCCATGACAGTATAAAAACTCATCACAAGATGCAAAAAGCACTAGAGAACCTTGAGGGACATTTGGGTTTCATCCTGCATACAACTCCTGCTTAAAACAACATAATACTACAGCTGGACAGATTTGCTCTGAATTGAGCTAGCATGGGACACGGTGATAGCTTTTATTTCCACTTAGATGCATGTATTTATTTAAGGAGACTGTAATGCCAATAGGTATTTACGCAATGGGCAAACAACAATTAAGTACAGCTGAACAAAAGATCACAGCTGTACATACCTTCGAAACTGGAAGACACCCAGCTTTCTGGGCTACTCAGCTGCCATTTAGTTTGCTGAAAAGTCACTTTGGATTTGGATATTACGGCATCGCAACAGCTTTATTAATCAGTCCACAAATGCCAACTACAGCACCACCCTTACAAACAAACATACACACAAACCAACCTTATGGAACCCTGCCCTACACTAATTCACCAAGAAATCACCACCACCTCTCTTTTACAGCAGACTTACCACCAGATCCGAAAAACCCAGGGGAAAATTCTGGTGCTTTCTTTCAAGACCTCTACCCTCAAAGATAAGAGAGGGGGAAATGCCTATGTATATCTGTACACACATACATACACACACTCCCAATTTCTCTTCTTAAAGAGACAAACAATAATGAGGACCACGAGCTGTAAAGCTGGAAAACTTCTGATTATTCTCAAAACAAAAGTTCTCCAGGTCAAGCTTGAAATATAAAGCCTTCTTGCATGCTGCACAATAGAAAAAATAGGCCAAAAAGTAAAAAAAGCCTGAGAATTCTAAACCAAACAGTCAAAAGTAAGCAAGGAAAGAATTAAATGCATTGAGCATCTACATATCTGAGCTTGTGACACACAAGGGCAGTAACGGAGTCACTGTGGATAACACACACCACAAATCACCAACCGCTGAAACTGAAGAAAGGAATGCCAAAGTTCACCGAGCTTTAAATCTCCCTGGTTATCACAAGTTCTTAATCTTCATATCCACATGAATGTGCTATGGTAACTGGTGACTGTAGTATTAATTTTTTTTGTTTGCTTGTTTTATTTCTTTAACATCATGTCCTGAATAGGTGTTTATCAACTGTCCATCATTCATTGAAATATGTCCTTCAGGACAGACAGTAAATAAGTTATGTTACTTAAGGAAACATTTTAGTTCCTTACACACTTTGACACTTATAACACAAGTCCTTTGTTTAATTACTGGATTATTAAATGATTGTGTTTGTGTAAAACCACACACAAATATGCCTACAAGATGTTGACGCAGGGTTACTCCAGTGGCATTAGAAAAGACTGACGTTAACACAATCACAGCCAGGCACCTTCTCCACAAGCTACCGTGAACTAGCACAGGCTGAGACACCATCTAGCTGCAAAAGGCAGCAGCAACCACCTGTTCAATTATACTGAGAAGCTGCAGCTTCACCCTGCTGACCAGTGCCCCCAACAAAAAAAACATTAATTGTGCATCAAAACTGAAGCATTAATCATTTTTAAGCTATACCTAAGCAGGATGGTAGGGCTTCAGGAGGTGATTTCTTACTGCATAGCAGCCTTCCACTATGAGAAAACAACAATCAACTCTTTGCTCAACTGCTGCTACATGCCGCAGAGTGCCATCAATTCAGATTCTCTCCCCATGTTCCTAACAACTACGTTCCAAACAGCAGAACAATGTTATTGGAAAATGCAGACACCTTGAGAAATCCCAATATTAAAAAAAAAAAATCAGTTTGAGATGTAAACAGAAATGCATGGCTGGGCCAATATTACATCACTGCAGAAAATATCCACAGTGCATATATAATATGTGGTAATTTTTAATGATGTATTTTCCGGCTTTTGTGCCTGAAGAGGCAGTTCTAATATAGCGAGGTATCATTTACTTAAATTAGATATAATCCCAGACCACTCTATTAAGTTTTCTCATAAGCAGCACAATTTTACATGATGCTTATTTTGCTGAACAAACGTTTTATGTAGGCATAAAAATATGTGATGCTTCCTACAGGATGTCAACAACGTATTTCAGAGTCACTGATGACCAGACCCTAAACACAGGCTGCAGAAACAAGTTCACTAGCTACACAGGAGTTGAAAGCACAGCACAACCCTCTCTTGACCAGTCCCTTCCCACGCTGGTCACCAACACAAACAGCAGTAAAAATCAGTTATTACAAGTGAGAAGACACATTCCAAAAGACTTTGAACTGCTTCCACTTGCTTCCAGCCTTTACCCTTTCCTACTGTGACATAATTTTTCCTGTAAGAAGTCACTAGATGCCAAGAGAGATGGAAGGCAAGAGGAGACAGTTTCCAGCCTAGTAAAGATTCATACACAATAAAAATCAAGAAACAGCTATGCACCTCTATCTGTAGTTTCCAGCGTAAAACAGAAGGAGAGATGGGACTTAAAAATAAACTCCAGTTTCTGTCAAAATCTGCATCCTGTCAGCCAAGTAGCCGATCCGCAATATAAAACCCACCTCAGTGCACATGGCACTTCCTGGCAGAAACTTCAGGGCAAAATGCCACAGTACGTATGCAATTACGTAACGCAATATTGCAGTCATATTAACAACGCAGTATAAAAGTGAATTCCCTGGCCAGTGCGTACATAGATACCCATGCTTGCCTTGGAACTTCTGATCCACCTTCGACCTTGCTCTTTGTCCAATAAAGAAATGAGCAGCAATCCACTTTTCCATCCATATTGCTAAAACATCACCAAAAATGCTTACATACAGAGCTAGCGTGACTTGATCCTTAAGAACTGACCATGGAAATCCCTCAACGGTAACGTACAAACCTTCCATTTTCTCCAAGGAACACTCATGGACTGTGTGTGGCAAGTCAAGACGTGTAAGATCAAAACATAACAGTTCATATTTACGAAGTCGACAGCTATGTCGAAAAGCAATTCTGCACATCTTCCCCCTGCCTGGCTCTTGCCTTTAGCTGAGCAGCTTTCCAAAGCTGCTCAGAATCTCAGACGGTAACCAGCAACAAAGGTGTGATTTTTCTGGTCTAGCACCCCAGTAAAAAAGCTGAAGGTTCAATCATAATGTCTACTTCTTCAACAAAACAAGTTGTTTTCAGCGAACAAGCATTTGCTCTACTTTTGATTAAAAATGTATTCCACTAGAAAAATTCCAACCTGTTCCTTTAACAGTGCCTTCAGCAGTAGCACTGTGCCATCAGCTTAGGGGCAGCAATTAGATAAGCAAAGAGGACATGAAAAAGACAAGCAGTTGTTCGCCCTTCCTTTTCCCACTAAGCCATACACGCACCCGGTGACAGGACTCACTATACAAAATACGTGACATTCCCGAGTTTGATGTGAAGGCAGATGAGCTGAGCAGGCAGGCTGCCTCTACAGCCAGAATCTACAGCCTACGTGGAATTTGCATGTTCAAGCCACCACACCACATAACTGAGCATACCGCACAGCAGCAAATACAGCTCCTTTCAGTTCACAAAAGCCAACAACAAATTGAAGGGCTCTCTTTTCCTTACGACATCCTTTGCTGCCCCATGTATCAGGTTGATTTTCCAGAAAACCATATATTCTAGCCAAACACAAATAATTCTAATTTTGTATTTTTAAAACAACACAGAGAATACTCCAGCTGCAAGTCAAAACTTCTGTAAGATAAGTATTTCATTATATAACACCTAGCTGTTGTACCCATTTAAAAACATTCCATCCTGCCACTTGTGCCTGTTTCTACCTGGCAGTGCACTGTCTCCTCTCCACAGCAACCAGCTGTGACACTACCATTGTTCATGAGGTCTCAGTGCAAGCCATAAGAAGATGATCCAACTACTAAAAACAAAAATAAATCAAGAAAGGGACTTGCAGATTTTGGGTGCTTTTATGTTATCTCAGTTCCCTACTCTCCCCTGTGACCCCTGGCAGCAGAGCTGAACTGGCAAGAAAAGCTGACACTGCTACTGAATGCTTTCTATGATAGAACTGCAGCATCTGCCATCCTTACTCGCCACGTAAGCTGGCTCACGAACAGGTAATCTTAAACTAAGTCATATTACAATACTGCTTTATCTGTCTGTAGACAGTAAAATTCTCCCCTCCCTTCACATCAGTATCTATCCTGTTGTTAGCTACAGATATTTTTCTGAAGCACCAGTAAAATCTTTAAGACCTTCAAACGGAGGGGTCAGGCAAGAAAATTAAAAAAAATAAAATCTTACCTTGATATCAAAGTTGCACTCAAGCCTTCGAATCAACACAATAAAAGCACTGGATGAGTTGTCTTTCAGTGGAGGTGGGGCTATAGGCTCACATGCGTTCTCTGGTTTTGAATTTATTAGGAATCCCTAGAAAACAGAAACAGGAGATTCACTTCTCGTCTTAACAAAAGGGTTGGCAGACAAGTATAAGGGAAGAAAACTATGTTTTCAGACAACAGCTAAGCAAATTCTTATCAGCAACTCGGTCCTACATCATAGCAAGATTTCTTCTACGTCCCTGACTATTTATTTTGATCCATCAGAATCTATGTCTGTAAAGAGCTAGAAATAAAACACAGTTTTTCCAATTACATCATCTGAAGTTCATAACTCAGACTTTGCAGTATAATTCAGCATCAAGAGGGCCATATATACTACACGAATACTGTGGAACTATTATCCTGAGACATACGGAGACTAATCAAGAAAACCGAAGTACGATAGCTTAAGAAGCACTAACATGAACTTAGTACTTGGCAATTACACGTGGAAACTGAAGAGAGTGAGGTGTGCAGAAGTGGCACTGAGCTGGCATCCGAAACAGCTGGCTGACTGTGGTAAGCAAAGATTACGGACCACCAAATCTGCTACAGCTGCAAGAGTCACAGAGGTAGGAAATTCTGGCAATATCACTCTTGAAGCAACCTTTGGATTGTTTTTAGGTGACCAAGTTAGTACACCATTGAAAAAGTCTGGAGGAGAAACTCTCCTAACCTCATGCTGTAACACCTGCCGAAAAATTCTACATCTCCCCTCACAGGAGACACGCTGACCTGAACACCAACTGCCCTGGCACTGGCCCCTCTCCACAACGTGGTCACTTCAGGGTTGACTACTGCCTGGGACTTTCTTCCCTGATGCTGTCGACGCTCTGTGAACACTGCTGGCATGGGAATTTATGCAAGGCAGATGCCAAAAGAATATCACGCACGCTACACACCACTCCTGGTTCTAGCTCGAAAGACAACAGACCTGCCCTTTTTCCTTTCCTAGAATGCGCTGGCTTCCTTGGTCAAATCTCTAGATCACCTGAAAAGCAGCTTCTTTATGAATTAGATTCATATTAATTAGTTCGTTAATTAATAATCAGATTGATATTAATTGGATTCCCTTCTGTCAGTCTCTCCACAACAGGCTTTGATCACCAAGATACAGAAAAGACCAGATGCACACCTAGAGGAGGTTTTGTCTACCCTTCATTTGAAATGCACCTGATCTTCAAAACAATTATCTTCCTGGTAAAGCGTTCGTGCAGCAAGGTCACTGCGTGACAGGGGCTTCCGGGCACTAACACAGTGGAGTACCGTTGGCTGTAAGAATATTCCTACACCGTCCAAATGCGTTTAGACCCGGTTTAAAGCTAGAGCAAATTACCATGCAGATAAAGAGCAGTGAAGGGCCAGAAAATAAGAATAAAAGGAATTTGTTCTATGCAAATAAAGATCACGAGAAGCTGCACTGCTGTGGGCTCAAGAAATTATTGCTACAGTTCTAGATATCCTTGAGAGCTTTAAACTCAGTTTTCACTGACAGTTTTAGACACATAGAGATGTCATCATCTGTGTAGAAACAATAATTATCTATAATAATTATATTATATAACATACGTAATTATATATAAACTTACCCATAAATTGTCAGTTTAAATATATAAAATACATGTAAGTTATAATATATGATTAATATATAAACTGTATATATATAAGCTTTACATATATAAGCTGTCAGTTTAAATGTACTTTTTATACATTTATGGATAAAATGTAAGATTATATATATTAGTTGTAAAGTTTAGCCTACTACAGAGAGAAGCAATTTTGTTTTGAGGAATAGGTTTTTGTGGTGATAACATCCCTTTTGGCAAAGAAGCTGCACCAGCAACCTGTTCTTCGCCAAGTTCATGGTGACAGGCACATTACACAGTCTATGACAATTAAAAGCAATATCCACTGCAAATTCTACACTGATCTGCTGACAGCCAAATTTAGGCCCCTAAGGTTCCCCGAGTCATACAGCAAACGCTACTGATGTGACGCAGCTTCACGTCAAGCATTCACTCTTCAACTGGAGGGTGTGTCTGGAACCAACCGCATTCTACAGAGAAGTTTTACACCGATCACACCACGGCACATTACGGCTGGAGAACCACATACATAGAAACCAAAGGCTAACTATGACTAGACTGTCTTTTTCTTAAGGCTACCACACATTCTTAAGTATCTGTAGTTGAGGAGATAGGCACAAACAACTGACCACCTCATGACTAGAGCACCCAAGTCAAAAAAAAAATAGAAGCACCACCTACATTTATGCTTGGGCACCAGTTATTAGAGAATCTCACAGATTTTGTTTTACAAGTTGCATATTAATAAATCTTAATCGTAAGTATTCAAAAAGTATACCATTTTCACCCTATTCAAGCAATATCATAGCTTTTTTAAAAAAAATAATTAAAATCTTAATGCAAACAAAGAAAAAAGTTTTTGTATTATATTCAAGACTAAAACTCATTATTTCCACACAGGTGACAACATCTACCTTAGTTACGACACAGAGCTGTCTAACAGTTAAAAAGGTTAGAATCAAAGCTCCTTATATCTATTTTTGATGTATTAAACTGGCTCACTACTTGGCCAAATCACTTAATCACCCTCTGTCTCTCCATATTGTCAGCAAACAATGATACAGCTCTAACACTCCATCTCCCCGTGACAAAACCCCCTGGGCATGAAAATGATGTCATCCTGAGGTTTCATTTGCAGAGGAATTCTTAAGAGTTCCAGGAATTCTTACAGCAATTTACTCCCCTTCGGGATTAAAAGGACACCATGTAATCAAAAAGTGATCCAACCATGTACCTTCCCATCAGCTGCAATTCTTGCACATCGTTTACTCACATCAGCAATGCTGCAGCCATACAGGCTATGGATAGAACCAGCAGCAAAGCTGCTCTCTCCCCCCATGGGCTATTCACGGTCGCCACAGGTGTGTAAATGATTCCTTTTTAGCTTGCAGAACAAGTGTTCAGCAGACACAGCCCTCTCTCTATATATATACATATACTCAGGATACATGTTTTTTAGGGGTTTTTTTACCTTCAAGCCTTCTGCTGGCAGTCTGTAGCCAAATCTAGCAGGCAGATCATCAAAGGTCTGGGTTCCATTTTCGAGGTTATACTATGAGAAATAAATTTTAAAGAAAATTCAGGTTTGCAACAAGAGAGCAATAGGTAACAAGTGTAAATAGAAACGAACCACACTGCACATTTTTTTTTAGATTAAAATATCTATCAGACATAGGACCTCTTGTGACCGTGTCAATGAAACCACAAAATTGCTTCTTCCACTTGTCTCCCACTCACATGGCAACATCATTCTCTTCTTACCCAGTTGTCAAAACAAGAAAGTAGTAGTAGATCTTTCGCTGAATTACCTGTATGTTAAATCTTGCTTTCTACTGTCTACAGTTCAAGTAACATCATACTTGCAGAAGAAAAACCACAAACAACCCAAACCCCGAAAGTCTGAAGAGCTGGGGTTTTGGGGCGTGGGGGGTTTTTTTGCATGGTGGTGGTGGGTTTTTTGCTTTGAACTCACTTGCGCACAGAGAACAGCTTTTAACAGGTGGTTTATTGTAGGCAAAGAACAGCCCCCATAGGTCATCCCTTCTCAATCCCCTGCTACCTATTCCGGTTAGCAGCTGAAAACTACCTCTACGGTTTTGGTTTATGCTAACTATGAGCTTTCATTTCAAAACGGAGGAATACTGTAAACACCTTAAATCTGTGGAAGCTTTGTTTCCCCTTTCCTTGTTCCTCTTTTGTAGCTCTACAACATGCCTAACCAGTGCAGAATCCACACAATGAAAAGTGCAAATTGCAGGTAGGCTAAAATCTTTTTTTTCACTGAAAGTTTCTCATAAAAGTTGTGAATAACACAGTAACTGGCTTGAATGCACATCAGTTGGTAAGTTTTATTAAACAGTTTAGTGACTCAGAGACGTTTGCCTGCTCATTGTATCACCCAACTGCCACACAGAATGGCCAAGCAAGGACCGTGAGTTCTTCAGAGGGACAAGACATCTCCCAACAGCCAGACTTGCACGGGGGAACTCAAACTCTAGTTCAAAGAAAAACACTACCGTGATTTATCTTAACTCTTTCAAAGGAGAACATTTCAAAGGAGCTTCCTCCCCATAGACTTCATTAAAATTGAGGGTAAAGAGGTAGGAATGGAGCTAAATTTCAAGGAAGCGTTTTCACTCTGTGTAATCAATCTGCTCCACACCACCTCACCCCTGATGCTCCACCCTGCCATCACCTAGCACAGTTCTGCACCAGCACACGTCATCTTCCATCCTCACCATTCGCTCACCTCCCTGCTTCAAAACGTCCCTCCTGAGCTCGTGCTACTGTAAGTTCTCCTTTGAATGACTTAGTAAGCCCCCATTTAAGCTAGGAGTCAGACATAAGACTATTTATTTAAAAAATAAAATCCCTTATTTAAAAAATAACCATCATGCTTCACACACACATAACAGTACTTTATAAAAATATAATCCTTCAGTTGAGGCCGCAGCTATGTGAGAACACAGGAGCATAAGAATACCCCTAAATCAGCAGGAAAAAATAATTCCTTTCGTTGGCAAACCCAAAACTTTGGCTGGAATTTTGCTCCCCAAATGGACAATCACTAAACTACGAAATCTCCCAAGATTATAAACTATCGGTATGCCTTCAATTCTACGTGACACGGTGCGCAAACATTCCCTCTTCTTCCGAGTGCCTCCTAGGCTTTCCACTGGCTCCTTTTCACAGCAAAGGTTTAACAAGTGTCTAGTTCATCTCTTCATTTTTTCCTTCAAAGATAGTCTCAGAACAGATCTGTAATTTCCAAATACCCAAGAATAAAAGACACTTTATTTTTAGATGGAATTATTTTAGAATACTGAGCACTGAAGCTGAAATAGAGAAGAAATTAAACTAAACTTCCAAAATGCCTTTTTCTTTTTTTTTTTTTTTTTTGAGGTTGGTGGGTGTTTTGGTTTTGTGTTTGGGTTTTTTTTGTTAAAAATCTTTTTGAAGGAAGGAAGTAGCAAGAATGAAAATTAGGGAGTTTTATGAAAAGAGGAAGCACAGCCCTGCTAAGAGAGGAAAGGGGGGGAAGGGAAATCAGGTTGACAGTAGAAAGCAAGTGTAAAATTTCACAATAGACTGGTGATGTCAGTTCCATAATAAAGCAATTATCTAATGCATTTATTGGCTCTTCAGGTTGTTACTATTCTATTATTATTTTTCATAGATAAAAATTTAAAGAAACAAATAACATAATTCAGTATTCATCAACTCCATATTACCACAAACTTTTAAGTACTTTTATTCTAGCTTCAGGGGTTTTTTACTCTGTTCTTCTGAATTAATTGATACAACAACTCTTCTGGATATCACTGTAACCAGCAGAGAACATTGCAACTACAGTACTTAGATTTAATTATTTCAGTGGCTTAAGCTCTATCGTACAAAGACACATACAACTTTCTCCATAAAACTACACAATATATAAATTCAGTAATAAATAGCCCAGTAACTTTACCACTGACCCTATGTTCATTATACTGTTTATTAGCCTGATCATTTAAAATTCTACACCACCAAAGAATATTACTCTTAATGATAGCAGAGATTATCAGCTACTTAAAAAACACGTATCTAGGTGCAACACATACAGAAACTTTACTGACAAGGCATCCAGCACAGACATAAATTATACCACCCACAGAAGATTATTTTTACTTTATTTATTTATATACAGTTACCTTACAAAATGGCATCCACCACCAAAACTTAAATTGCCATCTAAACCAAATAACCATGGAATTCTTTTAACAGGGTTATAAAATGGTAGATGACATCTGGTCAGATTGGAACTTTTTTTAAACGACTAAGGTAACTAAGCACTTTCACTGTCATGGTATCTGAGCACACATCATCTGAAAGCCCATTTGAAAATGTACTTTTTTTTTTTTTTAATTGAACTAAACTGTTAATGCAATTCCATTCCGAGCAACCTGCTATAACATTTATTGTACTAATTGATTCATTAATAGAATTTAAAAGAAGATTCAATTTGCTAGAGATCTTATCTATGTAGAAAAATATACTTACTGCTAAAATATCTGCCTCCACAGGTAAAAGATTCAGGAACGCAAATAACTGAACAGTCAAAATAGTGTATATCTGAGTGGCAGACAACATCAGCATTCCTATTGACAACAGCATATTTTATTTAATACCTGCGACAAAGAAAAACAAAAAACAAAGCCCAGATGGTCAAGGCATATAGCAAATATTTTCCTCTATCATTTTACTGGGTTCTATTGGTCAGAACTTTTTTTCTAAAAAAGCATGCAAAACATTATTCTACATTTACTTTTGAAAAACAAGTCATTTTTAAGTTATACAATTATTTAGAGTTAGAAGTCACTTTTGCTAAGAGCACATAACCTGCATGGGAATGCATGCATAATAAAACAAAAACTGGACGAGTAGCACTTCCCAAAGCTGCAGGCGACACACACCAAGGCAAGCGGTATGCAGGAACCACCATTCCCCTGGGATTAATCATCCTTAGCCATTCCTCATTTTAATCTTCCCTTCCTCTAGCACAAATCAGCAAAATTCTTCATGTACCTGGAGTAATTCTACTAAAAGCACTTATTCTAAACATACACTTACAAACCCAGGGCGATACCAACAGGTAACAAACACAAACTACTTCTACCGACTTCAGGAAAGTTCACAAATGCCCAGATGTGACTCCTGGTCTGGACAGCAGACTTAGCCTCCTGCGAAGTGTGTGTGTTTGAGCCCTTTAAAAAAAGAACACAAGAACTCTGTAAAGCACACTTGTGTGCCTCTCACAAGCTCATGATATTAAAAGGAAGTTAATTCTGCTTTGTTAATAAATTTTCATCAAAACACCAGCAAAGAGCAACAGCTGGTGTCTGGAAATAGGCATTGTTTTCTAACAGAAACCGTTCTTTAAAACTGCTGATTTATCATTAATCAAAGCAAAAAAAAAAAAAAAAAAAAAAGAGGCGGCAGCTTAGGAGGAAGCAAAACAACCATTTTTACATTTTTTTCCTTTGCCACACAAAGAGTTTTTTACTTAAACGTATTAAAACCACAAATTAAGGGCCTGAATGCCTTCCTTGTATCAGCAATGATACCGGCACCCTTGCTGAAGTCATTGAGAGTATCATGTTACCCTCAAAAAAAACCCAAACAAAAAAATAAACCCACCACCCCCAAAAACAAGAACAAAAAACCTCACACCAAACATTCGCACAAACGGAACTCTGAACTCCCCCTCAAACTTATCACATGCTTTAACCGCAATGGTAACAGATTTCATTCTGAAATCTCATATCAAAAACTGGCCAATTTTACAGCAATACGTATCTTGAAACCACAAGATTTGGCCCATCAAATACAATACAAATGTTAAAGATAATAAACTTTAAATTTGTTAAATGTTTACATTTTTAATATTTCCATTCTTTCCAGCAAAGATGAAGGCTAACACTTAAGATGTAATGCACAGTACTGCTCAGCTTAGACACTCAGCATTCTTTGAAACGGGTTACAGATTACTTTCCATTTGTCTCTTCCAAAGAATTATTTTTCTGGCACCCAAGGGAGTCCCAATCTAGGCAACAAACATGATTCAGGCAGAAATGTCATTTCCATGACTGATGATAAAGGCCATTCCTTAAGACCACTGAATTTACTGAATGTCTGTGAAAGACCAACTTCTTCCACACTTATTACAAGGCCCTCAAATTTATGCTCGCACAATCCACCATCGTATGAACATGGGGCAAACCCGCAGCATTCGCCAAGTGTCATGTTCAACGCAGTAAGAAATGGTGCCTGTGCAAAGCTTTAGTCTGAAATGCTCCACGTGCCCATGGGCATTTAATCCAATGGGGGTCCTTCCACTTCTAGCAGAAACAGGAGGCAATTGCTTAATACACAGGCTTTGAAGGTAAAAATTCTACTAGCTAAACCACAAAATAAAACACCCAAAAACCTGAGCTGGGCAAGGGAGAGGAAGAAGTTTCAGCCCCCCACACCACTGACCCAAGTCTTTTAGTGCATGCCACTCACATACTGAATGAGGCAAGGTTCTATATGGGAAACACATGAGAATATGATTTATTAAACTATACAACCATTTCTACACAAAAGGGCAAATGGATAAACTGATGTTGCACAAGGAGCCATCAACACAGCATTTCCTCTGTTCAGAGTCCTTGAATTCCCACATAAACTGTACCTTTTAATACTTTTTTCTCCCCTTAGACGTTTCCTAATGTTTTTAAAGCAGTTCATAGTCCTGTATATACACCTCCCACAGCTCGCAGTAATGTGGGGGTTGAGATTCAGCCTTAATTTGTGCTGCTGAGAAATGCAGTCTGAACCAGAGGAACAGTTAAGTGACAAGGGGATAGAGACTTCCCGAGAGGAACAACATGGAGCTGGCTAAGAACCCTGGCCAGACGCCTATCCATCTTCTCCCCCATCTCTTACCAGCTGCACGGAGAGGCTCCTGCCCTGTAAGATGTTCCAAAAATACAGGGTGGGTTACTGCCATGCCTCATTCCCCACCCCTAAAAAACTACACCAGCGTTTGTCTTCTCTGCCTCTTAACTGTCTTTACTCTTTCACTTTCTTTTCCGCAGATGTCACATTCTATCAGCTTTGTTTTAGTAAAACCGCACTCAGCATCAACGTACACTTTTACCAAAGTGTGAGCACAACGTGTTCTGCACCGACACTCTGTACGAGTCACTGAAATACACTTACCCTACAGGAGTACACTACAAGCCTTTATAAGCACACTGACACTGGAGATGTTTTCTGAATCTGAATTTTAACTATGCAATAACCTAGATCATTTAACAGCAGGACTTCCAGCTTGGGAGACAACCACCATCGTTCCTTTCTGTGTGTCACACTCTTACAACCTGCCTGCACCACCCAAGTTTGGTGGGACAGCTACGCACACCCAGGCTTAGCGGGACTCTGCACGATCATCCTCCTGGACAACAAACTCTTTGTCTGCTGGGCACAGTCTTAACGAAGAATGACAGGAGCCCTTTCACACAGAAAGTTTATTCCAGATGAAACTGAGGGAGGTAATACATTTCAGTGCTTAAACAAATACCTTTTTGGTTTTCTTTGAAAAGGACAAAAACTCTTTAGAGTAAGAACTAGTAATGGCGAATTACCTTAACTCAGCCTCCCACAACAGCTTTTTATCCACTAACTCGGGGTATAGCAAGAGAGGAGCGTACAGCCTGATCACCATGAGTTCCCAGAAAACCCCTGGCTCAGGAACAGCAGCGGTCACTGTCAACTAGAAGCAGCCGGGAGGAACCTCCCCCTGAGCTCTCACTTCTAAATGCCTTTCCTGCAAAACCACCACCTAATGCCCAAGAGCAGGACCTCTGTTCTGCACCAGGAACTTACCTCTGACAATTGCTTTTGCACTGGCGGTACAGTCATAATCCAGTCTTACACCAGACAGTGATTAGCTGCCTCCAGAGGAACTCCAGATTCTGCCTGGGCTTAGCCAGACCATGATGAAGTGCAGGCAATCTCTTAAGAACACACAAGTGCCAAGTATCTTATTCCCCTTATAAAAACTCACACCTAAACACAACCAAGCTAAAAAATCCAGCACTAAAAACTCCAACATGTTCAACCAAAAACAGGTGATCCAGTACACCTCCTGCTTCAGAGTACTGGACAAGCAAGAACGAAGTGCTACACGCAGCACGAAGCCTAACCGCTTCCACTGCTGAATGTAAAGGAATTGCTGGGTCCACCAATGGACAGCTAAGTCTCTCTAGCAATTCTTCTAGTCCCACAGTAAAGTTGAAATGACATAAATTAAAACAGTGGTAACACAAAAGCAAGTACACTACATCCAATACTGCTATAATAGCTAAAATAATTCAGGGACAAGTTTTAAAAGACGGTACGTGCTTAATAATGTTGTTATGAGAACATCTGGATCTCCTCTAACTTCTTTTATTGGAGGAATTAAAAGCACTTCACAAACAATTAAACACAATTAGTCCATCCATATTGTTTCTATGATTGTTGAAAACCTCCAAATTGAGGCTTATTTAAATGGTTCCACGTAGATCTATTTTCATTCGGCTGTAAGTATTTCATTCTGAAAATTGTAACTTTGTTGACTTAATCAAGAAATCACAGCCAAAACTACTACGTTCTCTTTCAGAATCAAGAAGCACCTGTCTTCCTATCCTATCCTTTGTGGGTTTTTTAAGCAGAAAGCATTGTCCCATAATCTAGGTCCTCCTCAGCATTAATTAAAGCAAATACTGGAGAGTAAGATTTAAACTGACACTAACCTAAAGATAATTAAAAGTCATTTTTACTAATGGGAGGAACCAGCTGGTATTTCCAAAACCAGTTCTCATGATTCTGACTTGGTCATTCACACATAGGATGTTCTGTGAAACTTTCAACTGGTTAGCAGAACAGAAGTTACAGTCACAGGAATCTGTAACAAATTACAAAATTCATGAATTTTTATTTCTAAATTAAGATCTACCAGTTTCTCTCATCAGCCTGCCCTAACAAAGAGGATGTCAGTGAAACTGGAAGGATAAAGAACGATTGTTCAAAAAAATACAATCATTCTTACTATGACAGAAGCAACAAGACACTTGAAGCTATCACAGCATTCTAACCAATACAATAAATTCAGCACATACCTTACAACACAGAGAAAGCACTAAAATAGTATTGAGCAAGGTTGGAAAATAGCAGAGCTACAAGTTGTCCTTCAACACCGCAGCATGTACAGTGCAGTCTTCTCCATCCAACAGTTGCATACACACAGATCCTTCTGGGCTCAAGAACTATTGCCTCAAATGCAAGCAAGGAGGCCTTACAATTCCTGAAATTCTGTGGCTCCTCTGCAGACCAGGCTGTGAATTGAAGGAGGCAGCTTAGAGCACACAAATACAGGTGTGTGTAATTAAAGACTATACTGTAAAGCGCACAAAACCAGTTAAACTTGACTCCGCATTAATCTCCAGCGCTTCACACCTGGTTTTCCAGCGTCTATGGACAAAGTTCTCCCTAAGTAACTTTGGACATTTTGAGTCTTTTTTCCTTCTTCCCTTCCTACTCTGCACCCTAGAACTCACAAAACCAACTAAGCCCAAGGAGCTGCACCCCTTCGTCACAGGACTGAACAGGATCACCAGGTCAGAAGTGAGAAGGGGAAAAATGTGGGGTGTGCTCTATCACAGCGTGTCTACGAGCAGCAAGGCAGCCCCGAAGTAAACACACTGACTTGGATACACAGGGCAAGGTATAGTCCGTGTAGATAAGGCGGCAGCAGCACTGCCGTACGTACAACAGAAAACATGTTCCTGATCACACTTCCAAAGGAAGAGGAGAGCAAGACGCCCCTTTGCACTTGAAGGGAAGGATGGCGAAACAAGCCCGATGGACAGTCTGACAGTACATGGCGGATACACCCACCCGCTGCATTGGCCCCTAGGAATGCCTCACCTGCCCGCTCACGCACCGACGATGGTCTTGGTGCGGGTGCCACAGGCTGATGAAACCCACAGGGCTTTGAACACCAGCACATGGACTCCCAGAACAGAACAGACAACCTGAATGGGAAAAATGCTTCCAGGCACAGTCCCCGCATCCTGTCAAAAAACCCAGTTTCATACTGGACCACGCAAACAAGCCTTGTGAGCACATTTAAGACAGGCGTCGTGAAGAAGTTGCACGGCTTGGGACACAGATAATGACGTTCAGAGCTTCTGGCAACTACCCACAAATCGCAAAGTAGATACCAACTTCTAAAATTTTGATATTTGTATCTCAATCAACTCAAAACGTATTTCACAGCAGAAGACAACACAAAGCAACTGCTTGTCCACAGGGTTACGCTCACGCTTCAACTCTCGTAAGAAAACAGCTCTTTCCCTTCTTACTGGCGTAAAGACCTAACTTGCACATCTGTGTTAAACTCAAACTCTATTTTAGTACCAAATAGGATGACAATGCTTATAGAAATCACAAAATCACACAAAATTTGTCCTGCCACAAACTCAGTAACAACATTCTCAATATTTCAGTAATTGGGCCGCATCTTCCAAAATTCCACAAGCAGAGGATGAATAAAAGTTACACAGACAGGATCACTAATTTTAACACGTACCCCCAAAAGCCCCAGTGTCTCTAGCTGTTTGCATTTTGACGTCTTCACATCACTTATCACCGTCGCTAACCCGAATCTCCACCTAAGATCTACCCGCCGAACGGAACGCTACGGCATGCACGGTAAATTCAGCGTCCAGGGCCGGTACAAGGCAAGAACTATTTCCCCCGCGCCTTCACCCCCTCGCCAACACTCCGGCTGCCTTCAGCCAGCTAGCCCCCATGCTACCCACGCCCTCCCCGCCCAGCCAGCACCCCAGCGCACGGCCTCCCTCCGAGGAAGCACACACCGGGCAGCCTGGGAACGGCCGGGGCAGCGGTCGAGCTTCCGCCAGCCCCGACTCGACGCCCGCAGAGCGCTCTGGCGTCCTCCCGCCCGCTAAGGCGGTTCTACGAGCAGCCGCCAGCGACAGCCTGCCGAGAAGGGACGCGCCAGGGCCAGCGGCCGCCGGCGGCCCGAGACACCGCGGCGGGGCCGGCCGCGGCTCCGCCTGAGCCACACGGGCGGGCGGCCCCGCCTCGCCGCGCCAAGGGCGGAGGCAAATAAGCGCTGCGCAACGGAGCCAGGGGCCCGGCAGCTCCCCAACCGCCGCGAAGCTCGGGCACCCGGCAGCAGGGAGAGGCCCAGGGGAGCCCTGCGGCCGCGCCCCCCGCCCCGGCGGCCCTCACCTGCGGGCCCGGCGCAGGGCCCGGCGCGGGGAGCCGAGGGCCGCGCCTAGGCCGACTCCATGGCGCGCGCCGTCCGCTCGGCGGCCAGGCCGGAAGTCCCGCCCCGGCGCCGCGCCAGCAAGAGGCGTCGGCGCGAGGCAGGCCACTGCTCGCCCGGGCTGCCACTCACTACCGGCGCGTGACGCGAGGCGGGCTCAGCAGGCGGGCGGCGGCGCGCAGCTGCGTGGAAGGCCGCGCCCGCGTGGGAGGGGAGGCACTGCCCCTGCCGCGCCGCCAGGGGCCGCGCGCTTCGCGCGGGCGGGGCGGCCCCTCAGGGGCGGGAGCGCGGCGGGGCCGGGGTTCGCCGTCGCCGCGGGGGGAGCGGAGCGCAGTGGTGCTGTGCGGCGGAGGTACGGGGACACGGCCTGCTGCCGCCCCCTCCCCGCTCGCACCGCAGCTGGCCTCCCGCTGACTGAGCCGCGCCGGGGACCGGGGGGACTCCGAGCCGGCCCCGAGCGCCAGCGGGGCGGGGCGAGGCGGGACGGGGTGGATGTCGGCCTCGGCTGGCTTTAGCCCAGCTCTGCGCGCAGACAAACCAGCACCCGCCGGAGCGGGGCGCTGGAGGAGCGTAGGCCGGGGCGGAGAGAGGGGGAGGCGGGCGGCGAGGCGGGGCCGGTCAGTTCCCCCGCCCAACGGGCGGCGGGACGAGAGGGACCGGCCTAGGGTAGCGCCGGGGTGGTCTGGGCTGGGCATGTGGGAAAGTTGTTTCGCAGAAAGGATTGTCAAGCCCTGGGTGGGCTGCCCGGGGTGGCGGTGGCGTCCCCGTCGCGGGGGGCGTTTGAGAGACGGGGGGGGGGGGGGGGGGCGCTGGGGGACGACGGTCGGGGGTGGCCGTGGCCGTGACAGTGCGGAGCTGGGGTCGGGGTCGGTGGTCCAAAAGGGCTTTCGCAACCTAAACGGGCCTACGATTCTCTGGCGCGTTGGCACACGGGCTGCGTTGCGCCGCTCACCTCTGCAGTGTCTGTCGGGCTGACAGTGTCTGGAGAGAGCAGCGAGTGAAGGTCCTTTTCCCTCAGCGACTGGGACGCTTTGCTTTAGCAGTGTTTATGGGGAAAGATCATGCAGCCTTTCTCTGAAGTCCACATTATACAGCTTTGTGTCTTCCTTTGATTGCTCTTCTCCCTCATGCTCACAGTGATGTGCTCTCTGAGCAAGATCTAGGGTGCTCCAGTCCACAGAGAAAGGCCACGCAGGCTGGAGTGGGGATTGCCCAGCCGGCCACTCTGGAACACCGCCAAGTGTTACCCTTTGACCAGATTCACAGCAGGTAAAGGAACTTAGTTGTGTCTGAAACGTTTTGTCTTGGCCTTCGAGCACCTGCTGGAAGGTCATGCCTGAAATCCAAAAACCAGAAACAAAAATCTGCCATCCTAATACGCCACCAAAAGGTGTTTTAATTTGGGAGGACGGCTAAGAGACTGCGTCCCCTTCACACTGTTTCATGGTTGTTACATCTGCTTTCTTAGGTATCACGTTTAATTGCTCAGTCTCTGATGTCTGTGCTTGTAATACTGGAGTTGCTCCTGGAAGGCGCTGGAACGAAGCAAGGAAAAGGCTGGGAAGGAGTCCACGATGTGGTTTTTGGCTTTTCCTAGCAGAAGGGCCTTGGTGCAGAGATCTGCTGACCGCCATGAACCCGAGCGCTCAACAGGGCAGGTGAGCATTTAGAACGGGGGCGGGGGGCAGCGGACATCAGGGGCCGACTTACCAGGGCGAGAGCGTTTTAGGGTCACGGCCTCTTGGGAGAAACCCGGGGTGTCGCAGCTACAGTCCTGGAGAGGAGGAGTCCCCGCCCCGCTGGCCTTGTGGGGGCTTGTGCTGTACCTCTTTCCCGGCCGTAAAATCGCAAAAATCTCCTGTAGACGTAACTATGGTTATTTATAAGTTTATACATTGAAAAGGTAATTTTTATATATATGCGCACACGTATACGGGAACATGTTTGCGGGCAGGCGTTTCACCTGGGTATGCGGGGCAGCCGGGCAGAGCTGCTGCCCGAGGAGGAGCCGGCGCTTCCCTCCGGTCACAAAACGCGGTAAAACACGTCACCGCTCGCGTTGTCCCGCCTCCAAACCCCCAAAAGGGCCCAGCCCTTTTGCTGGGCCCCGCGGGCCGCCCCCAACGGCGGGGCAGGGCGCACGCGCGGGAGCGTCGGTCCGCTGGAGCTTGGCTTTGTTCGACGCGGGCCCGGGCGGTCGTTTCAGGCACGCGGGAACGGCATCGCCAGCGCGTGCCGCCCACCGCGCACGGCCACGTCAACCGGGGCGTCATCTGGGCAGCAACGCACAGCGCCGCTCCGCGTGGCCTGGGTGCTCGCGTGGGCCGCGGGTGCGGGATGGCTCCGGGTTTGTGTTTGAGGGGGGAAAAGAGAATGAAATTGTCATCTGTTACATCATGTCGGCACAGGTCCGTGAAACAGAGGCATGACGTCACTGCAGTGACAGTACTCGAGGGGAGCCCGCGCTGCTCCGGCCCCGGGCCGCCCCTGCGCGCTCGGCTGGCGCCCCCGGCACTGAGACCCCGCCCGGCACTGATCCGCCCCCGGCACTGAGACCCCGCTCTGCCGCCGCTCCCGGGCCGGTTCCGCGCCCCCTTCCTTCTGGGCACCCGTTGCCCCGCCCCGGCCCCGCGCAGGCGCGTCCCGGGCGCCGAGACCCGTCCGGGGGGTAGCGGCCCTTGGCGGGCGGACGGACGGCGCGGCGCGATGCTGCTTGTGCTGTCGGAGGAGCAGAAGGCGCACCTGGGCTCCCTGCCGCGGGTGGGCGGCGCAGGTCCGGCCCCGGTCCCGCAGCCGGCTGGGGCTCGCCGCCCGCCGGGCCTGGCCCTGCGCCCGCAGGGGGCGGCGGGCGAGGGGGTGGACAGGGCCCGGCGGGCGGGCCGCCCGGCGGGCTTGCAGCGGAGTCGCTTTCTCTCGTTTCAGCGGTCGGCGAGCTGGGGCGCCTGGCGGTGGAGCTGCTACGGCGGGGCGCGGCGCCGCGGGCCTGCGAGGCGGCCGCCAGTAAGAGGCGGGGCGGGCCGGGCTGGGCGGCTGCTGCTGCGGGTCCGCCGGGGGCCCTGAGGCGCCCCGGGGGGAGTGGGGCGGCGGGGCCTGGCCTTGCCCGGGCAGCGCCCGGCGCGTTGGCGGCGTCGGCCTAGGCCGCGGGCGGGCGGGCGGGCGGAAACGGGACTGGGGGCGTCCAGCTGCGGTTTGACCCCCTCACGCTGTTCGAAGGGTGTGCAACCTTCTACACCCTCCCTCCCCATGTGTACATTGCAAGCTGGCTTTGGATAAATTTGCGTTGTCACCTCCTGCTGCTGTGGCAGCTTAACGAGGAGTAAGGGGTGCTCTCTGCTTCCTTGGAGGAAAACTGGACGTCGGTGTCGACGCTGTTCACCATGGGGTGGAAGGACTGACCTATCTGCTTACTGAAAGCTCCAAGCTTATGGTGAGGATGCCTTTGTGTGTTGCGCTCAGGGGGGCACTTAAAAGATGTCTTTTGAACGCTTAGGGCTCTTAAAATACTTGTGAATTTGGAAAACCTACCTCAAAATCCTGACCACATGTATTCTTTTAATTAAAAAGGTGTCTCATGCTGTTCTCTTACTGAAACACTGCATCTGCTTGGGTGACTGGAATTTGTATTTCATAGCATGAGCAAGAACAGGCAGTCATTTAGTCCGTACAGAGAAGCATACTTCAGGATTAAGCTTTGTCTAAATAATAAAACTTGAGTGAGGATTTTCTTGTTCAGCTTCTGCACAGGGTGTGTGCTTTACTAACCCCCTCTTCAGGACTCCTTATGTTTGTCGGATATGGCAGGTTTGAGAGCTTTTTCACCTCCTGTCACCAGAAGTTTGGGTGAATGTAAGCAGATCACAGAATGTCAGGGGTTGGAAGGGACCTTGAAAGACCCTCTAGTCCAACCCCCCTGTGCCAGAGCAGGACCACCTAGAGTAGATCACACAGGAACGCGTCCAGGCGGGTTTTGAATGTCTCCAGAGAAGGAAACTCCACAGCCTCTCTGGGCAGCCTGTTCCAGTGCTCTGCCACTCTCACAGGGGAAAAAGTTTTTCCTTATGTTCATGTGGAACCTCCTGTGCTCCAGCTTGCACCTGTTGCCCCTTGTCCTGTCATTGGCCATCACTGAGAAGAGCCCGGCTCCATCCTCCTGACACTCGCCCTTTATGTATTTATAAACATTAGTGAGGTCACCCTTCAGTCTCCTCTCCTCCAAGCTAAGGAGACCCAGCTCCCTCAGCCTTTCATCCTAAGCGAGATGTTAAATGAAGAATAGTTGGATAATTACTGTTTCCATTGGAAAGACTTTTTGCAGTTGGTGTAGTAGAATATTTGAAAAATGAAAACATGGAGAAGGGATATACAGACAAAGAATTCGAAATAAACTCAAGCAGGCGTTGTTCTGAAGGGCAGTGGGGAAGGGACTGAAATACTGCAGAATCTTCCCTTGACATGAGGCGACCTGACTGACAGACAAAGTGCAGTGTGTTACGGGAGTCCATAGTCAATCACAGCTTACAGTACGACTGTGTTGGGACAGGGTGATGTTTCGTGTTAACAAGTAACTGCTCCCACAGTGACGAACCAAGCTTCTCCAGTTCAGCCCAGAAGCATTGAGCTGTGGGGACCGGCGTCTTGGGGCCGCTCTGAGTTACTGTAACGTGAGCCTTAAGGCTGTGTCTGGCGCTCGCTTCTGTGTGCGGCCAGTCAGAGCAGTTTTCATAACTGGAGGATCAATATTCTGTTAGCGTTCTGTTGATAGATTGATGATCAAAGTATGTACTCGGTGAGATAAAGCTCAGATGCTTCTCTGTGTTGCATTCCATGCTCTGATGTGAAGGCTTAAATGTGGGGATGTTGAATGGTTTTCTTTTTAAAATACTGATCTAAAACTGTTCCCGAAGCTCATGCAAATCAGCAGTCGTACATCAACATGTGTAAATCACTTAGAGCCTGGATGATTTGTTTGGCCCAGCTGTAGAATTGTCCTCACATGTTCCTGCGGGAACATAACTGCACCATTCCATATGTCATGTTTACTTGCAGTTTTATTTGTTTCTCAACAAATAATGATTATTGTACAGTTCTGTATTAAGGCCTAAATCGTTATTTCTAGATTTCGGAGATAGACTTCCAAGATTCCATTCATGTGCTGGGGTTCTCTGATGACTTGAACAAATTACTGCTCCAGCTGTACCTCGATAACAGGAAGGAGATCAGAAGCATTCTCGGTGAGCTGGCACCGAAGCTTCCCAGCTATCACAGTCTGGAATGGAGACTGGATGTGCAGGTGACTTCTGTTGTGTTTTCAGCAGTATGCATTGTACTTCTGCGGTGGTTTGGCCCTGGCCAGATGCCAGGTGCCCACCAAAGCCACTCTGTCACTCTCGCCCCACTCAGCTGGACAAGAGAGAGAAAATATACCAGGCACGTGGGTCAGATAAAGTCAGTTTAATAAAGTAAAAGCCGCACATGGAAGCAAAAGAAAACATGAGATTTTATTGTCTACTCCCCATTGGCAGGCGATGTCCAGCTGCTGCCTGGGAAGCAGGGCTCCGGTACGCGCAGCGGCTGCTCCGGGCGACAGATGTAAAACGAACGTCCCCCCACTTCTGCCTCTTTTCCCCAGCTTACATTGCTGAGCAGATGTTGTGTGGTGTGGAACATCCCTTTGGTCCATGTGGGTCAGCTGTCCTGGCTACAACCCCTCCCAAGCTCTCCCTGCCCCCAGCCTGTGGGGAGATGCTGGGGAGGCGGCTGTGATGCTGCGAGCCCTTGTCCGCTGCTGTCACGCCACTGCCGTGTTACCTGGCACGATGGGGGCTGTGTCTCAGGCAGACCCGTCAACGTCATATTTTTGTAACCTCATGAACAACTACTAAACAATGAATTTATATTATTTCAAAGTAATTGAGGCAGCAGTTTTTCATGTGTTTAAAACGGACATAATTTTGTTATTGCCCCAAAGATGGCTCGTTACGAGATTAACAGGATATCTAATGATACAAGGTGTATATTGCTTTATGAAAACTGAATTCATAGCTTCACTGGTGTTTTAAAAATGTTGGCGTATACTAAACACGTGCTGTCTTAATTTTCACCTAATTTAATCAGTCCACTGACTAAAGTGGACTAGTATTGCCTAACGATAAAAGCTATCTCTTTAACATGAATTAAGAGGATTTTTAAACAGTCCTGCATGCAGGTCCTGCAAACCTGTTGCGAAGGGTAAGTGCCAAAGTCAGTAACGGCCTTTTGTTTGTGTCCCTGTTCCCCTTTCACCCAAACTCCCTCACACAGCTTGCAAGCAGAAGCTTGAGACAACAGATTAAGCCTGCCGTGACGATAAAGCTACACCTGAGTCAGAACGAAGATCAAACTGCCCAAGTGTTGCAAACCGACCCTTCTACCCTCCTCCACCTCATTCAGCAACTGGAACAAGCGCTGGGGGAAATGAAGACAAACCACTGCAGGAGAATAGTGCGCAACATGAAATAGCACTGACTGGTGGGGGCTTTGTCCTGCAAAGCAGTTTGTGAAACAACTAAAAACGATGTTCACAAATACATTTTGAGGAAAAATAAACATCTGGGTCAGATGAAATGCTTTCCTGGGCCAGGATCTTGAGCCAGTAATTATTGTTGAATGTCCTCTGATGCTAACTTTACACGCCTGTCTGATACAGCACAGGTCATTGGCTGTGCTGTATTTGTACGTGCAGAAACTCAGCACGCTATGCCAAGAATTTCTTTAGCTCTAAATTAGTATAGTTCTACTTGAAGAGCTTTCCAACGTTAAGTAGAGCTGTCTCAATATTATATGAAGCTGCATATTTATTTTTCCATTTATCAAGTAGTTTTTTCCCTTGGTTTTGCTTCTGTTGTGAAGTTTTTTTTAAAAAGACAGCACTATACTGGAGGGAGTGATACTTCACAGGAATGTTTCTTCCATCTAGACTCGTGTATGTGTAAGAGTACATGTGGGACTACTGCCCTCTTCTTCCAGAGGTTTCCAACAGCCCGAGGGCTGGGTGTTACACTGCTTTTCTACCCTCCCCGTACCAGGAAAGCGAGAGTAATGGAGCTGACTCTCCCACTTCAACAAAGCCAGCTGTAACCCCTGCTAGGCAGTCTCGTGCTCTCTGCAGGGAGCAGTTACCGTAGGAAACGCAGCGGCCCAAACGTGAGTTAGTGTACCAATATGTAAAGGTGACCTGAGAAACGACCAAAGTAGAACCGTGGGCTAGGAGGCAGATCGGGACTAGTGTTAACTTCCACTAAACCTGCTCTTCACGTTGTGATGCAACAATTTTTGTTCCCCTGTTTGGAGAGTGTGCTTGTAAAGGAAAGACTAGCTGACTATTGCAACATGAATCACGCTTTTCCATTTTTAAGCAAAGTATCTAACAAAGGTTGTGTCAAAAGCCACTTTTCAATTGTATTCTAATGCGCTATTTTGTAGCTTTTGTGACTAAACCTAGGTTAAGCAGTTTTACTAATTAATGCTTCACGCACTAGTGAGGGTGCATCATAAAGCCCTGAAAGTATATTGGAGAAGACAGGTAGGCAAGAGAGAACTTTAATGTGCGGATTGTGGCAATAACTGGACAGTTACCGCCTTTCACAGCAATGCCACAAATTGCTGCATTGGCTGGGTTCCTGCATTCACAAAGGCACTGCGTTTTCTTACTGGTTTGAGTCTTTGTACCTTTGAGGTACTATTTCAAGCGAAGCCTGCATTGCAGAAGTGCTTCGGTTAGGAACAGTTACTGCTGCTTCCAGTCGGTTTTCTAGAACGTGGAGCTGCGTGTTCTGTAATGGCTTTATATAGTGGGTGGTGGTGTGAGCAAACGTGATTTCCTCTGCTGTATATAAATCGGCAACATGCTTCATTTACCATCCATGTGTGGTGACTTTCCTCATAGACTCATCTGATTTTCTTCACATACAGTATGTGGTAATTAAATGTGATCACGTGTTACTACTTGGGATTTCTGATTGGTATTTTTTAATGGGATTGGCCTACATTTTCAGAGGAAAACCAAAACCAGTCTGTATGTAGGCCCGCGTTTTCTCTTTGTTCCATCTCCCCTCACTGTAGCCGTAGTCTAGAATGGAGCATGGCAGCAAAATAGAACTTTCAGATACAAGTCTTAGAAGCTTTTCATGTGTCATCTCTTTGCCCTGTGAATCTGAACATGTTTCCTTTCTGTCTTTTAAGCTTCTTTAAAAAAGGAAACTGGCTGCTGTAGAGCTGCCTGGCATCGTGTACGTGCTGGCAGTTCACATGTGCGTCATGTCCTGAAGCATGAGCTGGAAGAGAAGGGGAGGGTTTCCCTCGGTGATCGTGAGTAAAACGGAGAGTTCAAAGCGGATTTTGTGACGGCAGAATGTCGTTAAAAAGCTTGCACATTGCCGTTTTTGGACGCTTATTACAGTAGGGTAGAAGTAAAAACTGTGACACTGAATTGTCTTGCTCCTTCTAACAAGGCGACCTGAATTGAGGATGGTCAAGGTTAAGCTTCGAAGCTGGGTGAAATTCAGAGAAACTCAAACTGGCAGTGATTCAGGAACAGACCCAAGGGTGTCGCTTTTGAATTGTGCCTTCCAGTTTGTTCTGGGGAGAAGCACTGAGCCTGGAAAAGCAGCTCCTCAGCAGCCAGGGGTTTTAGCTTGATTATTAGAAAGGTAGACTGGCCATCGTGTGAGGCTGGAACAGGTCTCTCTAGAGCTCTGCAGCCCCCCTTTCCCCATCTTTATAGCGCACACGGCAGCTACCGAGGGCTCTGCAGCTGCAGCAGCAGTACTGACGTGCAGGCCGCAGGATTGCGTCCGAAACGCGCCGACTGGCACAAATGCGCAGCAAGTGACGCTTGCTGCTGTTGAAATGGCACCAATTTGGGTGGCCAGAGCTGGAACTGCGCCGCTTGTGTAGCTGCTGTTCTGCAGGGCAGTTGAAGCTGGAGACGGAAAGGCATCTGCTTCAGTAACTGATCGCCAGTGGTAAAATAAGAGCTGGATTTTTCAGTTTTAAATTGAACTCCAGCCAAAAACAAAGGTGAGACACAAAGCTGTATTTAACATAACTTGTTTCCCTCATGAATTTGCAATTGCTTGACAGAAACCCCTGAACAAGACACAGAGAGACAGGAAGCATTATTCACAAGCTGTTTTTAAAAAAAAAAGTAATGTTGCTACTTTTAACCCGTTCCATTTTTAATAGGCTTTTTAAAATTTGCTCTGGTTTCTGGCCACTAAAAGCAAAGTTAAATTTGAGGCCATTTCTCTACTAGTTTTTTTTCAAGTCTGGAAGAACTTATTGTTGATTTTATAACAGAAAAAAGTTACTTCCAACTTGCCTCTTAGAAAGTTAAGTAACTTCTTTTTTCGAAGTGACTAATCAAATTTGGTTGTAGGAAGTGTGGTATTTTAATCTTAAAGCAATTTACAGTCAATTAAGTTCTGAATATTCGTGAGGATGTCGCGTGTATTACTGTTTCACTAAGTATGGAACTTGATCCCTCACCCTCAGTGTAGAACTTTGTGTGTTTTGTTTCACCACAAATTTAACTGTGTTTCGCAGAACTGCCCTTCGATCGTACGTCCAGTCATTTTTGGTTCTATGAAGGAATCAACTTGCAAACGGCTCCCTGGCACATTTTTGACAGACCATTAAATTCAGGCGAACTTCATGCCGGTGCAGAGTCCAAGTGCACAGAAAAACTAACAACCCAACTAGATAATTTTCTCACAAGCAGCTTTAGGCTCAGCCCTTTGCTCGATGCTTCTCAACATATTTGTATCCCAGTTTATGTTTCCCTGTTTCAAACAGCAGGGGGCAGAAAGTTTGGGTTTTGTAACCTACGAAGGAGAAGTTTTGCTATACAATCATTTTCAGTGTTCATCTTCCAGTAAGGATTGTTCAGTCTCAAGACAGCTTGGAATGTGTTTCACCTTGTATTTTTCAAATTCGTCATCAGTTTTAAACGGAAAACAGTAAAACTTTCAGTTTTCACCATCTGTAAAACATTGTTTCTTCAATCTGCTAATTAATTTGCCAAGCCACTTAGCAAAGAACATAATATAACCCAATCCTTAAAACTCAGGTGACATAATTTGTTTGGTGTTGTAAAATGTTTATGTTCTTTTAAGCATTGAGTTACATTCTCCTGAGCACTGAGTAAACTCAAGAAGCAATGCTCTTCGTCCTCCTCTTTTGTTTGTTTTTTTTTTTAAATCATTTTGAATGAACTCTGCGATCGCTGTCCAGTTTGTAAAATCTATAGTTGAAGTTTCTGATCCAAGTTTTAATCAGTTCCCCATCTCTGAAGCATATTTAGGCTCTCCTACGAGCTTTATTTTATTGTACTTCTGCTTGTCCCTGCCATGCTCTCTTGCAAGCTTTTAAGGTACTAGACTAGATACTTTTTCACCTTTCAACTGGCCAAATAATTAGATGTTCCTTGAATTACTTGGGGAAAACAGTTTTCGTTTAAACAGCTGTGGGGTAGTGTAGATAGGCACATATATAAAGAAAATCAGTGTCTGAACTTTGGATTAGGCTTACAGTTCTGATGTAACAGAAGCCCCACTGAACTAAGATTTTGTCGTAACATTTTTAATTCAATGTTAAATGTATTAGGCCTGTTTTAAGTTTAGTGTCACTTACGAAATGTGTCCATGTATAGACTCAAAGGCATGAATGGTGTTTTTGTTTCAGTTCCAGTTTTCATAAGGATGGCTGTTTCCTATACTGTGACTTTGTAATATTAACAATAGGCAGTGCAGGAAAGGAAGCCCAAGATTAGGAAGAATCTGGCACAGCTCCGTGAGTAAAGCTCTGCTGTTCCTTACTTATCTAAAGAAAGGGAAGGAAGTCTGTCACTGTGCTTGGCTTTGTGCTCAGGGTCAGGTATGTTACAGCACAATCTCTTTTTATAAATACTCTTTCTGGTTTTATTTTCAAGATAAGTATAAATGGTGGCAGTTCGGTTACTGCAGTTGTGTATCTTGAAATTTGAAATTTCAGTCACCCATCAGATTATTTGTATTAATAGCAAACACTATTATTTCATTTAGGGTTCTGGGTTTTGATTTATTTGAAAAGCAGCAGGTTTTAAGCATTACCAGTAGTTCTGCTGAAGATGGAGTAGTGAGCAGACTGCTTTTACCTGCATAAAAGTGCAGTTTTTACTGTGATTTTGTTGTAGAATTTTAGAATACATTTGGGGAATTACCATGATCATCAGCTTCATAACTTGCTCATTCTCAATCATTTACGATAACGTATTCTAAATACCTAAGGACAGGTGATCCTTCAGTCCGTCTATCAAATTCATGAAGTTTGTAAGAGGAACACCACTCTAAATAGTTGCATCCTGGTTGTTGCACAATGTAGCTACTGTTCAGGGAAAGATACAAGCCATAGTGACCAAATATGCTGCAAAACACATTAAATACATTTTTGCCCAGCATTAAATATATAAGAACCTTCTGCTGATCTTACTCTTTTCCTTTCCCTGTCTATTGCTCTGTCAAAGTGAGGTTTTTTGGCAAAAGGAAAACTTAAGTAAATAGATTAAAACTGAATTTCACTTTATGGTATTTATCTTACTCCACAGTGTGCTCTGTGCGTGTGAACATTCAAAGTCTTATTCCCAGTGCTCCTAAAACGGATACCCAGAATATCAGAACTGCGGAAGCCAGGAAGCATCTCCACCAGGCCTTGCAGCATTCTGTGTTCATGGGTCGACCCTAAGAGAACAGAAAGATTTCTGTCCCGTTAGGTATACCTTTAGCAGGAGCCCCAAGTAAACCCTTATTTTAGAAAAATCCCTCAGTTGTTACTTACACTATTACCGAGGCAAAACCTGTTGTAAACATTTTTATTCTGAATTTCAGGAACTGGTTAATAATTTGACATGGGTGGCCTTTAAAACCACCATTGTTTATGCTTTTCTGCAGCCAAATGTGTCTTCTAATTTCTGGATCTAAGAATTCACAAGTTTCCCAAACACTTCTCAGTTCTGGCTGGGGACTGCCGGTTGGGGTTTGTTGACAGACAGCTGCCAGTCTGAAGGCGGCGTTGTGAGCACATGGGGAAGCCATCTCAGCCTGCCCTGTCGATGAAGTGGGTCCCCTTGAGTTGGCCAACTTTGCACGGACCCTGACTATGCTCAGATGTTCCCTCCTGCCAGCTGAGCCCTCTTGGACAGTTTGTGGGATGAGAGCAACAGGACCTGTACCGAGGAGATGTAAAATAAGATGGTCAGTGCTTTGAGAACCAAGAGTTCAAGCCCCCACAAAGCTAACTCGGGGTCTTTTGAGAAACTGGCTTACATAAAAAAGATGAGACTTTGTCATTTGTTTTGATTTTGTAATTATTAGAGGTTGTGGCACTTTATAAAAAAAGATTTTCTTCAGTGGTCTTTGCCTCTTCACATGATCTGAATATGAGGGAAATTCCTCCTAACTGTGGCTAATTTAGGGATGTGTTGTGAAATCTTGCATCACAAAGAAGTCGAGCACACAGTCTCACAGTAGATGCAATCAAGAATTCACAAGAGAGCAAGATACGTGCCTTTTATAAATCAGTCAACAAATATCCTGAAAAGGATGCATGCATTTTGAGTACTTCTATGTAGGTTGTTTTTACCATACAAAGTTTTCTTTTTCATCCTTTTTCAGTGAGTTCTATAATCACACATTTTAATTTTTGTAATACTTTGCTGCACCAGGTCCAGTATTTCAGATCTTCCTCATGAAAATCATAAAACCAAAGCAGTGTTATGTCTTCCACTCTTCCCAGGTATTGACACTAGAAAGAAACGTGCAGTTTTATCTCTGTCAGACAACATCTTCACTTCATGGTCTCTCAGCTAGCGGATGGAGATGTTTGCCTATTTCTGTCCACCTAAAGAATAAAGGCTCTCAGTGGTCTGCATACTAGCGCCGCTCTTGGTCTTTTCCCTGTGCAGCTGAACAAAAAGGGACATGGAAGAGGAGAAGTTCTTCCCTTTCTACTTCATTAGCCGGTTTTGCTGTCACCCACGCGCTCGATGGCAGGACCATGCCTTAAATGACTGGGTTTAGACTGGTCAACTTCAACACTTCCTAGAACAACCATCTGCCTCTCGTGCCTGCTCGTTCTCCCACAAAGGTTAAAAGTTAGTATCAAGGATGACTTTCCAGGCAAAAAGGAAATGCATGATGAAAACAGAGAATACTGATGGTGAATGTTACTGCTGCTCGCTAGGGGAAAGAGGATCCTGCAATTCAAACACACAGATCAAACCATGTAGACCTTCTCTTCTGCAGAGGGGAAAAGGTGAAATACTCAGTGCTGAGGCGAGCTGAGTACAACCAACAACATGTGTTCAAGACGTGTTAAGAAATATACGACACTGCCCTTTTATTTATGTTTATATACGTGTACATACACTTATTACGTGACAACTGGTATGTTTGGCACTAGCAGCAGTAGCAGGATGTCACAATTAGGCTCTGTTTCAAATTGCCCTGCTGAGCTTGAGCTAATCATACGCACTCTGTATTGGACACAGGAAATTCAAACTGGAAGACTCTCCCAAAATATCAAATCTGATTGTAATTAAACTATTAGCTTTGTTTCCTGGCAAAATCTACATCAGAAAACCCTCCCCGTGTACATGCAGTTTTTATTAACAAAAAAGAAAACTGTATCTTACTGTATCTTTCTGCAAGTTAAAGTAGTTATGCTAGAAAAAGTACTTTTCGTGCTGGCGTGATTCTCAGCACTGTTCTGCGCTGCCCTGCTGCTGAAGATTGCAGAGCTATTCCAGTTTTTTCCTCTGTAGCTGCTCCTGTGTATTTTAGTCTTGTTAGCTGGGTAATTACCCTGGTGTTGTCAGCAGTGTTCACGCAGGGAGCCAGACTGACATAACTATTCCAGAACAAGTCTTGCTGAGAAGATCATACTGTATTAAGCAATTCCTTTTTCTTCTTTTCTGGACTTTTATTCTGAAACACCAGAGCAGACCAGGTCCTGGTTTATTTTACATTACTATTTTAGGACTTATTTATCCCACAGAATCTGGCCAAAAATCATCTTCCAAATCTGCCTCAAGTAACTGGATGTCTTAAAGACTAGCTGGTTTTCTGTCCTTTAAACAGTAGTGCTGTTTCCACGAACGTGAATTTGTTTCCTAATTCATTCATGTGCAAAGTCAGCTGTATTAGGAAGCCTGATTTTCATCAGCGGTTCAAGCCACCTGAGACAAACCGGTTATGATGTGCCTATGTATTTTTTCCCCCGTCTTCTTGGGAGGGGGCATGCTAACCTCAGTAAAGACGTTGAAAAAAGCAGCTGCAGCATGGTGACTTCTGATGTGGTGTCAGCTGTTTGCAAACTACACACTACAGCTCTTCCCAAATCGCTGCTGCAAACCGTTTAAGCGTCACCTGACTTCACACTGACGTGGATGAGCAGTGTTGGTATGTCCCGTTCCACTGGCTTTGCTGTAAGGGGAGTAACCTCTGAGACACACACATTGGTGCAATTTTTTGGTTAGCACAGATGTTTCTGAAACGAATGTCTGAGCAGTCATCTGCTATGGATGTTCACGTAGCTTTCTTGCCAGTAAAATTACATCAACTTATAAAACAACATGAACTAAGCTGACAGGAGGGGTTTCTTTTTTTCTTGTTGTTGTTGCTAGCAGACTGTATCCACCTAAGAGGTTTTGCTGGCCTGGAGATGTTGGCTGGGGAGGTATGCTGACACAGCTGCTTTGGTGAAACTTTGTAATATACACCAGGTCTTTGTATTAAATAAACCACATCACAGCTGCCTACGATGGATATTCTTCGTGTGCATGCTGAGGTGCCAACCAAAGTCTAACAGCTCAGCTACCTGAGAAACAAATAGCTGTGAGATGCACACAGATTAACAAACGGAATCTTAAGCATCGACCCCTTTGTTAACAAACGCATTTGCTGAAGAATACCATTCCAGAAGAAGTCTCTGGAAAATTAGATTAATATAGAACTATTGTCAAGAGCATCATACACAAAAAATTTCTATCAAACACCACCCAGTTGCCACAAGTGCACATAAAGATTATTAATTTGCATGACACACTCTGTGTTTCTTAAAGTGTAAATGCGTGTGAATGATGCACATGTACACCTTTCTGTGGTGAAACTTACTGTAACATGTTCACTGTTCCATTGTATTCCTTGTTCTCCATTATTTGCTTTGGAGGAGTAGAAGCTTGCTTTTTCTATATGGCTCTTCCTCACTGGAGTGTATAAAAGCAACTCGTGGTTAGTCACCGCTTAGAGCCCCTTCGCACAGTGCATGCTCTTCCTGGTCTGCACTGTGTAACTGTTCCTCAGTTACCCAGCAAGCAGGAGATTTTTCCAGGGAATCTCAAATGTTTTATTTTATAACAGGCATCACATATGCATCTCCACCTATGGAGGCTTTCTCAGAAAAAATTTGATGCATGTGGGCTTTGATGCAAAGCAGCAATGGTTCTAGATTACAAATTACAACATGTGGTATCGTTTCTTTAAACCACGAGATGCTGACTATCTCAGGGTACATTTGAAAGTGCACTTATTTCTTCTGACCTGTTTGCTTGGCTTTCCACTGAAGTACAGATGGAATTTGCTGCTAGAAAATGCACAACAAATAGGGTATACTCAAAGTACCGTACTTTTATAAACCCTTCAGCTGAACTAACAAAGTCTGTACTATTTAAAAGCATTTGAACAGTGCATGAAATTGAGATAAAATAATGTTATTGGCTTATTTTTTATATAATGCACGATCTTGTAATTAGAAGAAAGAAGTAATGATAAGGAGACTTTCTGTGTCAGTCACACTTGTGGTTTGGTTCCTTCATCACACCCCAGTCCCATTGTGATGGAAGTGTCATTGTCTTCCACAGACTTGAACATATTAAATCATTTTCTGTAAAAGCTGGTGTCATATCCTATTTTTGCATCCAAAGAAGGAAGTTACTATTTTCTAAACAAAGACTAATAAAAACAATAGTATGAGAATTTATTCTTACAGTTTTAATCACTTTCAGATTAGCAGAGGAAGATGCTTTAGCCTACATCAAGTGGTACAATAGCAGCTAGTTCTGTTGTTCAGTAACAAGTGCAGCTGAAATACTATCGCCTTGCTGAAGGGGACAGCTCTAGCCGTAACCAATGCTGCGTACGTGTAGAACAGGTGTGCATACACTTACACCGTCCTACAGAAGTGGTCTACTTTATGCAGATGAGATGTCACCACGAACATGAGTTCTGAACATGAGCCAGCAGTGTGCCCAGGTAGTCAAGGAGGCCAACAGCCTCCTGGCCTGTATCAGCCATGGTGTGGGCAGCAGGAGCAGGGAGGTGATCGTGCCTCTGTGCTCGGCAGTGGTGAGGCCGCCCCTCGAGTGCTGGGTGCAGTTTTGGGCCCCTCACTGCAAGAAGGACACTGAGGTGCTGGAGCGTGTCCAGAGAAGGGCAGCGAAGCTGGTGAGGGGTCTGGAGGACAGGTCTGTGAGGAGCGGCTGAGGGAGCTGGGGGTGGTTTAGTCTGCAGAAGAGGAGGCTGAGGGGAGACCTCATCGCTCTCTGCAGCTGCCTGAAAGGAGGGTGTAGTGAGGTGGGGTCGGTCTCTTCTCCCCAGTAACATGAGATAGGACAAGGGGAAATCGCCTCGAGTGGCATCAGGGGAGGTTTAGATTGAACATGAGGAAAAATTTCTTTACTGACAGAGTGGCCGAGCACTGGAACAGGCTGCCCAGGGAGGTGGTGGAGTCACCGTCCCCGGCGGTGTTCAAAAAACGTGTAGATGTGGCACTTCAGGGCATGGTTTAGTGGGCGCAGCGGTGTTGGGTTGGCGGTTGGACCTGATGATCTCAGAGGTCTATTCCAACCCAATGATTCTACGATTCTACGAACAAGACTGCCAGAGCCTTGCCTTGAAGAGGCATGTCATCTGGAAAGGAAGGTAACAGGTAGACAGGTGTGTTGTAACTCAAGGATACAGAGGCCTGGAGGAAGCAAAAACGCCATTGCAAGGGCTGTATGAAAAATCACTCACGTTCAGATCATTATCTCTACAATAACCACACGCACACACACACAATCACCTAATATACAAAGGTTTTACACACAGAAATTACAGAAAACCCATATGTGATATCTGCATAACCCTGGAGCAGGTGCTGCAATTAGCACAGCTGCCCGAGCTAGTAAAACACTAGCAAGTGACCCCGTAAGGAAGTAGCAGAAGAATGGTACACAAGATAGCATGGAAAATTCTCAGGGAAGGGAAGCATAAACAAGTCTCACGAGTACTGGGTTTCCTGACCAGAAACATAGCAGATGTGGCAAAAAAAAAAAACAGCCCAGGGAGGAGATCTGCCTGGCCAATAGAAACATGAACAGGAAATGTAAGGAAAAATAAATGACAAGGAGTATTTGTTGAAGCATGAAAATCAGGAAATGCACAAGCAAGACCTGTTCCATAGAGCTAACTGATCCTAATCCAGAGTTCATGGACAGGCTCAAACTGCATCGCAGAACCTGCATTACCAGTATTAAATGTAACACCACTCAAGGGACAACGGTTGTTCAAGAGTCAGGTCCAAGTTCTGAGCTGGAGAAGCCAAACGAAGTTCAGAACAGCTGATGCTTCTTCCTAAGAAGTAAGTCAGAGTAAGAAATAAGTAAGTTCACAAAAAAAAAAAAAAAAAAAAATTATTTACCTAAGGCTTTTCTAACGTAGATTCTGATTACTGAAGATGTACTCTCATCAATCAGCATAGACTGGAGTCTGCCCAAAATGCAGAAATAAAACGAAGAAATGCATTATTAAAATAAAGTCGTGTGTTTGTACGGCCAATGTGTGACATCTATATGTGTGTCATCACAAAACCACTATATGCTTCCTACTGTAAAAAACAACATTGAAGTTGGAAAGTGAACAATATTATTCTCTATAGATGCAGTTACCTGATTTAAGCAAATTCTGGACACATCACAATTCCAAAGTTGTTCCAAGTGCACCAAAAAATCAGACAAGATTCAAAAAACCGGTATGTGTTACACTGACTCCGTAGAAAGCCTCAGGAATGCATTCTGATGACAGCTCTGACTTCTGGTACAGACGAGGCCGAGGACAAGCGACTGTGAACAGGCAGTCAGGACAGAGCCACAGGGTATCACAGCCGTATTTGAAAAACCACCTACGGATGGTGAACTGGAAAGATCTGTGACACAACTCTGCGCTGACTGCGTACCTGTCAGCAAAGGGCTAAACTCTACCTGAACTACAACAAAGCGTTGTAGTCCTTCTCACTACGAACGCTTCCTTCCCTTTTCCCCACGGCCATCGTGTCACTAAGTTATGCCGTGAAGCTTGTACGTGGACTCATTTGAGCATCATTTTGCTTCCAGAAATTAGTATCACCCACGAACTTCCTGAATAATGGTTTTAACGCAGAGCTAATTAGGCTGACAGAAATCCAGTTGCATCAGGAGAGAAAACGCTCTAAGTCGCCCTGAAGCAGCGCTTGTAGCTGCCTTGCATGACAGGAGGCTGCGGCTGCTCCGCCTGCCGCCGGCCCCGGGGCGACGGCCGGGCCGGCTGCTCCCGCACCGAGCCCGCACGGCCCCCGCGGGGCGCTTGGGCCCTCCGCAGCGCTCAGAGCTCCGGGCCGGCGGCGAGCGGGGCCGCGGCTCCGCACTCACCCGCAACGCCACGCCCGGCGCCCATGGCGCCGCCTGCCCGGGCCGCCGCCAACTTCGTGCGGGACAGGGGGAGCGGCGGCCCGAGCGGCGCGGCGGGAAGGGGACGACGACAGAGCCCGGCGGGTTCTGAAGGACACCGCGGCCCCGATGCCGGTGGGCTCTGAGGGACGCCCAGCAGGCCCGGTCCAGCCCCCGGCCTCGCCGCCCCGGGGGGCCCCTCTGCCGCACGGGACACCCCCCCCCCCCCCCCGTCCCACAGCGGCTCCGAGTACCCAAAGTTTCCGCGGCAGTTGCATAACCGCGGGCGGGGCGGAGGCCGGGCCGGGGCCGCAGGGGGGCGGGCGGGAGGGGCCGGCCCTGCCCTCGTCCCGCCGCTGCCCGGCGCGGCCCGGCCCGGGGGAGGGCGGCGCGCTGCCCGGGGGCCGACCCGCCCGCCCCTCCGCCGGCCGCCCCCGCCCCTCCGCCGGCCGCCCGGGACACCGACGCTGCTGGCGGGGGCGCATAGGCACTCCCCGCTCCGGCAGAGCGGCGCTGGTCGCGGGGAGCTGCCCACCCGGCTCCGAAGGGCGCGTCCTCGGCGGCGGCCTGCAGCGGGGCCGGCCCCGGCGACTGCCCGCCCGCCCGGACGTGTGCGCCCGCCGTCGGGGCCGCCGGGTGGAAAATGAACCCCGCCGCCGCGCCGCCGCCGCCGCCGGGGCAGCAGGTGATCCACGTCACGCAGGACCTGGACACGGAGCTGGAGGCGCTGTTCAACGCGGTAATGAACCCCAAGCCCAGCTCCTGGCGGAAGAAGATCCTGCCCGAGTCCTTCTTCAAGGAGCCCGACTCGGGCTCGCACTCGCGGCAGTCGAGCACGGACTCGGGCGCGCCCCCGCCGCGGCCCGCCGCCGCGCAGCACGTCCGCTCCCACTCCTCGCCCGCCTCGCTGGTGGGCTCGGCCGCGGCGCAGCAGCACGCGCACCTTCGCCAGCGCTCCTACGACGTGACAGACGAGCTGCCGCTGCCGCCCGGCTGGGAGATGGCCCTCACGCACACCGGGCAGCGCTACTTCCTCAAGTGAGTGGGGTGGCGGGCGGCCCCGGGGCGGCCGCGGGGTCCCGGCACGGCGGGCCGTTTTCGTGGCCCGACGGGCTGTTGCTGTGGCCCGGGCCCCACCGGGGAGGGTTGTCGGCCAAGTTTCGCGGCGGCCAGACGGGGCTGGGGCGGCGGGGGGCGGCGGGCCGGCCGGGCGCGAGCTGCGCCGTGAGGCGGCGGCGGGGGGAGCTCCGGGGGTGGGGGGGCAGCGCCGTGAGGCGGCGGGGGGCCTTCCGCGGGGAGCGTCGAGACTTTCCCCGCCAGGGGTGGATGTGGGGAAGCTCGGTCCCCTTTCACCGATGCGCATCGGGGGGGCGGCCGGGGTGTCGAGGCGCCGGGCGCGGGCGGGAACGCGGTTTTAGCGGCGGGTGTGCCGGTGCACCGCCGGCCCCGTGTGTTTCTCCTGCCTGGCCACGCGTCCGAGATTCAGAAACTGATTTTTGGAAAGGAAGTTGTTCCCGGGAGTTTTCCGGGAGAGGGAACAGGGCGCCGTGTGGCCGTGAGCTGCCGGGGGGACACGGCCGAGGGTGGGGAAGGGCACCGCCGGGCCCAGCGCTCCGGGCCCCGCTGCGAACCGCCGCGATCGTGTCACGGAGGGTTCCCGCGAACGGAAACCCGCGCTACTGCGGGGCGGGCGGCGGTCGCGGTATTTATAGGTCCGTGTCTGCAGGGAGGCGGAGGGGGCGCCCTGATTTCTGTGACAGGAGTGTGGCAGCGTGACTGCCCGTCCCTTCGGGCCGGTGATTTTGGCCGGAGTGTTTCATTTACGACCTTCGGCATTTGATTCAAAGCAGTTTAATAGGCCTGAAAATACGGAATAACTGTAACGTTATTAAGACAACAGCGCCTGACCTTGGCAGATTCTGTTATCTGCTGCAGATTCGTTCTAGATCAAGCGGCACGGTGTTAACCCGGTAAACAGTGATAAAATGTTTGCTAATGGAACATTTACTGGTGAAGCATCTACCTGAGGGTATTCGGGGAGTTGAACTGCCGGGGCTACAGGAGATCATTTACTCGCCTTCTCAGTCAGAAGAGTAGCATCTTGAGTTCGTACTCAGCCTTACGTGTGTGTATTCAGCCATAGTAAATGGCATATAGGCAATGCACGATGGGGGAAAGATAGAGAATGTGTACTGTTCAGAAGAATGAATAAATGCATGATTTACATGGTTCTGTAATGATTTCTTTGCCTTGTGGCCTTGGAATCTCCAGAGAGTTACTCAAGAGCTCAATCTTCGAATTACTCGTCAGAGTTTAGATCTTTGCCTCTTGTAACACTCCTGAGTTAGGAGCAAAGCACAAAACCACGTTTCATTTCTTTCTGCCATTCTGTGTGTTGCTGCACGTGGTTTGTAATACCGGGGGGACATGTGCCAGGGCCCAAATTAGGAGTTTTCATTAATCTGGTTTATCACCTGAACAAGAAGACCTTCTTGTTCCACGCTTTGCGGTTTTTCTCCGTAGAACAGGACAGAGAAGTGGCAGCTGACAGATAGCACTGTGAAATCATTCGTAAATAAGTATTTTATGTAAATCCTTGCTAGGGCTTGGCTAGCAGGTGTTTTCAGGTACTTCTGGCTGAAAACTGTGCAACGTAATCTTTGTCTGCTGTTAGGTTTTTGACTGTTATCAACATGAGCTCATGTGGTTTCACCTTCCTGTCACACATTTCTGATGTAGAGACAGAGTTTTCCAAGCTGATGGATTCTTGTTGCTTAGGCCAGAACTGCAAGTCCGTTATTTAAAAAAAAGCTATGGGTAAAGGCACAAAGTGTCTTTCATTTTATTCCAAATCCTGTCAACACTGGTATTCTGATTAACATCATACTTTTTTGTATGTAAACTAAAATTTTCATTTTCTATGTAATTTATTACCTAAGTTAGTCTTTGTTTTGTTTCCCCAGTTTTATTTATCCAGCAGAACTTTTCTCATTTCTATAAAAATTAATTGGAATAATGTATTTACACCTATAATGTATTTCTTTATACCTCAATGCTTTTGGGAGTAATACCTAGCTGTAAAATGATCACATATGAATTACAGTGTTTTGCAAGTGGTGTTTTCTGGTGAAAACAGAATTTTTTGCAGAAATTTAAGATTATTTGTGGAAAGTGGTGTGTGCACACAAAACTATGTGCAATAATACATGGGGTTCAATCAGATGATGTGCCTGAAAATCCTATTTGGTCAAACCAGGTGTACAAGGTTACATTTTCCTGTACTCAAGGCCTGTCTGACCAAAAAATGCTATTTCTTTCCAGGTTAATGAAAAAGGTTTGTTTGTAGTCATTAGCAAAAGAAAACTGAGAAGGCAATTAAGAGCAAATAGCCAAATTAGGTCCTGTTAAAGCCTTTGTTACCTGTTGAAGTTTAGAATGCAATGGGTTGTATTTAAACTCGTTTTCAAGAATTATTGAACAAAAGTAGTGGTGGGAGTTCGGGTGAACAGTGAGCTAACCTTGCTGACCGGGAACCAGCTACAACTCGAAGCAGTCACACTCCTGCATGTCAGTTCCTGCAGAAATTTTCTGGCTGTGACTGGAAGAAACATAAGTAGCCTGGGGACCACTCCACCCTGCAATTAAATACCAAACCACCGGAGTGGGGGATGGAGAGCAGACCAATGAACACACACTTACAGCACTGTTATCTGAAGCATTTTTCTATGCGTGCATGTGTGGAAAAAAATTTAAGTGTGATTTATTTCTGATAAAAGGGGTTTCTGGAGAGACAGGCAAACTGCCTTGCGTGGCTCTTGTGTTGGTAAGTGGGAATATCAGTTGCGTATCGATCCACATGCTGAGCTGTGTACACATATTCTGTAAAAAGAATTTTTCAAGTATTACTTTCCACCAGTTTGTTTCTAGGTGGTACGGCCTCATATTTCAAATGAAGACCAAGGTTTTAATGTTTTCTGTGTGTACAGTGCTTCTTGGTCAGACTCTGGTTTTGTTCCAGAAGGTACGCAGAATGTGGAGCACACAGCCTTTGCATTGAACAGATCTGTGAAACCGTTGCCGCTGGTACTTTTATCACAGTATGTTTTTTAAAATGTTACAGTGAACATTTCCCGTACCAGGACGTATTTGCCAGTAAATCCTGCTCAAGGGGAAGGAAGGCTAATTACTTTCAATATTTGGTTTACTTGACATGTTTGGATTTTTTCCTACTGGTTTCTGTTGGTGGAGAAGCTTGCTTTAGCACATGGTTGGTTTTATATTACTGAGCATATCCAGAAGGACAACAGGAGCAGAAAAGTAATGTAAATACTATGAAAATGCTTTCCTTCTGAAAATGACCAAACAAGTAATATTAAGACAGTCGAAGTGCTCAAATGATTTCCAAATATAGCCTTTCCCCGAAAGCCATTTGTGTTAATTCTGCAGAGATTTTTAATAATCTATATCGATGTTGTGCTTGCTGCTGTATGGTGTTCATGTTAGAGGTGCATTTCTGCCTCAGGAACGTAGTTACACAACTAGAGATGGGGGAGGAGGTGGACAGTGCAAGAGACAGCTACTCTGTTAAGTTCTGGTAACAATGTGGGAAACAGGGACACCTCTGTACGACACCTTGGCAGGGTTGTTGCACAGTTAGGACCACAATGGCTCATGGATGTGATGCGTGCCCTGTGAGGTGGGGCTTACATCCAGGTAGCTTTGGCCCTTGTAGGGCAATGGTGCAAAGCAAGAGGCCACGCGTCCTTGCTGGTTTTTGGTGCCGTGCATTAGAAAGAGACGTTTACAAAAGCTCGCGGCTTTTGGAGTGTGTACTCCACACATTAAGGGACTTGTTTTGTCCCCTGTGTCCAGTGGTTATTCATATGGGACTTAGTACCTGAACTCCTCCAGCATCCCTTTATTAAAAATAAGTTATAATGTGCAAGGGAATGTTGAGATGTGTTACTGCCGGTGACTTTTATCTGGAATTAATGCATGTATCTACTATCTTAGAGTTCCTCCCAGACAGGAAAGCTGTGGTACAATACCACAGTTTAATCGCTGTAAATTCAACTTTAGCTCACCTTTGTCACTCATTTTGGAGATGCTTAGGAGGTTCTGAGATTGGAATGTGCACATCAAAACTAAATTTGCAAGCTGTGATTGACAGCATCAGAGGTCTGTCTGATTGCTCCTTTAACTGCAGCCTGTAGTTCAAATGCTGTTTTGATGGTGACACAAATCCAGAGAACTTCATTAACTTTTGTGCAAATGAGAATTGATTTTTACCTTCCTGGGATCGTGGAGTAATTTCAGCCTCTAGATTCTGAGACTGGGCCAGATCTCATTTTGGCAAAACTTGAGCAATTCAGCTTTCTCTGAGGGACCTCTAATGTAATCACATAGGAGAGAGGATCAGTGTGTGAACTAGACAGAACTATTTGCAGTTAGGTCATTTAATTCCTACAAAAGAAAATATGAAATACAAAAATAGGAAAAATAATTTTAGGATTAGAAATAAATTGTAATATTCTCTTGATTTAATGATCTTTGGTACTATGTACAAGCAAGAAAAACAGTGGAATTTCAAAGTTGTCTCTCAAACCAGAGAATTATTTTAGTTTTCTAGCTAGTTTGTTGCAAATATTAGGCCTTGATTGGATTCTTGCCCAACTGGGGACAGAACAAGAATTTCAGAAGCTGACCTTATGCATTGTTCAGGAATAACTGTTTTATTTCAGTACAAAATATTTTCTAAGTTTCTAGTATATAGATAAATTTGAGTATGCTCTGAAAATCAGGTGTTTAAAATTTAAAGTACAGTAGAAACAATAGAACTGGCAATCACAAGAGTGTTTAATAAGTTTTATTAAAGAACTGTTGATGTTGAAAGTTATTATTGGGACATACTAATGAAAGCCATAGATGCTAGTCCATGTTCTTGCTGTTAGGTACTTGTAGGCTGTTCTGCTTCATTAGAAGTGCATACCTTGATTCCAGTCAACTTGCGTTTCAGCTATCCCAGCTTTGAGAGTTTCTCAATTTAATGTGTATGTACCAAATGCGACCATATTTCAGATACATCTGTATGAGCTTAATTTAGTTACTGTACTTGGCAAATATGGTAAATAATAACCAGTGACAGACTATAACAGTAATTATTTCGTAATAATCTGCATACAAAGTTAAAATTTTATTATTTTTTTTAATGTTACATGAAGGAAATGCTGTTTCCTAGTAGGATTCAGGTGTCATTTTGATTTATAGTAATGTTTTTTTATTGATATGTTCCACTAAATAATAAGTTCTCATGATTGTATTCAGCTTGATATAAACATGTAACTTGATAGGAATGTTCAGACAGAGCAAACAATGAAGTTCATGTGATCACTTGAAAGCCTACACTGATTTTCTTTGGTTTTGGATATTTTTAATTTTATATTTTAGATGGCTCTTTCACAAGTGTGTTTAAGCAGAGTATATGTACTGCCTGAGGAAATTCTGTGTGACTAGCTGTTAAGTGCATGAGTACATCAGTACAACAGTACTGACGTGGAATTTTTCTTTTTTTTTTTTTTTTTTTTTAAATTTATTTTCTGGATTTCAAAGTTTTGAAAGATTAACTTCCATATTCAGTGCTATACTAGTAGTGATTGAACTAAAACCAGACCTGCAGTGGTCTCCACAGGAAAAAAACAGTTTGACTGTAGTAATTTAATTTCTTTGTGGTTCTGTTGATGCAAAGGACTATATGGCAGTAAAATACTGAGAAATAAAGAGCGATGAAAATGGTATGCAAAATGAATGGACAACGAATGTGATCAGCTCGTTATGCACAAAATGCAAGCTTGGTAGGTTTCACTGCTGTAGGTTATGAAGTTGATAGTGAACCACGTGTAATTAGTTCTTTCTCTTACAGTGAATTGTCTGGCTGAACTGTTTTATGGGTTAAAATTTGCATTTTGCATTATCTTTGAAGTTCAGTTGCTTTTAATTAAGTACACTTGCTAATGAATTTTTCAGGAGAAGTGGGGCAGAAACTTTTGTTCTGGTGGTCAAGCCAAAATTCACATTTTGTGCATGAAAAAGCTTTTGTCTGTGTTTGATGTTGCTAATCTTTAACTCAGTAAGGACTTAAAGTCATGTCTTTTGTAAAATCTATGCAACTTTGACTGTAGACTGCATCATCATTCACAGCAGAATGGAGCTTAAGAAGTGCAGAGGGCTTTTAAGTTTCACTGACTGTCTCCTGAATTTGGTGAACCGAACATCCTTCCATTTAACAGGAGCTTTCATCTGATCCTGTGGTGGAATTTTTAATTAAAAAGCTGTTCTCAGGACATTATGTATGCCGTACGAGTTAGATTATCTGTGTTTTGTATTTTTCTGTCACATTTTAATAGTTGCTGGACAATGATAATTATTTTCCCAAATTATGTTTTTTAATACAAAAGAATAAGTTTACGTGTTCATTTGCTGACAGTAGTTTACAAATAATATCTTCAGATTAATTTTCACGGAATCACAGTACAGTTTGGGTTGGAAAGGACCTTAAAGATCACCTAGTTCCAACCCCCTGCCACGAGCAGGGACACCTCCCACCATACCAGGTTGCTCTCAGCCCCATCCAGCCTGGCCTTGAGCACTGCCAGGGAGGGGGCAGCCACGGCTGCTCTGGGCAGCCTGTGCCAGCGTTTTAAAGCTTCATGCTTTCAAACTAAGTGGTAAGGTGGCCTAGTAGTTTATGGAAAGAGCTTTGTGATTTAATACACAGATTTTTGAAAATCAGAATGTCAGAAATATTTTTCATTTAACAATATGATGGACCACTTGTTTGTTCATGAGCTTAAAATTTTAGGTTTGGATTAACACACTTTTTTTAGAGGTAACTGCATTTGTTGCCGAAGGCACGTGAATGTGTCAAGCATGCAGATCTAGTTGCAATAACAGCGGCCTTACAACAGAAATCCAGTGATACGTGAAAAACTATTTCTAGGGTCTTTGGATGGTCCCGTTCAGAGCTGGGTCACATCTTACTGACCAATAGGTATCTATTTTAGATCTTGACTGAAGAGAGCTGGTGAAAAGAGCAGAACATGGCATTTTAACTTACAGTATTGTAGAGTGACTCCACAGATCTGCTGCAGCCTGAGCGATGGATCGTGTTTATTAACACTGGTTGTAAATGGGCTATTTAATGAAGTCTGCTTTGAGTACTAACAGGAGGATCTGCCAGGCCTAAACGTACAGTTTATAGTGAAGTGAAAAGAAGTTACTCATATGTTTATTTAACTTTGTGGAAATTAAAGTTTTGCTTCCCATTGACAATTATAGGTATTTGGAATAGATTACTTTAAAATCAGACTGATTAACTAGAGGAAGTTTTGACCTGCACAGATAAATAATAACTTCTTTTGATGTAAATTTATAAAGCATAGCTGAGAAGAAAAGCTAATTTCTGTGTTGATGTTGGAGTCTCTCTTAAAAACTTAAAAACCCACCAAGGGTCTATGAGCTGCTTTTTCTCCTCTGAATTTCGTAGTAGGAACGGCTACTGATTTTCCAATGAAAGCTAGTAATTATTAATTTTCTGGTCCAAGATGTTGTCTTTTCATGATCAATAGACTGTTTTCTCAGAATCTAAAATCATGTCACCTGTGGGGATTTAAAATTTGGTGGTTAATATGGTGCTTAAAATGTGGTCCTTAATAAAATCTGAGGATGAAAGCAGATCTGGAACAAAATTGCTTCGAGGACATGTTTGATTTAGAGGATGTGATCCAATTCACTCTCTTCTTGGGTTTTCTGAGTTAGGGTGCAAGCTACGTTTTTGACTTAGCTGTAAAGTGTCACCGAGGAGAGCTTTAAGCAAGACTACAGTGACCCTAGAAGTGTTACCAAGAAGGGTTTCCGTTGAGGAGATAGTTAAGAAACTTGTTGTAAAGGGCTGTCTAGACACAAAAGTTGCACTAAATTTAGGTGTATGCACTTCTAAATGATTTAAGGAAATCAGTGACAACCCTGCTCTACACACTAGTACGTTGGTATAAAATTTGATATATTGCACACTTTTAAGCTACTAAATGAATAATGTGCATGCAGAGAATTTCATTGGTTTAGTGAAATTTGTCTTCAATTAATCCTTTAGCCTTAGTGTTAAACCCAAAGTCCAGGACTATTTGTGCATGAATGGATGGCAGCTGTCATCATCCACCTCATTGTATGAGCTGAAAATACGATCGCTTTATGCATTCATCATTAGAAAATTATATCAATTAGCATATTTTTAGAAAGATGTGTATAGACTAAATACCGGTGTTAATTAAGAACACTACCATCAAAATGTTTTTCTGGAACCATCTGAAAGGGTATTGGCTTTACTAATGGATTGGGTTGCTCAAAGAAAGAAAGAGGAGTAGTAACTTTATTTTTGTGAGCTGCTATAGTCAACATCTAAAAGATGGTCTGCCTGACCATCTTTAATCTATAATTGATAAAGAGACGACATGCATCAGAGATGCAGAGGCATCTTCCTCTTAAGTTGATGAATGTGTCCAACTTTGAACAGGTTTGCGAACGAAGGATCTGTAAAGTTTGTCCTTTCGAGCTTTTTGCTGTTCACTCCTTGAAATCATGTTGGACGAGTTGGTGGTTAGGCTTTGACTCGTTTCCTGTTTGGATGCTTTGGATGAAGTTGAAAATTGTTTTACCCGTAATCCTGTCCCTTTGATTAAAGAGGTTATTACAGGACAAGGGCTTCTTTGTAACAGCGTATTGAGCGCTCTGGGGCCTAGCGTGACTAGCAGATGCAAATTGTATGGAAGCAATTAAATCCAAAGGAAATGTCACGTGGGCTCAGTTTCAACATACAGACTTGTGGCATTTTCCCCCTTCATTTTAGAGAGGGAGTGAGGTGGGCGTGATGTGGGGTGGAGGGGGGGTGTTTTGGGGATCTTTTTTACGTTGATCAAATGAAAGTCCAGACCTAGTGTGAATGCTGATGCCTGTGACTGTTGTATGAACTCTTCAAGAATGTAAAACTTGTGAACGTTGCACTGTACTGCAGTATCCCCTACCTGTGACTATTTTTGAGGCAGATGTGACTGAAGCTGCAGTGAAGAGATAGATACAGGCATGCTAAGAGAACCGAACAGACGTATTGTGTTAAAACTGAAATAATGCTTCATGTCACCCCAAATTACTGCAATATAAGGGGAGGTGTGAAAGAGGAGTTAGCTGTTGTGCGTTTCCTCATGGCTGGCAGCATGCACATAGGCAGTTACAGCACAAGCACAGCAATAGTAGAGCTGCAAGTCCAGACATGACTTTTCCTGCAGTAGCTGTTGGTCTGCCCATACCCTATGCAACATCTGCTGGCTCCTCGCTGCTGTCTTGGTCAGAATGCTCCTTTTTGTTCACTGGGTATTGATGAGTCCCTAACCCTTTTTGGGTTCAATATTCTGATAGTCTTTCAGGTTTGCGAATAGAAGGAACTTCCACGGTACATTTCAGTTTTTCCCTGTACTGCAAGTAATTCTGGTTTTCTACTTGTGATCAATTTTTCTCATCTGTCTACTGTTGGTGTTTTTGTTAAATGTTCTACATTCCTATTTTTCAGTGATTGATTGGTGAGCAATGGTGTAAGGTAACAGTCTTCTGTCAAGAAATTCTTAAAGGTTGTACTAAAGTGTATTGTTTTTCTGAAATCAAAAATTGTATTTGAACTGTGAGATTTCTGTTTATGTGAGATTCTTAAAAGCCACTAGCAGTCTTAAATTCTGTCTGTTCTTTTTTCAAAGAGGGTCTCAAAACTTCTTGGTTGATGTGTTTTCTTAGGCTTCACCTTCACTGTGAAGCCCCTAAATACAGCAGCATCGTAAGGAAGTACGAGTCATTGGGAAGCTGGCCTAGGTTGAAGGAAACAGCAGTGCAGTTCCTGTTGTGCTGCAGAGTGTGACTCTTAAGAAATCACGTAATCTCTCGGTGCCTTCATTTGTGGTGTGTAAAATCGGAAGTATACATTTTCCCACTTTCTAGTAACTCCTGTGAAATAGCATGTTAAAGATTTGAGGCGCTAGCACAAAACTCAGAGCTCTCCATAGTGATACTGATAATGCAGGGCATATGCATGAAGAACTGATCAGTGTCTGTTCTTGTCCATGAAAAATTTCTGTGTATTGAGGCAGGTAGTGTATGGGAATAAAAACCAAATTTTGCTCCGTGGAAGTTGTTTCTTACGATGTAAGCTCGCATCCTTTTGCAGTGTTACCGTTCTAAGTGGATACAAAGCTTGTGTTTCCGTAGGGTGGCTCAGACTTTAACCCCCAGAATATCGTGGTGTAGTCGTTGGTGATTCTTGGCCATTCTACCAGCAGCAGGAGTTCAAAATCCCTGGAGAAGACTGCAGATTGCTCTTTAATATCCTTCTCCTGCAGGCTTGTTCACGGAAACTGACTGTAGTTTGTACAAACTACAGCAACACTTCAAAGGCATTTGGAGGTAGAACAGAATTTTTCATAGGAGCAGACTTCACAGATGTAAGAGCACCTTGCCCAGCTGGAGCTCATTAGATCTACAGACCATATTTTCAAAGGTCTGTTTACCTGATAAATCATTTCGGGGATGTGGGTTTGGAGTCTCCTTTTTTAAAAAGGAGGAAGGAAAAGAAGAAGACCAAACTGGTTTGTGTCATTTGTTTGCCTAAGCAGCCTTTTGTGCACATTAAGGTGGAAACTCAAATGTTTTCAGAATTTTCTCAAAATATGGTATTTTCAGAAGCTTCAGGAATAGAAGTAATTGCTGTTTAAGAAAGGCTTTGATTGTCTGTTTAGTTGGACAGTTTGGACAAAAGTAGCTTTTCTAATCTTAACATCCATTCTGTACGGTTTCTTATAGAGCCATGTAGGAAGTTACATTGTGCGGATAGGCTTCTCTGCAGCCTCTTGCCAGTGCTGTTCTTCCCCAGGGTTAGGTGTCCCGGGGACTCAAACAAAGCAGGCTTTGCATCAGTAAATGGGTACAGCCTGCACTGTGTGGTCATCGCTGTACAGCTTTGTGGGGAATGTAGTGAAAGGTCAACATTTTTGAGCTTGCAAGAGCAGAATTTAGTGTGGGAGTTCTTCACAAAAGATTTTTTTTTATTTCACATTTGGTTTTGACAGTACATTTTCCTAGTCATGCTTGTCATTGTACTCATTCTAGTGTATATATTTAGACAGAAATATAAGTGCCTTTGCGTTGAGAGGTTAGGAAAAAGTATTTTTTTGCAAATGTATATGGCTTAATTACATAGGCACATGTCAAAAATGAGGATTTGATGTGATGTGAAGTTAACAGAAAATTGTGTACCAGGTTTTAGTGTTGAATAAATGTGTGTATGTGTAGTCTACAACTCATCTAGCTGATGCGGCAGCTGTGCTAGCAGAAGGAGTATAGTGATGCCAGTGATTCTTATCAGCCCTTCATACTGCAGAGGATGTGTTTTAGAGGATATACTATGTGTATATACTTTTGGAGGATTTCATGTATTTATATATATATATGTATGTATGTACACACACATATATAACACTGCAGATACATGATTTTTTGACAGACATTCCTTTAATGAAGACTTTTCCAGTTATGGGATGATCTTTTCAGAGATGCTGCCCTCAATGTCTTTCAGCCCTGACATCAGCCAAATGGTAGATTATAATTTTAGACAAAACTAATTTTTATTAGAGGTGGCAGAGGGTTCTGCTTCTTTATTCGTGTTTTATATTTGGCATTTTGATTTTTGTCTCTTACTGGGAGACTTTATGGCAATGGAGAATCAATGAAATTATGCCACTGCAAGAGAGTGGACAGTGTTGAATTGAATAACTGGAGTAAAAGAGATTTTTAAATATTTTATGAGATTTTAAAAGGCTATTTTCAGCTTCTTGAAACTGGAACATTAAATGGTTGATGTTTAAGAGAAATTAAGGTTTTGGTAAAGATTTAGCACTGAGATTAGTCAGTAAAGATGTATATGTTGTAAAAGGTATGTTACCAAAGCTAGGAAAGGTCCTGGTTTGACATTTGTGACATTCCCAGGATTAAAAAAAAAAATCTATTTAAATTTCTGCCAAACTTGAAAGCAGAAAAATGTTGAATCAGTCATCCCATTAAAAAGAAAAAAAATGGCACAATTCCAATTTAAAAAAAAAGCATCTATCTATGAAAATTTCTGGAGCTACTGCTTTCGTATGACTTTTACTTTGATTATGTTGTATTTACATTTCTTTATTTTTTTAATATGATTTGCTCTAAGTTCACTCCAAAAATAGGTTAAGAATGTACAAAGCTCAGTTTCAAAGTAGTTCTGACAGCCTTGTGAAGGCCTCTGTAGACAATTGTTGGTACGAAGATTGTGGATATGATCAGCTGTAGTGGAGCCTCAGCTGAAGGTCACCCAACCACAATTCTATATGTTTTTCCATCTTTGGGAACACTTGTTATTGTTGTCTTGCTTTTAATTTTCATCTGGAAAAGGAAAATACAGTTCTCTGGGAAGTCTGAGACATTAGGTGACAGGTAATTTTTTTCAGTATCACACTCAGCCACCCATAATTGGACAAATTTTAATTTTTAATCATTAGTTCACTTGAGTGTTTGGGGGCTTGTTTTAAATTTTTTTATTAAGACAATTTCAGAGGCCTTTCTTGTTTGAAAAGTGCTGTTGGACTTGTTCTATGTTTATAAAATAAAGTTACCAGAAAAAACAAGTTGATGTAATGGAAAGGCAGTAGCTTAGCTGTTTCAATAGATTTTAAAAGTGTCTTTATCATATCTACAATCTAAAAAAAATGTTGCAAAACATGTAATTAGGTAATTTCCCGCTACAATGAAACATCTCTTTTGGAAAAGATGGTTTGCAAAATGAAATTGGTGATTGTTACACTGATTGAGACCTCGCCTGGATTACTGCGTCCAGCTCTGGAGCCCTGAGTATAAAAAAGACATGCTACCTGTTGGAGCGGGTCCAGAGGAGGGCCACAAAAATGATCAGGAGGCTGGAGCACCTCCCCTAGGAAGAGAGGCTGAGAGAGTTGGGGTTGTTCAGCCTGGAGAAGACTCCAGGGAGACCTTACAGTGGCCTTACAGTGCTTAAAGGGGGCTACAGGAGAGGTGGGGAGGGACTGTTTACAAGGGCATGTAGCGATAGGACGAGGGGCAGTGGCTTTAAACTGGGAACAGGTGGATTTAAGTTGGAAATTAGGAAGAAATTCTTTACCATCAGGGTGGTGAAGCACTGGAACAGCTTGCCCAGAGAGGTGGTGGAGGCCCCATCCCTGGAGACATTCAAGATCAGGCTTGATGGGGCTCTGGGCAACCTGACACAGCTAAAGATGTCCCTGCTGACTGCAGGGGGGTTGGACTAGATGGCCTTTGGCAGTCCCTTCCAGCCCAATGCATTGTATGATTCTACGATGCTATGATTTTCTTTGTTGCAAAGGAGAAGTTTGATCTTTCAAATCCATACTTGGGATCGGTTGCTCTTGTGAGTAGGAGTTATTTAACTGAGCATTTTCAATTGAGAAGCAGATGATCCACACCTCCCTGTTTTGTAAAAGTGTGAAACGTAAGGTGTGAAGCATAAAGACGTGAAACACACGCTTGGTTACCTGGCAGGGTTTATCTGTGACAGTGACATGACGGGGGAAGGCTGCAGTGCAAGGCGGTGGCTGGAGACCCCAGCACCTGACAGCACTCTGTTGAGCCTGCAGTCCTGTTGGAGAGACACTTCTGACTGCAGCGTAAATGTTGGGCCGCCTGTTACTCTCTGGGGTCCCAGGGCCAAAGGGCTGGTAGGTCAGGCAGCCAGACTGCCTGCCTCTGCCGTGCAGGGTCCAGGATGACCGAGTGCATTGCTGTGTGGGTGCCTGAGCTGCTGGTGAGAGTGGTGTGTGTGTCGGGGCTCTGCTGCTATGTTGCAGTTTGTGCTTGGAGAGTAAGAGTCAGTGAGAATATGTCTTTCAATGGAAATTCAATGGAAAGAATTCCAACTCTCATCTTCCCAAAGAGAAAAGAGACTCCCAGAATGTTAAATTTAGAATTGATGGGTTTGTTCTTCTCTTGTATCCTTACTCAAGAAGGACCGTATGACCCCTACCTCAAACCTAGCAGGTCCTGAATAGGTATGGAGAACCTTAATGACTCAGCTGTGGGATTTTGTTCTCAGAGTTTCCTTTTCCACTGTTAATGGAACAGTTTGCCTCTTAGTTAGTAGCCAGTGACTGTGATTGCATTTTGGCTCCCCTGCCCAAGCAGAGAGACGACATGAAAGTCAGGAACGCCCCTCGAGAATTTGTATTCTCTATTCCAGCCCGCTGGTTCCCTAACAAAAGGCTGACATGCTCCAGTATGGGAGATGCCACCCACAATGCCTTTTATGCATTGATTTATCGCTGGCTTGCAGGAAATTTGTTTTGCAATCTGTGATGTCTTCAATTTGCATAAAACGATTTTACAGATTGTGTGAAAATTTTTCTCCATTAGCTACAGAGAATTTATGAGTATTTCATACCCTTTTGTAATAGTCCAAATATTGTTTCAAGCTTTTATTTAAATTTATTATTATCTGACATGCTAATATTCCTCATTTATCCAGACGAGGCTCCCAAAATCGGTAGATATTTTTCTAAGTTTACATTGTTGTTAATGATCTGAGAGGTGTCAAGCTCTCCATTACTTCTGTAGGCAATGGTTTGTTTTCAAAGCTTAGCACTTACCAAGATGAGGCAAAAGTTTATGTTCCAAGGTTTTCACCTTTGGAATTTCTATTTTTAGCACTGAAAGTAATGATTATCTTTTCCTGCAAATAGCTGAAGTAAGGGGATCTGTGTACCAATGTGTTTAGTAGCTGTGCCAGTGTGGAGTCTTCTTAGCTAGGACTGTCACCAGATGTGCTTGGCTTTTGACACTAATTAAAATAACCCTGTTCACATGATGAATAAGCTGATTTTGTTCACCAGTGCCTGCATTTGTCTCACCCAGCCACAGCATATTGTTAAATAACTTCTTTTTGACAATGACTAGAATGTAGGGCTTTTTTCCCTGGATTCTATCTTGTTATGAGAAAAGATAATTCTGTTCTGCATGTTGTAATAGAGAGGATAGCTCTTGGTATTAACCATGCGAATACTCACCCAGATCTATGGAGAAACATGGTTTTAAGCAGTTGTCTACAGTGACTGAATGATTCACATGATTGTTTTTATTTTCATTCCATGGTAGACTAGCTCTGAGGACAGAAAGATGATCTAACTTTGATTCCTTAAATTCCGTTTAATGATATCAAGAGCTAGATCTACCATCTCTTGTAAATTGTTTGACAGAAACAGACTTGCCATGATTGTTCCGTTGCCAAACATTTGGATGAAGTTTCATGCTGCTGGGGTAGGTCACTGTTTTGTGTTGCGGCATGGAAATGCATGAACCGTCTGTGGCACCAGAGGTGGTTTCAGGTGCTCTATGTTCCAGAAAGCAACTCTTGCGTGATCTGGGGTTGTCTTAGGTAAAAGGAGGAATCCTATTCATGTCTGATGGTCTGCTTTTTAAAAAACACCTCAGATTTGAGAGACCCGCTAGATTATCATATGGAAACTCTCGTGTTGATTTTCTTGTCCAATAATTGCCAAAACTTAGGTATTGTGATTGATTCCAATATTTGGTGCAATATAATTATAGTCAAATACTTCTCAAAACATCCATTAAATTTTGAGGTTTTGACATGCTGTGTGTAACAGAGAGCAGTACATTAGAAGGTGAAAGAGAAGCATAAGCTTGCATACAAAACAAATGGGGATGCAATTAAGACACAGGAGCACTGTCAGTTTCCATTTTGTGCTACTTTTCCTGTAGATACAGACATATGTTTGCATTTATTTGAGTAGTTTTCAGGTACTGTCGGTTCGTTTTGCTAAAGATATACCTTTTGCTGAGGATATTGTATCAGGAACATTTCCTTTTTCTGCCAGGATGGCCTCTACTAGAACAGTATCTTCAGTAGTCTTTTTTTTTTTTTTCTTTTTTTTTTTATCTTGGAGAAACAAATGTCTGATTCATTTTTCTAGAAAAAACAGGAAGCTGTAAAGAAGATAGACTGAAAAAGAAATGCATTCTCTTGCTTCCCATTTATAAAGGTATAAAGCAAACTGGAAGTAACTCTTTCTTAGATACTGGGGGGATATTACAGTTTTACTGTCTTCCTCATATCATCTGAACGACATGTGAAGAACAACTTAAGATGAGCTTGTTAAAAACAAAACCAAAAAACCACCTACACATACGAAAACCTCAAATTTAAGCACTTCAGCACAGCAGCGTGTATTTTGAAAACCTCCAGTCTCCACACCTTTGTGAGCTACGTTATCTGTCACAGTGTTCAGTGCTGCTGCTGCCCTTTGGCTGGTACAGATTCTGCCTATAACTAAGTGCTTTTCAAAGCTAGAGAAAATACCAAATGGGGAAATTTGAGTTGAGAGCTCTTTCTGGTCTGCACGAGTTTGAGATTTTTTTTTTAATGGAATTACATGATTAATGTATAAAATGTTCCAATTAATTTTGGTAGACTGAAAAAGCCTGGCATGTTAATAGTCACATTACTCGGCATGGCTCTTTTTGCTATAGAAATGATTAATCCTAAAGGCACATTCTTCTCAGATCTGTTATTCTGGCCTTCCTGTATGCTGAAAATACCCATGGACATTTTGCACCTTTAAAAAGCAGAATGACTGCATGCTGAAAGGAAGGTGGAGTATTAAAGATCACATACCGTGGTAACCACTGCAGTAGGATGGCCGTTCTAAGTATAGGCAGCCCCAAGCAATAACTAAGTGATGAGGTGTTGATACTTTGGTGTATCACTGGTACTAGCCTTGCATGTACCTTGCTGTGCATAACCTGGTCCTCCACTCTGGTACCTTTGTTACTATTCTTTTTCCCTGGGGGCAGTGTGTATATATATATTTATATATATTTATATGTTTATATGTTTATATATGTTTATATTGCCCCATTGCAGTGTATGTTGGTGAAAAATTATTCCCTTAACATAAACATTGTTAAAACTTAAACATCAGGCCTTCGTGTTTTGATACCCGTGAAGTGGAAGGGAGCTTAGAATGCATCCTATGCTCAGAATGCATCCTAAGAAAAAGAAAAGTCAAGTAAAAAAACTTCTGTTATTTTCATGCTTTTGCCCTCTGCCAGATACGAGCTGAACTCCCTGAAAACTGTAATGAAATAGCTGTATTGAAAATATGTGAGGTTTAGTTTTCACTTCTGCAGGTAAATAAAATACTCTGTGGAAGGTTTATCTTGCCTGTATTTAAAGGGTGCTTGCAGAGTGCAGTACCATCAGAAATTAATCTGACCCTGTGTAGCTGAAGTCTCTGCCTTCGAGGTAGTGCTGGGAGAAACTGTAGATTTATATCCAAATGAGGAGTGGTGCCACTTGGTTCACAGCCTTTGCAGATTCATTGCACAAAACAATTCAAATATATTTTATGGTTTGTAACTGCCACAACTTGTTTGACTGGTACCAGCTCAACTCTCTCAGGCATCTTGATGCCAAGCTCCAAAATTGCTTTTAGGCTTTTGATTGCAGAACACAAATTTTCTCATAATAAATAAATTGCTATTTTGAAGTGGTTTTGTTTTGTTTTTTTCTTGATGACTGTACTAGGAACAGCAGGGAAGAAAAAAAAGTCTTAGCTAAAATTTTGCTTGGGGCCATATGGAAAGAGCATATCACTGGAAAAATTCCACCCGATAGAGACATGACATTTGTCCTTTGTTGTGCATTTGTCAGTGCAACATGTCAGTATTGCAGCTTGCCTTTTTGGATAGCGTTTTGGATGCAGGCAGAAGGGAAGTGTTTTCTAGTCAGTGTCCAGCCTCTACAGAAAAGCAAAGTTGCAAAGGCTGCTTTTGGTGTTTTACCTTAGGGTTTTCGAGACAAAGCTATGCCAGTCTTTAAAATTTTGATTGATACATGAAATCTTACATGAACCACATCTTTTTTAAAAAAAAGAAAGTTAACTGCTGAGAGATTGCAGTTTACAAATTACACATTCCTTTGAGATGTTTGAATGAGTTTTCCTTTGATAGTGTAATTCCAGCTGGGCTATGGAAGAGTCTTGATCCTGGTAAGATCACCTCACTGTAAAGCATTTAAATACAGGTATTTTGAAACAAAGATAAAAAACTTACTGATTTTCGTCAAGTTTGCCAGCGACACCAAGTTGTGTGGTGAGGTGGACACGCTGGAGGGAAGGGATGCCATCCAGAGGGACCTTGACAGCCTGGAGAGGTGTGTCCAGGCCAACCTCATGAAATTCAGCAAGGTCAAGTGTAAGGTCCTGCACCTGGATCGAGGCAATCCTGAGTACCCCAACATGGAGTACAAGATTTGGCAGTGACCTTGGTCACTATAGGAACAAGTATAAGCAAGGGCCTCTGCATACCGTTCCGTGGTACTAACTATAAACATCAGGCCTTATCACTGCTAGAAGCAGTCACTGTCTGGAAATACATGCTGCTGTTTTTTGGAAAGTGCTGTTAGTTAGAAGAGACTTAACTGAAAAGTAAAAGCACTAAACCAGAATTAGTTCTGGTTTAACCCAAACCAGGACACATTATATTTACTTTGAAATTTTGAGAGTCACCTTTAACAGATCCATTTCTTTTTGTCACGTGTATTCTTGATGAGATCAAAATAGTAGCTTTTTTTGTTGACGTGAAGCTTGTAATTGGTGTAATGACTAGACTATGTTTTAGTCCTTAATCTGTTAGCATTATTAAGCTAATTCTACTTTCACTTAATGCTTATCTGCTTAAAACAATCTAAAGCAAGATGATGATCACTTTAAACAGAAGTGAGGCATATGTACTTGTTCTTCTGTTCACACAGCTGGTTTGGCCTTTCTTTTCTGTATGAGGTAGAACTTCAGATAAGGGGGCTAATTATGCCATAAAAAGGACTACAAATGTAAATCCAGAGTTGATAAATGACATACCTTCTGACATGATCATATGCATGTGGAGCCCAGGTTCCTTTCACTGTTGAATTATACCATGATTACTAAAAATCTACAGAATATGTTTCCTGAGATTAGTAAAAAATGGAACTGCTAAGATACAAATAATTTATTTTTCTATGTCATTGAGAAGGATTTATCCATGAAGAATATTTTAGTTTAAATGCCTTAAATGTGAGCGAGTGAAAGAAGCTCCCTTTTCAAAGACCTCTACCCACCTGAAGCAGTTACTGCTTGTGACCTGAACTCTACTTACAGAGGGTTTGAATCATTTACTCATTCCTAGCTAACATTTGTAGGAGGTCTGATTCTCAGGCCTCATTAAATGCATCTCTACTGAAATACAATGTGGTGTTTTGTAATTCTTGCAGTGTTAGACTCTGTGCTAGTGATGTTAATGAACAAAAAAAAAGCCTTTAAAGGCTTTTCTTGAAGAGGGTGAACGTGACATTTTCTCATTTGAAACACTTACTAGACTTTTACAATACCTTATGTATATCTTTACAAGAAAATTCTGAAGAGCTCACTAAACTTGCAACCTAGAAGATTTTAGTTTGCTGATGATTTCAGTATTTAGTTGTTAAAATTTTTGTTTAACTTATTTGTTGATCTTATTGTTAGCAGTCACATTACTGTTAACTGGTAGCTTTTCTTTAGTGAAAAAACTTACTGAGACTTAGGAAATCTCTGTTTCATTGAAAGTTGATAAATAGCCATTCTTTTAAGACTATATGATTCAGCAGTACGCTCTCCGTGTTCCGTTAGCTATTGAGAATTGAGTGTATCTGAGCGCTGCAGCTCCAAGTGCCCTATTGCTTGAGAAGGTTGAGGAGCATTACTTCTCCAGAAGAAGAAAGTATCATCTTGGATATGCTCTGCTTTATCTTGCTGAAGATGACCACCTCTTTCTTGCCCTGAAGTCAGGGGATGTTTTGTCATTCACTTCAGTAGAAATAAGACAGGGGAGTTCAGTAGAACAGCCGTGTCTAGATTATGTCTTTAATAAAAATGTTAAGCGTTTGTTTAATGAGTTAATAAGAGTTGGTGGTTTTGCCTTTCACTAAGCAAAATACTGACTGAAATCAGTTGGAGTGTTGAATTAAAGTCCACAGTACTTGGCACTTGAGAGAAAAGAGCTGAACCCTCTCTGGAGGGGTTTTGCTTTGTAGAAAGATGAGAGAGAAGTGTAAGTATTTGTCAGAAGTTGTTCATATAGCTGCTTACAGACAGACAAAAGTAACCCAGTGCTACATAATATAGGGGATAAGGAATTGGTTTCCTTAACTGCTGGAGAATACACTCCAGCTCTTGCTGTGGGGAAAGTCTTTTGTTGCAGGAGTTTGGCCCAGCTCCTCCCCTCCTCCCCCCATTCCTTTCTCCTGATGCCAGGTGGGACTGTGGAAGTGGGTTTAGTTTTGATGAATTGAACAGGCATGTCTGTATGTATGACAGTCTTGTTTTTAGATATGTCACAGTTGCCAAAAAGAAAGGGACCTCTATTGTCGAAGATATAGACAGAACATCGTCTGTTATGACAACTATGTCCTTCAGGAACATCTGTGAAAATCACTTGTTCTGGGAATAACCACCGTTATTTCTCTCACTGCAGTTGTAGCTGCATGGTTGGACTGAACTTCAAAGTGTATTTCTTTCTGCCAAAGACACCATTCTCTCGCTGAGGTTTTGAACTTGGATGCCTCTTCCAGAACTAGTTCATGAAGCTGATGCCCCTCAGCAGGGCATACAGAAGTTCCCATCTGCTGAGGCAGTGCTTCATGCTCCGTGGGGTTAGCAAGCTAACTGCTTGCTGTCAAGTACAGCAGTAGATGAGTTTACAGTCATGGCCATGCAGAACTTACTGAAGTTCAATTTTCCTTCCTGCAAGTCATAGTGAATAACTCTTACTGATCTTCATCTGATTACACTGTGAAGGTGCTTGCTGGCCTTTTAAGCCTTTTTTCACAAACTGGATGACTAGCAGCTCACTTCTTTAGAAACAGAAGCCAGGCATGCATTCTACATGAAAAAAAGATCAGGGGACTTGAAACTGGTGTATACCTTGCAAGCAGTTCAGCGCCTGAAAAATTATGACTTCTCAACCCATCTAACCCCCTGCCCTGTGTCATTTATGTTTATAGTAAACAGGCCCATTTATTTTTTTTTCTATGAAACTTCTGCTGCTTTATATTATTTCCCTGTGCAACCTTTATTTTGACCCCTTTATTTTGACAGCTAAAGCTGTCTTTAGTTGTCCTCTTGCATGTTATTTCCCTGGCTTGTTGACTCATTGACTGCGCAGCATGAAAAGTTCACAGTTATTAAACATCTAGGTGCTTTACTTAGCCTCCTTTCATGTGTTCTCATACCGTACTGCGCACTACTGAACTTGTTCTGAAGACAGAAATACTGTCGTCTTCTTGGAGGCTCTGTGGTGCCCTATGGTGACCTGTGCCATCCTGTGGATAGCCTTGTAAACTTTTCTGATCTGTTCAGTCCTTTTCCTGGTTATGAGAAATTGCCTGTGAAACAATGATTGGATCTGTAGTTTTCCTCCAGCTTTGAGGTTCCAAACGTGTGTCTAGTAAAATAAAATAATAAAATTAATTATCTGACTGTCTGATTTGTGGTACAGTCAGGCAACTGTATACTTAAAAATTCCTAATTTAAGGTAACATTTAATTGTGAGTGACAAAACTGTCTTGTAAATTAGAGGCACAAAATAGTGTTTTATTTTTCAGCTGAGTCTTTCAAAGCCAAGCTCTGTAACTGCAGAGTGTTAAGTCCAGGGGTTCCCAGCAGAAGCTGAACATTGAACATGAAGAAAAGTCTGTTTTGTTTTGGTTTTTTCTCCATATGTTCAGCTTTGGTAGAAAAACATGCACTGTACTGTTTTTCAAGATGATGTCTATAAGAAACAACTTGGAGTGCAATATTGGGGGGTGTTGTCTCTTTGTGTCTAATATGTTCATACTTTTAGAGTATTGTTGCAGTGTCAACAGACGTTGAAGTGGTCTCCTGCTCCTCTTGGTCTGGTATGACCCCTGGTACAGAGGCTGGTTAATGAGACAAGGAAATAGCTCCATTTGATTCCCTGGCATCATTATATGCAAGAACAAAGATGACTACACAAAGCTATGTATGTCAAGGACGGTAATGTCAATACCCTCTGACTTCATTAGTGTTGTAGTTATGGCTTTAGGGCCACATACCTGATGATACCTGATGTGTATCTCAGGTCACGATTCAGTTGTACTGAAAGAAAAAGACTGTGATTTTGTTTTGGCTGATATAAGCTGAACTGAAAACAAAAATACAGGATGATTGCTCTTATCTCTCTGTCAGGTAATGATCTGATTATTTTCATTATTGTAAATTATTAAAGTGCCAACGGTTAAATTTTACCAGATAAATTTTTAAAGAGGCCTGCTTTATTCCTTGCCTCTGAACTCATTATACCAGTAAAACATCACAAATCTTCATTAAGATGACAGAGCTCCATGCGGGTCATATCTTAATTTGCATTCTCACAAAGTTTCTTTTGCCTCCTAGTAGTTTATTTTTGGTCAAGAGTTCATTTTCATTTGCTATTTCATTGAATTTGGATATTACACGTTTTCTGCCTTTTTTTAAAAAAAACCAAAACATAAAAGATTTTAAGGCTTTGAACTGAATAAAATAGTGTCTGTCAAAAATATTTACATTGTGAAATTGTAAAGGAGAGCAACAAATGTGGTGAAAGGAGTAGAGGACCTGGCTCCTGAGGAGCAGCTGGGGCACTAGGTTGGTACAGCCTGGAGGAGAGGAGACAGAGGGGTGACCTTGCTGTCTGCAGCTTCCCCATGGGGGGAGCAGAGAGAGAGTACTGGCCTCTTCTCCCAGATGTCCGGTGACAGGACACGAGGGGATGGCATAAAGCTGTGTCAGGGGAGGTTCAGACTGGGTACTAGATGAAAGCTTTTCACTGAGAGGGTGGTCAAGTGCTGGAACAGGCTCCCCAGGGAAGTGGTCACAGCCACAAGCCCCTTGTTCAGGAAGTGTTTGGACGACTCTCAGATTCCTAGTTTAACTTCTAGGTTGCCCTGTGTGGAGTCATGTCAAGTTGGACTTTATGATCCTTGTGGGTCCCTTCCAACTCAGGATATTCTTGTTTCTATGAAGTAATTCCACATTTATTTAATAAGAAGTCCAGTTGAAATACAGGGAGACTGTTTTCCAGGTAAGAAGCTGGTCTAAAATACTTAGTTCCTACTAGATTTTAAAGATCAGATTTTAGATACCAGATCTTAAATGGTTTATTAGGAAATTTTACAGCATTCTATGATGCTGCCTTTTTAATGTTTTTTCAATATTTGCGTTTTTCGTATCTGTGGTACAGTGTTGTAATATTAAAAAAATAGTCACACCCTTTCTGAGGATGGCAAGCCTCTTTCTCTTCCTCCCGCCCCAAAGTTATAATTGTTAGCCAGGTTTAATGCATAGGTTGCTCGCTACCTGATCAGTCACTCTCCTCTGCATTACTAAATAAACAGGCTTAGGGCCTGTGTCTGAACTGCTAGTGGTGTAGTTAGTATGTGCTGCTTCAATATCACAGCATTGTTCCTTTTCAATACAGCACAGTATACTCCTTTGAAATGTACGCAACTTCTTGTACTTGTACCAGTAATCCTCAAAAAAGTGTGCGCTTGTAGTTCTAATTGAACAATGCACCCCGTTGTAAACCGGTGAGATGCACCTTCATCGGTAGATGTCTGATACCTTTATACATTATGCTCAGCCTAAGGGAAGTCTTTCTTGTCCACGTTTGCACTTAAATTTTAAAAAGACAAATTTCATTTCGAATAGACTAGATTTGATTGGAATATTACTGCAGTGTCGGAATTGACAGGAATTCCTAATGTTCAGCTAAATCTTCTTTGAAATTCTGGCCTTGTTTTAAAATTCTCAAGTTACGCACAGAGAGCACCAATGCAGAACTGTCACCCTTCCTCAGTTGAGGTCAACTGTCAGCTACCAGACATTGTTTCTTTATTTTGGAGGGCAAAGACTTGGTCTTTGCTTTTCATCTGTTTTTCATGGCAAACGATCACATTTCCCAGCCATTTGCAAACAGTGACTGTCTGGCAGGATTTCCTGGATACACAGTAGTTTGAGATTGTAAAAGGCCAACTTTCTGAACTCCAGCGATTAGTATGGTTATTTGTACTGCCTTTTCTTCCATGGGAACTAGCCAGCTCGTCATATGGAAGGTAGAAATAGGGTCCAAGAAAAATTCATCTGCTAGCTAATCACCTCCACCATTGAATCATAAAGAAAAAAAATAATTAAATAGGATGCCTCCTGGCCTTTGTGTACTAAAATTTTCTGAAGAGCTGGAACCAATCTTTTGGTAGTCAAAGTTTTGTAAGAAACTCCTGAAAAAAGTTATTTATAACCTAATCCCATTTTTGTCAGTAGAGTGAAGTCCCGAGGACCTTGCAGCACATAATCCATGAGTTAAAGTTGAGTGAGGCCAGGGCACTGGATAACCAGTGCTGACTGCAAAAAGAACCATTTCTTTATTGAAGTTGTTCTTTTATATTCTAAGCTGACCTTCAAAATTAAAGCAAGAGAGTAATAAAAACATGTAAATCCACAGATGCTGTGAGAAATTCAACCAATTCTAATTTGTCTCCTGTGAGTCAATTCACTGGAAGAAGTGGTGGGAATTTTCTTGTGTGCGTATGACATATAAGAAATTGAACCCTTTGAAATTTTCCCATGTTCTGAGAGAGCCCTGTAAATGGGTAATATGGAATCATAGAGAAGATGCTGATGTTGGTGGAAGACAGGTTTTTGTCATTATTTTCATAGAATCCATCAGATGTTTCTTCAAGTCCTGAAAGCGAGCGTGTGTTTTGAATATCAGGAGTCCAAATGGATTTCTTCTCAATCTTACAGAGAAGAAGAAAGAGCTATGCTCCATTTTTCTTAGCATGCAACAGTTGATTTTGGTTGATTGCTTTCCTTTTCCTCACCTTATGAGGACTTACGAAGAGGGCGACATGCTGTTCTACCTTCTGTCTGTTAGAAATTATGTTTATCCTGAATGGTCTTTTTTCCTTACTGTATTCTCAATAGTGTTAAAAATGGTCCAAATAGAAGAGGTTAAGTTGAAGCCCTGATCCATTCAACTTCATGGACGTCTCAATATTAGTTTTAATGAAGCAGATTTTCTTCTGCTGAATTTGTTTTACAGAGGAAATGTCAAAGGCATCCTGATACTTTCTTTGCCCATGTCCTCCAGAGTCTTAACTTTTTTCTACTGTATGAATGAAATCTAAAAGGTTTGGGTTTGTAGGGGTGCGGGCAAGCTGGTTAGTTGTTTGTTTTTTAAATATGTATGGATCCTCCACCCCTCTGGCTATGACTGTCTGCAAGAATGTCATCTGTGTGTAGTTACAACTGACTAGCAGGCTGGTTAGTACAGACCGTGCTGTGGGAGGGCAGGGTTCTCAAACCTTGCGAAAATGCTTGGGCAGTACAACTCTTTCAAGTAACCACGTCGGCATACGTATATACATATTACCCATTATGAAAGAAATTTAGAAGTGTTCATTTGACTTCAGACACACAGGTTTGAAAGAATGCTTCTTTTTCTATGATTCTATGATTATTCTACGGCAGATAACACTGAAAGGAGAGTAGGGACCAAAAGATGCATTTTGGTAGTTAGACAAGCACATGAAGCTCAGATTCTTTTTTAACCATCTAAGCAGTTCCATACTCATTGTACAAGCGTCACTCCCGGTGAAATCAACAGATGATTTGCTTCCACAGGCAGCAGGCAATCTTGTAATGCACATGTGAGCTGCCCTTTTTTTCAGTGTCTGTTTCTTTCATTAAATACATTTGCAAAATAAGTGTGATGCTTTGCATCACTGGCAAGTTGATAGAACTTCAGCACTTACAGTTAACAGTCACAACATCATTTGTGACAGTTTTTCAATTAAAAAACACCCAACAAATTATTTTCTAAATATTTAAACAATCAAAATAATTTTAAATTATTTGAAAATTATCTAAAAATGATTTTCTAAAATACTGAGAGATTTGAGGTGCTCGAAACTTAAAATAATTTTAGCTACCTCGTATTTGTCTACATCCAAAGTAATTTTATTCACCGAAATAATTATATTTGTGATATAGTAAACGAAGCTTGTTGCCTAAACATTATTTTTAATTGCCTGTGTTGTAACTAAATCATGGGAGAAAATGCTTTTGCCAGAGTAATTTTGGCAAACTAGTTAAAGCCTTATTGACAAGATGTAAATCTTGGTCTGAAGAATTAGGGATTTGAGGCTTTGAGGAAAAAGAAAAAATGTATTTCAGGATGTAGTTTGGCTCTGATGTCTGTTGTGCTGTAGCCATTGGCATTCACATTGAATTATAAAGATTGCTACTGTAAAGTTCAGAGAGCAGAAGCCATTTTAAATTTTTTTGAAGCTTAATAAATGTACTGACCTGAAAGCCGAGGTTGTGAGAATGATCTCTGAATGAGAGTTGCAGTACCAGGAACTGCTTTGCACAAATGTGTGTATTTTGAGCCAGAGTGTTCAGTTTCTGGTGCAGGAGAATTGTCTGATTGGGACATGTATTCCTCAAGCCAATTCGTGTTACCGTTTGGAAACTCTGACCAAGCAAAATGGGAAAAAGAGAGCTCGTCATAGGGAAAGTTAGAACAACTGCTGTGCATCTGTGGAAAGAAATTGTAGAGACTGTGGTCACACCATTTGGTTGTCTTTTTAAGAAACGCTGGTTCCTATATGAAATCAAAACCAGCAGGTAGACAGGATTGCAGGTGTGCCTACTGTTGGAGTAGAAAATAATTTATTTCTGCAACAAAAACCTTTTACAAAAGTGTGCTTGAATATATTGCAGTGATCTGAAGCTCTTGACATTTCTTCAGATTACAAAGAGAAAACAGTACATGATGGTTAGTTCAATAGCACAGATAGAGTTTTATTGGTATCATGATAATGAGTTCAACACTATTAGTTCTCTGATCAAAAGGACACAGGTACTAGAAAAAAAAATCCCCTTTTTTTATGCACATGCAAAACATACAGTGCTCTGGAAACATTAATGGTGATTTTCTGACAGACTCAGAAAGCAAAACAGGAAATAAAAATCTAGACTGCAGAAGAGAATTGTGGGACCAAATTCTGCAGTGTCATACATTCCTTTGCCTCTGGCCAATGCAGTGGGATACAACTTTAAAAGAGAATTTTGCCTATAACTTCATAGGGAATTTGTGTCCTGTTTTGTTTTGGGCTGTTTGTGCTAATATCTCTTCTTGCCTGGGGAAGATTTTGATTATTTGCCTGTAAGGGTGTTCTGCATAGTTGAAGGGGGTTTTCTTATTTATTTATTTACTTATTGTTGCTGGAATGCAGAATAGGTTAAAATAATACAGCTTGTCTAGAAATGCCAGCTGGTAGTAAAAGAATACAGACTAGATTGGACTGCTTCTCCCTTTCTTGTTACAAGACAGCACCATTTTGTATTTCATAGAATCATAGAATTTTCATGTATCTGTGTATTTCATGTATTCCTGTATTTCATGTAAGTAACCCCTGATTGTTCATAGATATGGTCACTTTTGACGTGGCTTTTATATTAGTAAATAGAGGCATTCACAACCAAACCTGATTATAGCCCTCTAGCTCAAGTGGAGGGCAGTTCATTATTTTTCATTCTGTAACCTGTTTAACAATTTCTGTAACTTCATTAATCTGAAAATGTCATCTGTCTCTCACAAAGGAATACTTTTTTCCCCAAAATAAAATAAACGTGATTTTAATAGAATCATTAATATGTGTCTGTAAATATGAGTGCTACAGGCTCTGATCAAGTAAACGAACACATTAATGCCATTATATATTGTATACATTAAAAAATCCCGTAAGAATGTTCTATATAATAGTTTCATTCAGTACCTTTTTTTCCTTTGTCTCAAGAATTGGGATTTCATCCAAATTCTAAAGGTTAAGTTGCCAATAGAACTCAAAGGGTGTTTTGTTTCCATTTGTATAACTAGTTTAATGTTTTTTAAGTCCTCAGCGTATACCAACAATGGAATCAGTCAGTTATAGGGAAGCTTAGCAGGACATTCTTCAAGTTCTCTTCACGGTAGCAAATAATGCTGGAACTAATTCAGGAAAAGAGCAACTCTTTTCACTGAAGAAGTTATTTTAATTAGTACTTAGCATAGTATAATAAATATTCAAATAGTTATGTAATGTTGCAGCTTCTAGATTAGAAATTACGATGAACATGCAGTAGGAGAACAAAGTCCATAGTTAATCAGTTTAATAATTACATTGTGTCTCCTTGTTAAAGCTTCATAAAATTTTCATGAAACGTTATCTGTGTCTGAAAAAGCGAGTGCCATGAATTTTATTAGCTAAACCTGCAGGTTGAAATACTGTAGACTGTCGCTTGAACCTACTGCAGTAATGAATAGCTGAACTGTTGAATGTTAGTTATTAATTTCTGCACTTGCAAAGGAGAAGTGATTGAGAGATACTGGGGTTTATGTGTTTGTGTGTTTTTGGTGATATAATAAATGATAAAATCTTACTCTTTCCAACTGTTGAACAGTGTAAATGAAATCAAGAGCATGCAGCTTTAAGCTTTTCCGCCTAATAGGTCATTTCTCTTCATATGTATATACTGTGTGCATGACGTTTTGAAAAATATTATTAATATTTTGGCCTTGAATAAGGCAAACTTTTTTGCTTTCCTCATTAACAGTGAACAATGTCAGCAGATAATTAAAATACTGGAGCTAGAAAATAATACTTAACAGCTGTTCTGGCTGCCTACCACCAGTTGTTTCAAGGATGCGGCAGGGGCTGCACGGAGTGCTTTGCAGCAGCTGTAAACATGGTCTGGCTGCACCAGCTCACTCCTAAGTGCCAGTGAGTGCTTTGAGAGTGCCCTAAGAATAGGCAAATGTCTTCTTTTTAAGGGAGGGAGTTGTAAAAGTTATTCGTGCTAAAAATCTAGTAAAGCATGTGTTTGATGATGTCTGGTTTTGGTATAAAATGAAAATATTGCTGTAGATTTCCTTTAATCTTTCCCCTTCTTCCCTCCTCTCTCAGAAGTCACTAGACCACAACGGAATATGAAGTAGACTGAAACTAAGCAGCCTTCTCACAATTTAGGCTGTTCTGGCTGCAGGCTACTGCTGAAAGGAGCGGCCTGGCCTGCCAACCCTTTCTGTCCATTCTGTTTTGACTAGCAGTCATGGGGCAGCAAGGTCGGTCGGATCAATCCATTAATCTAGCTGAAATAATCACCAGGGTTTGTTTCCGAAGGTTCAGCAAGTTGACCAAGGTGTTCATTCATTTCACCTTGCCACTGCTTGGCTACTGGGACGACACAGGGGATGGTGAGAGCATTCCACAGCGCTGTGTCCATGAAACCACAGGGGCAGACTGTTAGCCAAGCGTGGGCTACCTGCTTCTGGTTTTTTAATGCAATCTGCCGGGGTGGAACTGTGACCTTCAACTGCCTCGTGTATTGTGGGTGATTTAGAACGACAGAAAAATAGAACAGACTTTACCTCTGGTTTTGATTGTATTTGCAACAGCCCGAGTGTCCCATGGTCTGCCCCAGAGGCTTGGAAACATCCAGATCAATATGTTAGTCAAGTCACCTGTGCTAAATAGCAGGAAACGCACTGCAACTGTCTGGTGTTCCTACTTCAGAGCATTTCTTATGAAAGGAGAATCTTACCCAGTTCCCAAATTTACCAGCACTCTGTACCATACGCCTGCAGCATGGCCCTGGATGTCGGCCAGTGCCAGACAAGTACTCTGTGTCTGTACTTAGCCAACCATACATACATCGATAGGCTAACTCATCCCATCTAGCTTCTTGTGCAGTACATCACTATGTTCTTTTAAAATAACTCATTATTTCTCACATACCTTCTTAGAGGAGATGGGACCCGTGTAAACATAAGGGTACATTCTGCTTGTGTGGATGAGAAAGAAGGTAATAACATTCTTCGAGTATCTGGGAGAGAAACAGACCTAACAACTTTTCTTTCTATGATACTGGAAAGTGTCAGGCTGATGGAGAAATACTTGTTCTGCGGATGTTATTAATTTTTAGTGTGGTTGTTACAGGTGATAAAGCTACAAGAGAAGGATGTGATAAATGTTGTCTGCAGGGAATGCCATTTTTACCCGTTCTTTGCTAGAAATATTTTTGTGCTTTATTGTGTCTTCACAAGATAGCCTAAAGAAAGACTCTACCTCGTCATCCTCGGTTCATCTGTTTTAGAGCTGACTGTATGACAATGGATTTTTATCCCTATTTAACTGCATGGAAGGGTGTATGTGATTGAGAAACACACACATCTTCCCCCCCCCCCCCCCCGCCATGATTTCTAAATATGCCAGGCACTCACAGTGATAGCTGAAGCCACTGGATGCTATGTTTTGGACACAAAAGCAATACCTATTTTGTAAGGTCAGGGCCTAGATGTTTTGAAGTGCTCCCTGAAATTACTGGATGTTTCTAAATACGTTGTATTCCTGGTCTGTGAAATGGGGACAGCCTTGCAAAACTGGAAGGAAATCTCTGAAGTCGCACTGTGATGATTTACTTATTATCTTTTAAAGACAGTTTATTACATCTGTCACTAGAAGGGAGTTTGAGAATTTTGCAGTAGACACAGGATGAAGCTGCCTGCTAGATAAGGAAAACACTTAACAGCACTTCAGTAACTGAGCTTTTGAATAGTCAAACACACTTAGTATGTAAAGCAGGCACTCTGGAAAAATAGTGTGCGATTATATAATTAACAGTGGTACCACATTGGACCAAAAGAAGCTAACACAAAGCATGTTATTTTGGTTCGTTGTATTAAACTTTTCACATTCCTTTTTTTTTGTGTGTGTGTGTGTGTATGTAATGTAAACATGAGCTAAAAGAAAAGACTAAGACAACTGCAGACCTAATGAAATTGATGCTCTGTGTGCACAGTCTGGCATGTAAACTGTCTATGCCAATAAAGATTTTTCTCCAAACATGTTCTGTGTGGGCTTATGTCAGAATGAAGCTCATTGTCTGTAGCAAGATGTGATTCACATCATAAATTAACTCTGTCCCATTTGCACTTAAGTTTGCATTTAACAGAGCTGTAAACAAGCAAGGAGCCTTAAAAACTGGACTATCCTTCTGAAATTATTGCATGATCTTCAAGCTTTCAGTTTTTAAGAGAAGCGACTGTTTGGAAGGTAGTTGCCACTGTTGCAGTCTACTTAATGTGTTATGGTTATCAAATGCATAGGTGGGTGCGTGATGTTTGGAGACAGCACTGTAGTTTCTGTAAAGCCTTTTCATGTTGTGATGAGAGGCAGGACTTGGTTCTTGAAATTTTCCAGGCTGTGGTGAGAGAAGGAGAAAAGAAGCGTGGCAAAGGACGAGGAATCCAATGGCATGCTACAGAGAGAACAGTGTGTTCACATACAGTTACTGAACCACGTCCTGCCCTTCTTTTGTGCTTGTAATGGCCATGGAGAAGACAGAACATCTGCAAAGAAATACAAAATATTTGTATATATCAATTACAGTATGTCCAATACTAACGGCTTGTCTTTTGAAACTAAAGCTACTTGAAGTTGAGAATCATCTGATCCATTAGAATTTTGTTAAGAATTAAGAAGAGTGCTTAATGGAGGATTCTTACGAAGAAGTATTCACAAATTCCCTTTTAATATCCCAGGGAGCACATTGCATATGTACAGTTTTCTTACTAGAGACAATCTAAAATGTTTCTCACTTTTTTTTAACGAACAATAAATTCCTCCCCCTTTCAGGATTAGAAAGATGACAGCAATAACCGAAGTGCCTCCCCAGGTCTGCAGAACCAGCAGGTGTTGGTATAGGATGACCTTGGTCAGACGTGGGCAGGGACGGTGCTGAGGGTGGTAGGCTGCGTGTGGTCTGGTGAGGAGGAATCATGCTAGCTGTTGTGGCACCCCCCAGCAAGTCCTCCCACCAGTTCCAACAGCTGCCATAAGCTGCTGTAAAATACCAGTTAATTATAGAATTTGCTTGATCCTCTTCATCCCCGTCAGAGATTCCTGGCCCCACCCTTGATCAAATGAACCACCTTAAGGCATGGCATTCATGGTGGTATTACAGGGGCACCACTGCTGCTGTGACCCTTAGGGAGCTGTTGGTGTTTCCCTAGTGAACAGTGGGTTTGGGGATTTCTAAACACGCCAATAAACATAACTGCAGTTGGTAAGCATTTAAAAATACTCATTTGTGAGCTAATTTTTTACCCAAATCAGTATTTTTATTTTTCTGTACACAGTGAGTCTCACCATTCTCCCATTGAAGTTTCCTAGGAACAGACACTAGGCCTGGAAATAATTTTGAAGTATGTGAGGGAAATGAGATCAAAGGTTTTCCTAAGAAAAAAAGAATTTTTTTTATATGCACAGTAATTTTTTTCATCCTAATTGTTACCCGGGACTAAGTACTTGTGCACCTTTTTTACCATTTACTTTAGAGGAGTAAAGTCATACTTCTGAAGGTCACTTTATGTGATTTTTGGGGGGTGAATTGGAATCTTGCAACTTACTGTTTTTTTAATAAATTAAGACTACTAAGTAGATTTCATTAACTTTAGAGTCTAGTCATGGTTTGTGAATTCTCTGTTTAATGAGAAAGAATATTGGTTCTGTAATCTTTCCTTTCGTGCTTATTCACTTGCGTGATGTCAAAGATCCAGTACAGTGAAGGACCTCGTCCTGTTTCTTTTAGCACAATGTGATAGTGTATGGTCTGTATATACACAGGAATTGCGTTAATTTCTGCGGGGATTGGACACATGCACGTAGGGTAATTGTTTCTAAAGCTGAAAATCATTTCCATTCAATTCACATCTTAAGTTTTGCTCACCTGTAACTGCAAGACATAAAGATCACTTAATAATAGAGCTAGGATTTTTAAGAAGTTGTGATACTAGGCTTTTAGAGATGAACAAGATTCTGTAAGGCTAATGAAGCAGTTGTCAAGAAATGTTTTAACAAAATCATGATTTCACACTCTAGTTGACTTCATTTAGCATTTGAAAATCTCAAAGTACTATGTAGTTTAACTGGTGGAATGGGTAGATTGGCTTTTCAAAAACATTGATTTAATCTACATTACCATGAGAAATCAGTGAGTTAGTTAATTTCAGTACCTTTACACTTTCTTTTTTAATGCTGTATTACTCCACCTGGCAAGGAGTAACTGTGATGTGAAAAAACATCAAGGCTTAAGATAAATTTCACTTGAAGTGAACTGCAGGTGGAAAACCACCTTTTACAGTATCTTTAACAATGCCATATTTAGAAAAAAGGCTATAAAATTTATACTGCATGAAGCCTGGAAGAAGCATTTTTTTAAATATTCAACATTCAGTAAAACCAGGGAGTAGAAAGCAAACTTCTCTTAAGTTGCTTTTATGCCAAAACTGTTTTGGAGGTAGAAAGGTATTTATGTATCTGATGTCTCTAACAGTGAGTGAAAACCAAACCAGACTCTTCCAAAATCATTATCTGTGAACAACCTGAATCAACTGTTCCCCAACTCACTGAAATATAGCAAAGGCTGTGAAAAGCTAGCCAGGTTTGAGGCTGAAGAAAAAGAGTCTGATCCTGAGACTAGAAGATGTACCCTGCCTTTTTTTTTTAACCTTTCTGAAGCAGTTTAGCAAGAAGCTGAGATTTTTGTTTATTTCTGCTTCTCAGTAAGGGTATTTCCTTTCTCTCCGATCTACAGCACAGCTCACCCACAGCTCCCACATCTATTTGGCTATTTCAGTTTTAGTAGATAGGATCTTCAAAACAATCTGCACTAAATGCCATCTAAAGCGGATTTTGTGCAGTTGTGTGCACAAACCCTAGCGAAAGAGACGAGAGTGTAAAAGTAGAACACAGGAGAAAATATTTAAGATAATATAAGAATTTTGAGGTAGCTCATATCGCAAAGCCATAGAGGATGTTTCTTTCAATGGAAAGAGTTGCAAAAAAATCCCAAAAAACCTAGTACATTGTCTGCTTGAGACAGATTGCTTGAAGGGAGAGAGATCAAGCCAAAGCTAGATAAGCAAAGGGCATGAGGAGGCGAATGAAATGATAAAAGTGCTGTGAAATTGGCTGGGTCAAGTGCATGGACAGTTCTAAACCGAGAAGTCAGTTTGAACTGAATCTGGAATAACAGACAACCAGTGAACTGTTTGCAGATGGGACTGATGTGGTAGAAGACACTGTTGTATAAGAGGTACTGGGAAAGATGAAAGCCAGCTCCTCCATTTGAATACTCTTCTGCAGGAGAGGAAATGAGGGACTGTCTCAGTGGTGGTTTTCTGTCTGCCCGCAGGCAGCTCACAAGGTTTATTAGAGATGCATGAATGTACCGGGGCTGATGTGTACAGCAAACAATGGGCATTTATTGTTTGGTGCAAACAAAGATACAGCTAGTAGGTACCACCATAATTAATGAGTATGCTAACATGAATTGTTTCTCAGTTGGTCTATGCAAGATGAATCTTGATTTGCTCTTTACACTCACTATGGTTTTTTTTTTTTTTTTTAATGTGAACATACTGTATGGGTCTCTTCCCAGACCAATAGTTGAATATTTTGATTACACTGAAGTTTTAAAAGAAATATAACTTAGAAAATAATTGGAAAGAGGTCACTCTTCGTTTTTTTTTTGTTTCATTTTGTTTTGTTTTACAGAAGAGGGTTTGTGTGCATTCAGGAGCACATACCTATGCACGTCTATTTAGTGATTGCCCATTGTGTGTGAGGTTAGTCCTCTAAGCTGCTTCTGGGCAGGGAGTGAGTGCCTGAAGGTCTGAGGGGCGCAGTGTCCTGAACAGGCCCTGGCTCATCTTATAAAGGACAACAAGAGGGACAGTAACAGTACAGGTCCTTTCATCTCTGCCGTCAGTCACCGTACTAGGTTATAAAAGACAGTTCCTGACAGATAGGTGAGGGGACTTTGCATGTTTAAAGGTAAGCAGACGCAACTGCTTGAGCCTACACTTACCTCCTTATTCAGAGTTCTTTTTAACCCACTTAATTTTGTGCATCTTGACTATAGTGCAGACCTGCAAAACCATAGCGTAACTGAAGGGGGTCGGGGCAGCAAACTGCATGGGGAGCGCAAGGATGAATGTCCAGGGACAGTGAGCTCGGAGTAGTTGTCGGGGGGAGGCTGCATGCAGGTCTCTGCTGGAGGCCTTGTCTCTGGAAAGCTGGCGTTTTATCTAGCCCAGCGTGACAGTCCATGAGGAAACGTGTGTGGAGCTCCTGCCTTGACCAGTCACCCCAACTTCTGTACCAGCCCTTAAGTTGTGCTGAATTGATCCAGTATATAAAGAATTACTTTGATTAGGCCTGTTTCTAATCTGGATTGGTTTGCGCATTTGAGTTGCTGTCCATAGCCTGAACCAGTTGTACCAACCGAACGGAGGCGGTGGCGGCAGGTGGGGACGAGCGGGGGGCAGGACTGGCTGTGGCACCTGCTGGGGCTCGCGGCGTGTCCTGCAGAGCAGGCAATGACCTGGAACTCTGCAGGACCACTGGTGTTCTGAAGGGCTGAGTGCGTAGCAGCCCGGGGGGTTAGGCCCCTACAGAGATGGAGGCATTAATGAAAATGAATGTGAATTTCTCCTTGTTAATTCCACTGGTTGTCTTCAGGCTGCGCTGGGGCCGTGCTGAACGGTGGTCGAGGCAAAGGTGGGCTGCTCACGTGGGTCGTGGTCTCAAGAACCCTGGGCCGGCAGACCTGTGATGTTATGGTTGTTTTCATTAGGATCAGAGAGAGGGCCAAATGGCTGGCTCCTGCCTGGGGGAGAAAACCCTCCTCACCCCATGAGAGGGAGCCCTGCTTGGGAGCGTGGCCGGGGCCACTGGCAGAGTGGGATGGGGACGCTGGCTCTGTGGCTGCTGGGAGCATCTCTGGTGGTGTCCACAGACTGCTTTGTAGCAGCGTGTTTTACAGTCAGTTCCTAAGGCGCTAACAGCTTACACACAACTTCTCTTCTGCTGCTAGATCCTGCATGATAATGGTTACTGAAATACCAGGACTTGGCCCTGGCTGTAGTTTTACCAGAAATTGCACTGCAGTACCATCATCAGGCTCACACAATAGACTGGCCCCAAGGTAATTTTCTTAAATTTAAAAAAACTTTCCATCTGTGTAAAAGTGTATCTGCCACATCACGCAGTGTCAGAGCACTGTTGAGTGAACTCTTGCTTGAGACGAATGTCCTTTTTGTCCCTTCTTTGTTTACAAGGAACAGAGAAAAAGTTGGGCAATGATTTGGCTCTGCTTGCAGAGATGTAAACAGATTTCCCAATGTCTAGCGGTGGTGGTGTGGCCAGAAGGGAATGGATGGCTGGACAGGCTCCAGCGCAGCGTGAGTGTGGCCCAGTTGGAGCAGTTAATGAGTCAGGACAGGAGGGGTGTTCGTGCTGGTGACTCACGGGCCTCCCACTTGCCCTGGAGCAGCTTTACTTTGATGTGGCTCAGTTGCAGGATCCACTCTCTCGCTCCGTGTGACAAAGCCCCGATAAAGGACCCCACACTACAAAGTCAGACAGACTCCAAGTTTGTGTTATTTCAGCCGAGAGCGCGCTTACAGAGTTACGTATTTCAAATCAGTTCTTTCTCCTCAATTCCCCTTAAACGGTTTCTTTTTAGATGAGTAGATCTGAATTTCCTCATACTAGGAAAAAAATGTTGTCTGAAAATAGAACCCGCTGAGATACATTTGTTGTTGGAGTTAGTACAAGCAGAAAGAGAATTAGTAACTTCATGCTGCTGCTTGCTAATTTGAACTAACTGAGCTGCCTTGGCAAGGCTGCAGTGGAAGTCGGGGATTAGAGCCTAGCAGTTAAAAATGCAGTACGCAGCAGTAGCACAAATTCTGAAGAGCACTGACTGGCGTTTCAAAAGTGGGAAGCGGACACCCAAACAGGAAACATGCCAACGGGTGGAACAGAATCAAAAAGTCATAGTAAAATACTGAGTTGTTTAGATCCCAGCTTTGCTTTAGTTCTTCTCTGATGAGGGGCCACCTTTACTGAGATTGTGCCTCACAGGAGTTTATGGGTGCGAATGCTGCGATTTGGGCAGCTCAGGCATGGCATTTATAGTAGCATGTTCTGTGTCATATTTGACAGATACTTGGTCTGTCTCATTTGAGTTGTAAATATTTAACTTTCTCCCATTTTGATGGGAACACTGAAACTTCTTGTTTGCCTATGAAGACCTCCCCATGAGTCTCATCTGTGATGCAGCAATAGAAGTTACAATGAATGTCTCTTCTTTCCTATCTTGCTTATTTATGAATAAAGACCTTGTTAAGAAGTGGCTTGCTCTGATACTAGGATTTATAATAATAAATGCAAAGATTCTTTGGAAAAACTTGAAAGTGAGAATTTGAGTACGTATTTTGGGGCTACTTTGTCATGTGTTTGAATGTTCCTCAAATGAGAATCTTATAAAAACTTTAAAAGTTCATCACGTTTCTACATAGCAGCCCTCTCTACTTCAGTATTATAGATTAGGCAAGATATCTTTGAAGTTCGGGGCTCTTCCTCTTTGGATTCATACACATGTGATGGAGACACTTACCTTCAAAATTTATAGCGAAGAACGGTTTCACTAATTCTCTCCCAAACTCTTCGGCTGTCTCTTTGGATAATGTCTATAGATAATGAGCAGAAAATGGCGTGCAATAAAAGAGGTAATAATAAATATATAATAATAGTAGAATATAATAGTAATAAAAGAGCAAATAATTAGAGATTCAGAGCACTCATAAAATTAGTCTTTTTCAGAATTGTTCTGACCTTGAGTTTCAGCTTTGTCTGTGGTTGAGCAATCAGTAATACTTGTTACAGAAAGTCTATGTAAATGTAATCAGCACTTTTTTATTCACACAGGTTTTTAAAGAAAAATTATATTACTGTTCCATTTCCTATTTTCTTCTCCCCCTGCCTTTTAGGCGAAAAAGGAAAGTAAAAGTGACAAGGGAAATTGAAAAATATCATTTACATAACTTTGAGCTGCTTTATGAAAAACTTGAAAATGTTATTATCATTTGTAGAAAATTATGCAAAAAAAAGTATAAAGTAGCAATTCTAGAAAATTTTCTCAAAGGAAGAGGAAAGTTCTTACAACTTACAGAAACAGAATATAGCTCTTAGGGCTGAGTGAAAGAAAGATTTTTTTGTGGTATTTATTACGTATTAATTTAGACAGATTTCATGAAACAGGTTATCTTTCTGTATAGATGCTGATGCACCAGAATTAAGTGTGTAAAGTGATTTATAACAATTGAATGACACTGATAAAGCGGGTAAAACTGGCATGCAAGGCAGTGCCTTAGGGGACACTTAGACCAGGGGTTTAACACAGTGATACCTAATTGTCTCAGTGATGCTGAAAGTTAAATGCTTAATCATTGTCCAGTACCAGTACAGTTTAGCAATGAAGGCAAGATTTCTAGCCTGTGTAACTTGCCTTTGTCTGAAGCTTTGTTTTCTGTCTCATTGTTGTAGGCTATGTGATGTAGGCTATGTGATGTACGCCAAGAAAAAAAGCCGTCTGGGATTAGTAGTTTTGGAAATGATAAAACAAGGAACAGATGGATTGATAACAATCCCAGCTAAGGATATTTAGGGGTTCTCTCCGTAGTGTTTTTCTTTCTTGCGTACCAATATGCATGTCAGAGCTGAATAAATGGTCTTTATTACAATGAAGTTTCACATGTATGAGCGAAATTGTTTTTTGCAGAGTTGAAACAAACAGTGGTAAAAGGGTGTGGTTCCACAATCAGAAATGCTGCTCTTCCTCCAGTAAGGCTCTGAATCGCCTCTCCCTTCCTCATGCAACTGTACAGCTGATTGGATGAGAGTCCAGCAAAAGTAGAATCGACAAAACAGAAAGAGATTAGCGTTAGCCATAAGGGTTTGCTTAGCCTGGTCTGGCAGGCTACACGATGGCGGGGTCACTACTGTCAGCCCAAGAGAAGGGATGAGAACACGTGTCTGGGGACATGGGACTTCCCCTCCCAGCAGCAGCAGGGACTTGGGTTGTCCTCGGCCAGTCGTGAAATCGCAGCTTCAGCCTGACTTACTCTAACATTGGACTGTATCATACTTTTTAAAGAAACACCCAGTCCTATGGACAGTCCAGAGCTCAGTGATGCTACAACGCCTGCTCGTGGTGACTGAATCTGATCTGGCGGCGCAGCAGTGTGCATTCCTGAGCGTTTGTAACAGGGTGGTGGGTGGGAGCCGCCTTGCATGTGGTGGCTGTAGACTAGGAACTGACTTTGAACTGATTTTAATGATGAAGGTCCTGAATTTTAGGACATTTAGTGTTTGAAATCCACCTGTAATGTTTACTCATTGGCCTTTAAGGAAAAAGAGGCTGTTCTGAATTGAATTTTGTCAGTTCCAGTACCCAGGAGGCTGTAAGAATCTAAAAAAAAGGCTATTTTCTGTCACTGGTACGTACTCTTTTATTCTCCTGTATAAATAAAAAGATACTGGGCCAAAATCTGTTATCCCAGTATAAATCCAATATATTTCAGGTGGAATGAAGCAGTACCTTTTTTCTGCAGAGTTTTAACACAACCTTTTCAATACCTAGGTAGAAATAAAGGAGGGGGGGGATTTACAGAAACAGTCTAAGTCGGAGTGGGGGGAGGCTTCTCTGCCCTGAAATGAAGCCCTATGGTTTAGAATCTTAGTCTGATTTTAGGGAATTTGGGGGGTGGGGTGTGTGTGTGATGGGGAGGGGTTTGTTGTTTCTACTATCTTAGGTTGTTAAATAAGCATTGTCTAATGTTTAACAGCCTTTTCTTTAATAACTGGGTAAAACCAAATCGGTTTAGTGGTCATAGTAATAAATTCTAGTAACAACCAGCCATTACTTGATCTTGAATCGTAATATCAAAGCCATATTTGAGGGTTCTGTTTCAGACACTCTGTCTGCATATTTTTTAATGAAGGAGATATGTTTGTACACTGCCAGGATGGCACCAAAAAGAGGGTAAGCGGGGCCACTCGTGGTTCCTGGCTATGGCTGCTGAGAAGTTATCATGTTTACACAGAAAATTCCTATGTGGTATTTTGTTTTGTTTTGTTTTAAATGCACTATTCTCACTAAAGCTCGTGCTTAAAAACATGTTTCTCACTATTTGGGGACAAATCTTTTTATTTAACAATGGAACTTCAAAAAAAAATGCTTTTCATCTCATTTATGCACCATTAGGACTTAACAGAAAACATTGCCCAATTTATTGCTATAGCAGCATCTTTCATTCAGAATGCCATTTTGGAAAAAGATAGTTTAACTGAACTGGATACAAGAATTCTTATACTTGAAAACTTCAGAGTAAAAAGAAGAAAAACTAAAATATAATAAAGGTTTAAAATGAGGGGAGAATAAAATGTTTTAATGCTAGGGAGAAGCTATGGCGGGCCGTTTCGTTGTGAAGGATAACAAACAAATATTCTAGAAGCTGTGAAGAAATGAAGCGACTCAACAGCTTAGAGGCTGAGCTTTAGACAAGCAGTGAAGTGAAAGTGTGATCTTCAGTTAGTTTTGGAACTGCACATTGAATGTAAGATATTAGCAAGAGAAAATAGCCAGAGACTAAATAAAGACAGTGTCACTTTTTTCGATTCTTCTAAAAATGGTTCAGGTTGTGCTTTTTTTTTTTTTTTTTTTTTTTTTTACTGCTTGTAATTCATGCTATTTTTGGTAATGTCAGAGACTTACTGTAAAGAGTTTGGACGTGGTAACATCACAAAAGACAGAAAGTTGCCTGTGAGATGGTACTGGTGGTCAGCTGAGTCTGAAGGTGTGGGGTGGTCACAGCAGGAATGGCAGTGCTAGTCGTGGGGGTGAAAGTAGCAATGACGAGTTTGAGCCTGAGTTCGGTAAAGATGATGTTAGACACGCTTTTGTGAAAGGTGTTTTGGAATGGTTTTCCAGACACAGAATATTTACATTTTTATCCTTCTTTACATGCTTATCTTAAAGACTTAGCTCTTTTAGAGTTTTCTGACAAAAAACTAATAGAGGAAAGCTGATCCAAGTCCAGCCGGTCATCGGTAGCCTGGTTAGTCAGTTGGGCAAAAGCTGGACACGGAACCAGACATTCCTTAGATAGATACCAGACTATTGATTGCTTGCAGATAGTTCCTTTTTCTTTTCTCATTTCAAATAGAATTATATGCTGATCCTTAAAATCCTTGTCCTGGTAAGTTTCTTTCAAAGCTAATGCATTTCAGTGAAAACCTTCAGTTGCAACAAAACCACAGTTCCTTCACCACTGTACTCTGTGGCAAAAAATATTTCACAGAGATCACATAGTTATCTCTGTAATAGTTATCTTTCGTATTTGTTATCTATTTTTATAAATATCTAATATTTATAGTTATCTCACAGTAGAATCTCATGCAGATTTATGCACTACTCCATTGTTTTCAGAGTAACTCAGGTACATGAGGGTTTACTTGCTAGAGTGTAGGTCACTTTTGACCTCCATTGACTACATTGCAATGAAAACTGTTAGTGCCGTTACAGAGAAATTGGTGATTACACATGAGTCAAGAGGACATAATCTGCTCCTTTTGGTGATGAGAATATATTCTGGCATTCCTGGAGACATACAGACAGGCTAGTTTTCATGGTGTGGTAGGGAACAAAGCAGTTGGATCTGGCGAGACAAACACTTGTCTTTTCAAAATGACCATATTGTGCTGAACAAAGAATAGCCATATATTTGAGTGCGTAGAAAAAGACTGGTAGGACAAGAGTAAACAATTTTGGACGATTACCTAGTCTGGAAGATGAGTGTGTAGTACAGATTTTCCGTATCATAACAGAATTCACAAATTGTTCAAGTAAAAGTGATTATTCAACAGTAGTGCATAAAAAGTTAGAATGGCAGGGGCAGGAGGTCAGAAGAAAGAATTAATGACAAGATGATAGATAATTTCAAGTGGGTTAGGGCGAGATGAGAAGGGTAGAAGAACGTGGGATAAGCAAAGCAAATAGGACTTTCATGACATTATGCCTAACCATAATATACACAGGTATTTTGTGTTAAGCTTGTGTTTTATCTTTTCTTTCTCAGTCACATAGAAAAAATTACAACATGGCAAGATCCTCGAAAAACTATGAACCAACCGCTGAATCACATGAGCCACCATGCACCTACTTCCACACCAGTACCGCAGAGGTCTGTGGCAATGTCTCAGCCAAATCTTGGTGAGTACTGGATGTCATCTCTGTGGTGAAAATACAAAAGAGAGAGGAGAGCCACCTTTTACTAATTTGTTTGCCAAAGTGACTTTTGCTTCAAGAAGGGTAGCTCTTATTCTGCTCTCAAGCCTCACAGTATGTTCTCTACTTCCTTTCCTTATTTTTCCCTCTATTGAGTTGGCGGCAAGTGAATTCGTACTGTTTGAGGTGAAGTTCTAACATCTCGTGCATTTTATATTAGAGCCTCTGTGACAAATTTTTGATGTAGTATTAAATGTAGAAAAATAAGCTCTTCTTGTGCTTTTTCATTCAGAGGTGGTATAAAGCCTCTACAAGTCCACTATGTAATTTTCAAAGCTTACTGCACAAAGTGCTGTAGATAACGTGTCTGCAGTCCTTCCTGTGTTTCTTCAGGTCAGAGGTTGTAGCTGGTTTGCTTGTTGGTTTGTTTATGGTGGTGGTGGTTGGGTTCTTCACTGGAAGCAAGCTGCAAAATACTAAAAAGTCTGTTTTGCAGTGTGAATTACCCAAAGGCTTTCTGTAAATGGTGTGGTTTCGTTGCTGTTCCTGTTTAGCACTTCAAGTTTAAATTTAAGCATCAACTTATCTTCCTCTGATTTTGCCAGATATAAGCCTTAGTGAAAATAAAGCTGTGAAAACTCTGAAAATGTTAACAAAAAGATGTAAAGGGAAGAAAACATTATCATGTATAATTGAGAATTACAAATAATCCCTAATATTTCACTTCTGCAGCTTTGACTTTTCTACCACTCAAGCAAATGAGGAACAGATAGGTCAGCTTACAGGCTCCAGGTCACAAAACTATGTCAAATAGGTAGTCTGAAAAACACAGACCAGATTCTCGTTGAGGTTAATTTTTGCTAAGTTGGTCTCACGATTTCATGATTATTCAGTTGCAGAGTGGTTCATCAGGGCTGTCTCTTCATGTACCAAGAAAATGGTAAACATTTGGCTGCCAGTGGTCACTAGTAGCAGTGATGCAATATACATATTTGGTTTTGTCTTAAATTTGTAAAGAACACCTAGGCTGTCCCCTGAGGTAAGTCAGTTCAGTTCTTTCTTCTACCTTTCTCTCAACAACTGCCCTGCTTGAATATATTGAGTAAAAGGTGTTGGTTATGTGATTTAGTGGATGGTAGCAAATTGTGTTGTGAGAGTGGATATCTGAAGAAGAAACCTGAGTAAAATCCAAAAGGTTAGGGTTTACTGCAGTGTGTTGTCCTACATGGTAAAACTAGCAATTGCTCTGCGGGTGTTACTTCAAACCACAGCTGTGTTTAGGTCAGTCTGTTCATAGCAATTCTGAAATGACCAAGAGGTAAGAATAGGACAGTGGGTTTTTTGTTCATACCAACTGCTCAGCTTATGTTGACAACTGTTACATTCTAATTAAAAAAACAAAGGAGGTGCCATAAATCAGGACAGCGTACAACAAGCTTTTTCCCCCAGTTTGTCAGTGGAAGTGAATCAATGCCAAATCTTGTACGGAAGTACTTGTAAACTGCATTTTAGAGGAGGATCTTTCTCAGGGTACAAAGGATTAGAAGTAAAAGCATACACCGAGTTAAGAGTCTGTTCTTGAAGGGACTTCAGGTGCCTGGGCATTTCCACAGACTTCACAGTCTGTCGCATTGAATACACACTGGTTTTCGTTCAGTACCTGTCACATTTGTAGATGAGGTTCCACTGTTTGGTAGGTATTTCTATAGTGCTTGGCATAGTGGTTCAGAGCTGTGACTGAATTTCCTAAACATTAGCCCACTAGAAATAGTAGGTAACAATTTCCACAGTGTCCGTGTATATATAATCTAGAAAATATTTTGTCAATATGTTTTATTGAACTTTTTCTCATTCTGGTGGCTTTCAAAAGGCATGCTGTGACACTTTGAGAGCAAGCAAATCTGTTGCACAGCTGAGTAGCACTTTCGGCACTACAGTATTAAATTCAGCATCACAGTCCCTGATTTTCCAGTCCACCTGTTGAACACACCAAGTGTGACACTATTTTAGTTAAAAAGATTTAATCTAGATACTGTGTGTGTATATATACACATACATATACACGAAGAAATTACAAGATCACAGTAATCTGCACAGAATACAGTAGCCTCTGAGTACTTCATGTGACAGTTTAAAATACCTGTGAGTGCAGTTTCCAGTACTAAAGTAGAATGTCTCTGTTTTGAAATTATTTTGGACAAAAGGAAGGGCCTTTTTGCTCTTTTGTGATGCTAACAGTGTTATTGCTAAACCTGCCTTCTTGGTCTGCTCAGACATTGAAGTGAGCAATTTGTTGGTCTGGCAGTCAGACCTCTGAGCCAGAAGTGATTGTGCCAACTTCTTACAGACATCAGAGGAGAAATGGAGACGGGATACCAAGTTAAGCCACTCTTCTGGCCATAATTTTGTAACTTTTTAGCAATCGAAGTCCATGCATCTGTCTTTTGCTTTAGCGTTTTTTGGTACTGTAGGAATTAAAAGAAGTTTTTCTTTTGAAGACGTGCCACTTAAAAGAAGAGGATTTCAGTATTCCAGGTCTGCACACTGGTCTGCGCTTCCAATTACTAACACATGTGTTTCCCTTGCTATGCTTTTTATGAAGAAATGGAAAATGTGGTCTGTTCTGTACAGCTTGTTGCTTCGGTGTATGAACGCCTTTCAGCAGTATTTGCTGGGAGGTGTACAAAGTGTACTTATAAACATTCTGTCAAAAGCACAGAGCGTGACTAAGTGATACCAAATCATAGCATGCCTATGCTTGAGACTTAGAGAAACGTGCTGTGAAAGGTTATTGAAATTAGTAGATAGACCTTAAAAAACCTGCTGTATTTTTCTACCTCTTTTCTTACCGTGGTTTTTATGTTGTCTGTTTTTGAGCTACACGTACTGGTTTTCTTATAACTTCAGCAGTGTTCATTTTCTCACTGACATTTAAAGTATCGCTTTTTAAATGCGACATAACAAAGGAATCTGAAGGTGTTTCATCCTTTGATGAGTCTTGTTAAATTTAGAGAAAAGTAATACTTGCTAGGCAGGTTTCTATGCTCGTTTACACACCACTGCTAAATTCACCACGTTTCATGAATAAAAAGGGAAATTTGTCCCAGAGATTGAAAGCATATTGTTGCCAGTTAGCATATATTCAGACTTGTTCAGTCTGCTTTTTCTAAATATGTTACCTTTGTTGATCTTCTGAGAGAGTTTGTAGATGGATATACTAAGGAAAGGACAACATTAGCAGTAGCCTTTTAAGTATGTATTTTGTTGTTGGAGTGCAGCAGGGGAAACGATGAGCCTCTGACTGAAGTCAACCAGAAACACTGTATTTCTTGCATCTTCATAAATCCCATATACTGTGGTGCTGAATCTGCACATGTATTAGTTTTCTGCCAATTCTGAAACGTAGTCTTTTTCAACTGATTGATAAAGTGTCCTCTGTTGCCAGTCAACTCCATTATTGTGGTAGAATCAAAGACCATATGTGGAAGGAGGCATATTTGTACAACCTTATTTTAGGCGTCTGACCTAGGTCCCTGAATTAGGAGGCCGTGCTCCATGGACTTCTGTGAATGACAGGAAGGAGAGAGCAGTTGCAGTGCACCTAGGCTAATGGTCAAACTACTGCCTGACTTAAATGACCAAATTATTCTCTGGAAGTGTCAAAGTCCAAGCTAGGGAAGCTGTTCTGCCTTAATGGCAGCCACTGGTGTAAGGAGATTGTGGAGGGTGGTTTTTGGTTATGTGTAGGAAGATGTAGGGGAAAAAATTAGATCCTTACAAAAGTTTCTTTTGCAACAATTTTTAATTAAATGCTGCTTGTTTTGTAGTCTATTCTACATTATGCAACACTCAAAACCATTGTTATTTTCATCCCACTTTCTTTGAACTGTTATAGAGAGATTTCTTTTGTGATTGTACTCTTCATCCAGTTGGTGAGCACAATCTGGTCTTCATTTAAATGTTTTTCAAGTTTAACATGTTTGCAACTTATTTTCACATAACGTAATAAAACCCTCTGAAGGTATTTATGTTTTCTGTATGAATTAGCTTGCGTTTATATGCACAAGTTCTGTAAAATCCTCATACCAAAAGAACAGACTCTTATCTGCAGAAAACCTCAGAAGACCTTCTGGGCAAAGTGGCATCCATCCCGGTGCAGTCGGTTGCAGAACTTAAGCCTTACAGCCAGTACCAGCTGCAGACTGCAGGGCACAGTTGTTCAAGGTCCTGCGTGATTGACTAAGATGCCTGTTAGGTAGAGCCCAGAGTTGGGTGCTTTGAGAGTTTTGCGCACACTACCACTTTGTAAAATACCTTTGAGTTTATTTGGGTGTGGAAAGGGGCTTTCAGTTTATCTAACTGTAAACAGTGGTTAAAGTGTGTGTTTGGTCTAACTAAACTCCGCGAAGGCCAGGCAGTACGTCCCTGGTGCTCCCTAGAGCCTGGCTCCCACTGCCGTCTTTGCCTCTCTCTTCACGGTGGACAGTCCAGTGTCAGCAGCAACAGAAACACGTACCTGGTTTTACCACTTCACATTTCCCACTTCTGGTACATGAGAAAACTTGTGTGACTCCTCACTTTGCACAGGGATGGGGTGGTGGCTGGAAGGGCTTTAAAAAGCTACAGTCATGTATGAGCTGGCTGTCAGGGAAGAAGTGACAAGTAGCAAAGCAGAGGGACAGGCAGAGCTGTTTGTGTAGATCCCTTGTGCATTAGAGTTGAGTCATCTTCTCTTACCCTGTCTGTTTTTTCCCTCATAATGTATTATCTTTCATGTGAATTTGGACAAGATGATCTTTTGAGGTCCCTTCCAAGCTGAGCCGTTCTATGATGATGGTTGATAACTTGATAATTTTATAACTTGTAAATTACTGTCTTAGTGCATAGTGTCTATTGGCCCAGCTAATCCTGACTTTAGAAGATGTACCAGATCATTCTCAATTCTGAACTCTGACGTAATACCTCATAACTATATGTTCTCTCAGGTTCTGTCAAGATTAATTCATTAATATGCATATTTGCAGGAAAAAAAAATCGTAAGATGCTTAATGTTATAATTCCTGAGGTTTCTACTGTTCCCATACTCTTATCTTTACCTGGGGCAGATTGTTTTAATTTATCTCTGTGCTGCTGGTTTTATAGCAGCTGTCTGCTAGTGGCATCCTCAAAGGGGTGTTGTAAGAACCTGTGAAGTCGTTCAGATATACTGAATTGAGGAACACCTGCTAGAAGGTAAGTAATGATTTGAGCTTGCAAAGGTAAGGGTGCGTATTCTGAGGTAAGGAAGGATGAGTTCCCACATGTGGCTGAGGGTTGGGGCCTTGCAAAACTTAATGTTGTAGCCATCACAGGATAATTCAGGTGGGAAGGGGCCCTGGGAAATCTCTAACCCAACCTCCTGCTCAAGGCAGAGTCAGCTGTGAGATCAAACCAGGTGCTTGGGGCTTGATGCAATCAGATCTGGAAAACCTCTGTGACAGATTAGAGAGTCCTGGTGCAGTTCTCTTGCTTTCACCAGGTAGGAGACTGGCACCATAAAGAAGGCGGGTGCTATGTCACCAGCACTAGGTGCTGGAGTTTCAGAATGTGTCATACACACTTGAAAAGCAAGAGAACAGTTTCTGGCAGAGGGAGAAGTGTGCTACATATACTCTTGTTTGCACTTGGCATCTGCACTTTCACCTGATCAGATCATGTGTGAATATAGCATATAGTGAAAAATAAAACAACATGGCACATCTGTGGTAGAAGCTGGTAATATTTATCTCCATTTTATAGATCAAGCAGTTCAGGCATAGAATAATGAAAAGCCCAAGGTTAATTTGCTTAGGGTCAGTGAATGCATTGATCCTGAGAGTTCAGCCGTGTTAACTTACGGTGTCAAACTCCAGATGAAGAACTATTTTTTTTTTTTTTTTTTTTTTTTGCTACTGAAGAGGATGAAGCTCCTTACCTTAGAAGCTTACTCTGTCAAGCACCACCAGCAGGCATGACCTAAGGGATACAAGCAGGATAGTTTTAACTATTAAATACACCAGTTCTCTAAGGTGAAAGACATTATGTGTTACAGAATAGAATTTAACATGATGAGGCTCTTACATTGACAGCTGTTGGTGCCATAGACATTCATCTGTGAATCTAAAAAGTTTAGCTTTCAGCTGTGTTACTACGGTAATTTAATTGGGTCTGGATACAACTGGGAGCTGTGACACTTTGCCTCTGCTTTCATTTTTTTTAATCAGCCAGGAAATCCAACCAATAAAACAATGCAATAATCCTGTCTAAGAGCAATAAACACATGAACCAAAGTTTCCATATCCTGCCATGATAAAAGAGGTGTAGCTGCTATTGTTTGAGGATGATAAAATGCATTTTTGGTTACTGTGTCAAAGTGAGTCTCTGGAGATAAGAATGCAGAAGCTCCCAAAGCCTTTCAGAACAGGGAGTATGTATTTTAGTGATAACTAACATACATGAAATGGTCTAGATTTTGCAAGGCTTGGTTTGCTTTGGCTGGAAATTTGGCTACAGATATATAACATTGAGAGGAATATGTTTTGCCCTCAGTGTAGCCCATACCCTCATACCACCTTCACAGTGGAAAGGCTTCCTGTCCCAGGTCATTTTTAATTACTGGATATCCTGAAAGAAGCGGACACAATTCATTTGTGGTCGATGTGAATAATTTTGGCACCTGCTCCTGGTTAATGAAATAATACTTACAGGAGAGCTGAAAGCATTGTAGAGGATTTGCACATTCTGTGGGAATGAGATTTTTATGACACAACTCTGGTAAAGAATGTTGGTGGGTTTTTTTGTTATTTGCAATTAAAACCTCTAAGAAATAGTTTATCAGGCAGATTTCAAATGGAGTAATTTATTTATGTTTTAAGGACAGTGGCTGACAGTTCCAGAGACTAATAGGAATTAACTTCAGTATCAGGTCAGTTAAATCCAAATATCTCGAAGGACACACGCCTTTAAACCAGCAGCTGACTATCTAATAAATCTGAAGTGTTAAAGGTTGGTGTGCTCAAAAGAGATGTTGGTATTGTTTCAAAATCTAGTAATTTTTAATTTTAACACAAAGAAGTTCCTGTTCGTGTAAGCATTTCCCTTCAAGGTTAGTAATCCAAACATGTGCCAGTGCAAGAGCAGAGTGTCATTTTCGTAGTTTTAAAGTGAATGAATTGCAAAAGCTGAAGATTGCATGAAACAGAAGTAAAAATAATTTAATAAATGTTTTAAATAATAATGGTCATCAGTCATTGGCATTAAAGCAGTCTCTCCAGTCAAGCAGCCCCCACCATTATTTGTTGTTACTGATTTATTGTTAAAAGTTCTTATAGAATAAATCTCTAATCTTTTAAATAATTTCCTGCTTGATCCTAGCTTTTATGCTGCACCTGCAGGTTGTTCATTTGGGTTTTTTAAAGCTTGAATCATTGAAGGCAGGAAAGATTAGTTAAACGTGAATATCACAGAACTTAACATGACAGTTGAAACTGTTGAGAAATTTCTGTACAGCTATTTTCAGCCCAGAAATCTGAATAAAGGACTCTCTGTGCACTGGGATAGTACAACTTTTTGGTTTAATGCTTTACAGATTTTTGGAACAAAATGCACCAGAACTGAAAAGCAGCATTTTTTGCTGACCTTGTTGGAAGGCTAATGCTGTTTCTGGGAAATAAGTAAAACAAGCGGTTCTTTGTTGGCAGAAGCGGAGAGAGAAAAGGAGGGGAGCCTAGTCTTTTTTTCTTCACAGTGTCGTGACTAAGTCAAAACTGTAATATGGCTGGGTTCATTCTTTTTTTTTTTTAACCTCTGTAGACATTTGTTTTTCATCAGACTGTGTTGCGTGACACCTGAGCTGGCCAGTTCTTATGAATTAAGCTCTGGGCTGCCCATAAACAGGGTAGAGAAAAAGATCCACAGTTGCATGCAGACAATTCTGACACTAAAATAATAAAATTTGGTACAATCAGTTCAATGCGTATGTCAGAAACAATTTACACTTGCATGTTTTGGCTTATGCAACTTGCAGAGTCTCTTGCCCACAAAATAATCCTTGCTTAGTGTATGTCTAGCAAAGTCATCAACAGAAAGGTCTCCTACAGTGTCAGAAAACCTAATTCACTAGAATATCGTTATGAATTTAAAGGCAAACGAAAGCAATACAAGAATTTTTTTTATTTTTCAGTAATTGAAAAAGAAAATTACATAGGTCTAACTTGAGATGTGAACTAAATAGTTCCGTGGGCTGCAATGAAGCTGTGGCCACGTAGTCCAGGTTTGGAACTTAGCTCCACATTTTTACTCACTTCCATTTGAGCTGGAAAATTGTGTAATGGCTGTTTATTGAAGAGACTTACTTCATTTTGCAAAATAAATTTGTTTTTCCCCGAGAGAACTGAATTCAAGGCCGCCCTGAGGCTGTCTGCCAGAATGGTGAATACTTTTCACCTGCTATGTTACATCTAATCTCCTTTACCATAGAGTGGTAAATGTGAGCTTTTCATATTTTTCTTTTGTTTGCAGAACCTTAGAAATGTTAATACTGGGAGTGACAAACCCTGCCTAGTGAATTTAAGCTTGCGGAAGACCAGTTCCTTAGTTACATTTTGACCTCTCAAAGCCAGTCCAGAGGTCCTAAGGCTCCCCAGACCACAGACTGAAAAGGGTTGTTAGTGGCACTGATTTGTCGGGTGACTGTCATTGTACTGAAATCAGTGTTCATATTGAATAGTCTAGTTGGAGCAAAAGCTACAGGTTTTTCTGTTTTAACCCAAACTCCATTATGTTCCTCATAGCACTCAAAAACGAAGTTAGAATTCAAATGTAAATAATAGCAGGCATTAATAAAATTGCATGAAGAGCACAACAGATGTGCCATACAATTATATCATAAGGAACGGAGATGTGTAGACTGCTGTGGAATTGTTACGTTGCTCACTGGAGCTGACACAAGACTTTCCTTTGACTTCACTGGGCTCATTCAAGCCTTTAGTGACAAAGAGTTACCAGCTATATTCAAAACCAGTGTTACTGAGCTGTTCAGTACAGGAGTTCAGCTCTGGTTCAGATGACTAGTTCCAGGAAAAGCAGGTAGAAGACTTTCCTCAAACTAAGCCTGTGTATGTACAACAGGGGTAATTTTTCCGTTGTTGGGATTCTTGTCATTCTGACTGGTGTATTTAAAGATTCACTGTTAATTGAAACCTAGACAATATTAGACATATCAAACATGCTTAAAGGTATTCCAGGTACTGTATTTTTCTGGTTTCCCCATGGGTATTGTCATAGCTCTGCCCTTAAGACAAGCAACTTAACTGCTTGTTCCAAATTTTTTTTTCTTGTTGTTTGAAGAACTCACACAGTGGACAATACAAAGCAGTGAGAAGTCTTGGTCCTGTAATACTTGTTTCGTCATACTTTTCCACGCGTCTTTTGAGGAAACTACAGTTCTGTCTGGATGCTGGTTTTTGCCCAAGTGGATAGCGTTGCAGGATAAAACCTACCTGACATTATATACAGTGGTGTGCATTGAAAATGTGGAGGGGGAAGGGGATAGAGAAAAAAGAGGGGAATTATTGTAAGTGATAAGTATTGGCATAGTTATATGGGAGACAGATGCGACTGCAGATTTTAATGGTGTTGATTCTGTAAAGAGAATGTCTAGAAAGATGCAGGTAATTAAAAGCACACTTCGTTATCAGTTGATGTATAAACCAGAAATTAATAGCAAGAATCAGGTACTCTGTTGAGACTTACTCTTGGAATTGGCCTGTCTAGGACGGTGTTTTAATTGGTACAGATTTTTACACTTTGGTGTAATTTTTGCAAGCATAGATTCGGTAAAAATATGTAATGATTTTCAACAAAAAACAGGTCACAAAAAAGGTTTCCAGCAAATCTGAACCTTGGTTTTAATTTATTTTGTGGAAGGTCTAGTCCTATTAATTGTATCATTCCAGGACTACATACATTGGAAACTTCCGCATTTTTTTGCCACAGTGTAAGGGAACAATAATTTTCTGTCATGAAATGTGGAGAAGCATACACAGGACCAATATGAGCAGATGTCTTTATCTCAGCCCACAAGTTTTTCTTGCCTTTGCTCTTCCAGTTCTCTCCCCCATCCTGCTGGCATGGGGAGGAATTGGGTGGCTGCCTGCCTGGGGGCTTAGTTGTTGGCTGGTGGGGGGCCCAATCCGCCACAGCAGGACAACTGCAGTTTTCAAAGACTGTGGATGGACTGACGGCACGTTTGCACTGCGTTGAACCACCTACGGCCAGTGAGCCCCAAAGGGCTGGGTTTGCTTTATGTACTTGCACACACTGTACAGCACATGCAGGTTTCTGCCAGACATCTCGAAGGCTTGTAGCCAGCTGTCTCCCTAGTGGAACTGTTCAGTTTACCAAGAAGTCCCTTTTCCCTGTCTATCCAGACTCCAATGGCAAGTGCTTTTGGTTGCAGCTTGTGCAGCACTACTGCATTAGGTTTTCTGAAACACCATTCAGTAGCTTTAACTGTTCTGCCAAACTGCAGGATTTCTGGGCTAGTAGTTCATTTAGGATGATTACGGGTGCTGTGGGTTTCACATTAGTAGTGCCAGTGCCTGTCTTGGTGCCTTTGGCTTTGTGCGTAACATCACCACATTTCCTTTCTGTGCATCGTTGGTCTCAGTATTCCAACTGCCACTAGATTTGCATGGAATGTGGAAGGATCATTTACCATTGATAGACTTTCTTTATGTTCTTTGACCTGGACATTTCATTAGGTCTTCTGATTTTCTCAGGTCAGAATTTCTCAGAGATAATAGCTGTTGATGCAGGAAGCTGCAGTTTTCAGTATAAGCCTGTCTGCATTCCGATAGCATAGTCATCTTTCTTTATCTTGAGAGGATTATGCAGAGAATCCCAAACCTGGAGTTGTACAAAGACCTAGCCCAGTTCTGGTAATGATCCTCTCAAAGCTGGTGCTAGTACACTTCCACAAAATGAAGTGCCTCAAGTATACCTTGTTCTGGAAGCACGTTGCAAACAGTTTATATATGCCTGCATGCTTTCCACAAGGTCCAGAAGGATTTATTAGTGTGGGCTTTGCACCACCTACAGGAAATAAAGCTGCCTCTAGACCCAGACTGGCCCTGGATATAGCACAAGTCTAATCCACGCCTGTTCAATGCAGCTAGTGCTGATCTGTGTAAGTAACAGAGCTAATCTTAGCAAACCACAAAGTTAACACTTTGAAAATTCACTGTATTTCACTCTTGGCTGATCTGGAGGATATCAATGCTGGATGCTCTTCATAGCACCATAAACAGGAAGAGCTTTTTTCTTGGGTAAAGCAGGAGCCCATACAGTGTCTCTGGATTGCTTGACATCAGAAGCACTGGACTGGCTCGTGCAATTGCAGACTTCGCTGAAAATGGCTGGTACCGACCATCACTACACTTACACAAGACTATGAGCTGCCCAAGGGTATCTCTGGCACCAGAAATGTTTAAGTGGTTCTGTTCCTCACAGTCTTTTGGCTGTTGTGTGCAGTCTGGGAATTTTCACCACTATCTTGCTGTGCTTGCCAGAATACTCAGTCAGCCCGACTCTTAATTCATTGCTCCTTTAGCTGGAGCCGATACACTTGTTCAGCATTACTGGCTGTTACCATTTTCTTCATTTTCCTGGATGTTTCAGTCAGATTTTCCCTGGTACTTAAGACATTTTGCTATTAGTTATATTGTTTTCCTGAGAGCCACAGTCATGCTTTCCATGACTGTTTCCTATCTTTAATCGGATACTCTTTATGTATGTAAGGTTACCCATAAGTTACTGTCTCTAGCGTATCTATTACATCTGTAGATTTGGGGGATTATTCCCGGTAACACTGTCCCATTCATTTTTGTACACTTTCCCAATAATACAATCTTTCCACCATTTTTCTCATCTTCGTCTTCTGTGGTCGGTTCTGTGTACAAAGTGAGATCTTCTGTTGCAGATTCTGTGTTTGCAGAGCATTGTCCAGCACTGCTGCAGCAGCCATGTGCTTCTGCAGGCAGTAGCTCTTAGAACTGTTTTCTTGTACTGTGCCTCCTCAGGAGTACATTCTGCACCTCTCTCTTGTCCTGCGTTGCTTAGCGTGCTGCCCCAGTCGCAGGCAAGCACGCGTGTGTGCACGTTCACATGCAACCTCACGCTCAAGCGTTTCTACCCGTGTGAGGCCGGTGAGTCAGCTGGTTTCCTGCACAATGAGGAGATGACAGGGAACTGAGCAAGCAGGGAAATACAACACGTGTGAGGGATTTATCTGCTGCCTATGGGCGTTTGCTAGTGCACAAACTGTATGGAGATTTGTAGTGCCTGAATCACCTCAGCTAAGAGCCCTGCTGAGGAAGGCAGCAGTGGCTGCAGGGTGGCTATTGACTGAGGGGGAAAAGAGCAAGCACTTAATCTTCCGTGCACAGCATCTCTTTGGCCCCGTGGTTTATCCTGTGGGACTGTTTCAAACTGGAGATTATGTGCTGCATTTCATGTAGCCCAGGCTTCAGTAGCCTCCAGGAAGGTGATGGGCAGTGCTTTTCAGAGGTCTGGAGGACTATTCGGACAGGCAGTTTTGCAGAGGAACACATTCCACATGCCATCACGTGTGAAATGCTGCTACAGAAACGCCCTAAAACTTAGCGCATTACCTGAAGGTTTGCCTATAATAATTTCAGTGCCTTTCAGTGGAGCCAGTGAGAAAGTGCTTGTAAATCTGCCGTGATTTAATTACTCTTCAGCTAGTTCCCAGAGTCAGCTGTTTTATGTACATGTAACATTTTGACCCTTAGGATGTATTTTTAGAGCAGCTGAATGCAGCAGTTGTTGTGGGAGGTGCTGCAGAATGCCCCAGTTTTTGGTTTCATTTTCTGTAATAGATATTAAAAAAGAATCGCCTAACAGTCTTGTGGTTTATACTACTTATATTTTCAGTTAATGTTTGTTTTGAGCTAGGTTAGAATAACTTAATGTGCATTATGTGTGTGCATGCACACACCCAAAAACTAGATTTGACTTCACAAAGTAGACGACATATGTCCCAAATTTGCTTATGGGATGCTGTTGTGATTGCACTCAAGAATAATTCAAGTGGAGTGATGCTGTTACGCAGTTGGTTGGATCAAAACCTGGGCCTTAGCACCTGTGTATTTATAAACTTGTTTTGAATTATATTTTTTAATAAATTGATTTTATCACCATATCAATTTAAAGCTCCATTTTAGTTAGACTTAATCTTAAACATACTCTATCCAGACACCTTGATAAAACTGTCTGTATTTGTTTGAAAACACAGATACATGACTCCTCTGTCCATAATGTTTTTGAGTCTACCCAGTTTGCGCTGCTATGGAAGGAGGTGTCTGGTATTCAAACTGAATCAAGAGTTACCTGAATCCCATTTTTTCTTGAAGCAGTGTATGCTGGAGAAAAACGTGTCAGCGGGTTCAGGTGACCTCTAGTAAGTTTGTGTCCATGACCCAAATCAATGGTTCTTTGAAAACCATTCCAATTAGTGGTAGTTTTGAGCAGATCTATTTTTCCGTGGACCTGTATCCAGAGATTTAGACCTACAAACCCCTGAGGAGAAAGGCACTGACTGAAAGAGGAGCAGAGCCAAATAATACAGGTGGTGGAATTGGCCAACTAGCTTCTACCTGGTCCTTCGCCTTCTGTGCATCTCCTGCACTGAAACTTGTAAAACTTCTGCTACAGCTTTATCAAACCCAGGTGATGTAAATAACTTCTTTTATAAGTAGATTTTTGTTATTTCTTAGAAATGTGATCTCATACTTACGGCATACTTGACTTGTAGGAGATTCATAGAATCACAGGGTGGTTTGGGTTGGAAGGGACCTTACAGACCACCTAGTTCCAACCCCCTGCCACGGGCAGGGACACCTCCCACCAGACCAGGTCGCTCCCAGCCCCATCCAGCCTGGCCTTGAGCACTTCCAGGGAGGGGGCAGCCACGGCTGCTCTGGGCAGCCTGTGCCAGGGCCCCACCGCCCTTACAGGGAAAAATTTCTTCCTAGTATCTAATCTAAATCTCCCCTCTTTCAGTTTGAAACCGTTACCCCTCGTGCTATTCAGTGTAATTTCTATACTCCTAATGGCAAGGTGTGGGAATGCTTACTTTACTCATTGTACTGAGCTTCCTGTAGTTCCTTGATCGTATGTAACAATGGATAGTATTGCTTGAAAGAAAAGTAATTTGCTCTAAGGTATGGAGTTCATTGGACCAAAATATTCTGTCTGTCCCCGTGAGAAGAAATTACTTGGAGGATTATTGGAGACCATAGCTCAGGGAGAATTCCTCAACATTTTCACAGTGTCTTGTTCTTTGCCTTCTTGCATGTATAATTTCAATGGTGATACATGGGTACAGATCAGCTGATGAAGAAGAAGGGAGTATTTAATATAGCAAAGACAATGACATAGCCATGACGAATAGTACTGCAACTCACACCCTAGCCCTGAGTGTGTCACAGACACACCTTACAGGCTATTATACTCTTTTCTTAACTTTGCCTGCTTCTATCATTTGCATATGCAGCTTAAATGAAAGCAATTTTCTTATGGAGAACTTACTGTATTGTGATAATCCTTCAGGCAGTCTGGATTCTTAGCATGGTTGTTCTATTCACTCAACCATTGACATGCCAAAAATTTAAGCACATGCTTATGCATACGAGAAGAGTTGAATTCCTGCCTGAGTGCTCGTGGTCCTGGCCATTTAACACCAGGTTTATGCTGATACAATTTATATGACTGTACTTATAACATTTCTTACTTATCTTAATGTGAATAAGACTAGATTCACTGGACCTTAAAATGTGGTTCCATATATTCTTTTCCCATTATGAAAGCGGTTTGATTTCTGCACTCAGCTCTCATTCCTACTTTTCCCTTCTTAGCACGACAGCTTGCTAACCTGTCTGGGTTTTTACTACTGAAAAGTTACTGACCAGTGCTGGCTTTGGTCTGTCTTTCCTGCAACCAGCTTGTTTTTCCCAGCTGGACTCCTATGTTGGCCGCACATAAGCAGTTTCATGGCTACCCAGTTACTTTTGCTGGGAGCTGATCTAGCCAGAAAATATTTTCTTGTTATCCCCAGGCAATTTTTAGTTTGCTCTGTGGCCACAAAAACACTTTTGCCAGCTGAGTAAAGGGGTAGCATGTGAGCAGGAACAAGCAGCTGGGTGTGGAAGAGGTGATAAACGGCAACACTCTGGTTTCGTGAGGAAGCATAATGTCATTTGTGTGGATGCAGCTGTTTGCGGACCACACATAAACCGAATCCGTGAGAGGTTACATTACTGCAGGGCTGCTTTTAACTTGGATTATTTCTTGAGCTGGATTCGCCACTGAAGCTAAAATATCGTGCAGCTGCACTCTCAAATGGTTCCGTAGTCAAATGGACTGTGTGATCCTGGGTCACCAGAAGGAAGAGTTTGATTCAGATCAGACGTGAGCACATGTAAATATTTCTATCCGACGAAGCACGGCGTTATGCTGGCCTCATGCCTGCGTACCTTTGTTATTCCAGTTGCAGAAAGAAAATTTTTAACTCGGCAGAGTGAGTTAAGTTCAGTGTTTTGCATCGTATGGGTACCGTACGTATCCAGGCTGTGAAATCGTCAACCCATTTCTTTCAATGCACACTTCTAACGCTGCTTGCTGAACCAAACCTTTCGGGGTCAGACGTGTGCACGGCATAAATACGTTCTGGTCTGAGAAGCATAGAACTGATCTGAGATTTCAGTTCTCATGTGGTGAAAACTGTGAGGAAAAGATAAAAAGGAAGATACAAACCTTAGTCCTTTGGACAGAAAAATACTGTATCTCTTCTAGAGAGTATTTTAGTATCTGGGGTGTTCTTGTTAAAAGGTAAGAGCTTTGTGAATTATACTGTTGCCCCATTAGTGAAAGAATCCTTGCAAAAATGTCAATTAATTTTTAAAGCAGTACATGGCCACCACTTGTAGTCCAGACTGGCTTTAGGTACTGTGTGTGTTTTTTACTGGAAATGTGAAGGTGGGGAGGGAAAAGAAGGCACTGTTCACGGTTCACCTGAGGTGTTGGGTCGCATTGCTGGGGACTGCTACATTTTACTCAAAAATAAGAAGTACCAGTGGAGGCTATCCGCTCTGCCTCATTTTCCTCCTGTTTTTTTCCAAGCCTATTGCTAAGAGGGAAGCATTTCTAGAGAGAAGGGGTGGTTGTGTTTCCATGGCCAAGGGACACCTGCTGTCGAAGGTGCCAAATGATTATTTTAGCTTTGTGCCATGATTACCAGAGTGAGTGTGGAGCTACACAAAGACTTGCAATTTCTTTCATAACAGTTCTCTGAATAAAAATGCCCATCCAACAGCGGATTCTGCTCTGATTTATAGTTTCTGAATTGGACCAGAAAATACTATGTTGATTTAAGTAACATTAACAGTCTAAGCAAGATTAACTGTCTGAGCAGCAGCCTTCTGTCTGCAGGTGAAAGGGTTTAGTTGGTTTACATGGATGTAGATCAGGTTTGCTTACAAAAGGTCCTGTTTCTCACCTGCCATCTATGGAATTATTCCCCAGATGAACCTTTTGAATATCCTGCCAAAGGTGGGGAATTAATGGGTCATTTGCAAATCTGACTACCCTAACAGAGAAGGTTTCAGTTGTTAATCAAACATGCAAAAGACTATTTTGGTTTTCTTTGTAAGACATTAACTATACAACATGGTGCTTGCATATCCAGAACTCAAAAGAGCGTTACAAATCCCTCTGTTGTGTTAAATCAGGTTTAAAATCAGACACCTTAATCTCTAATTTATTAGAACTTTTTCATTTGCAAACGAAACCATGAATTGTAAGTTCAGCCTTACCTGATTTATGTAACTCTTGAGAGGAGTTATGGCAGGCCTGAACTTGGCATCTTTTTTGGATTAGTTTTGTACAGGCTTGCGTTTAAGAACTCGTTAAACTCGAGCCTTGCCTGATGTAACTGATTAAAGCAGTGAATTTGGGCAAATACAAGTTTGATAAAGATTTTTGCTGAGTTTGATAATGGAACTGGTATAATGTATTTGTAACTTGCAATTACCTTGTTTTGCTATTGATAGTAATTCTCATGCTGTGAACTCGGATAGCTAACTTCACTCTGACTGCATCCTGAAACACGGAATGGCTGAGGCCATTTGAAAAAAAAGGGCAGCGTTCGTTCAAAAGAGACAAAGGCATCTATCAAGAAAAGTTAGCAGTGATTCTCACTACTTTGCTTTTTTATTTATGAATGTGGTACAGAATCGATTCAATTTGTCTTTTCCTTGGCATTTCACCTGCTTTGAAAAAGTAAGTGGAAGTATGTTAAGGATATTACGGGAAGATGTAACTTCTGATAGTTTCTGGTCTCTTTGTGTTGCGCCACTTTTGTGACTTCTGGCAGTCCAGCTTGTTGCTGAGTCTCACTAGATGCACGTTTTTCCTTCGGTTACAGTTCTCAAGCTGCTTTTCATTACTGTAATGTGTGAGTGCCGGTGAGGTAAGGAGTGCGTAAAACACTTCAGCAAGATGTAAGAATAATACTAACCCTCATTTATAGATGAGTCCACAGAGACTATAACTTGTCCATGGTAATACAGGAAGGCTACAGCCTGCCAGGGAACAGGACCTCCCACGAGGTTTGCTTCTTACCTGGAACCGGAATGTCTCTCATCTGCATGTCGTTGAAAAAAGTGTGTATAGTGGAAAACACAGAAAGTGCTCATTATTTATGCTGGTAATTATTCTTACAATGATTAGTTTAGATCGGTCAATAAAGAAAGTGTTAAGATTGAAAACATTTCTACTACCTTACTGCATATGATAGGCACACATTTGTAGAGGAGTTTTCAATTAAAAAACTTGCATGCCATTTACTGCATATCATTAGGTAAATATTTGAACATACCAGGATGAATATAAATACTTGCTGTATTGTAAGTATCTGTCTTTTATACACCTATGAAATCTTAAAAATAATTTATTAAGCAGTTACTAGTACGGAGTAATGGAGTAGTTATCTCAGTCATTTGAAATACAGTAGTTCGAATAACTCTATATTGTAGATGAGCAACATGTGTCCTAGGCCCTCTGTTATCTTTGAGTACAATTCTGCTTAACCAGCCGTGATTTATTTTCTTTCCTGCAGTCATGAATCACCAGCACCAAATGACACCCAGCACAGCCATGTCGCAGCAGAGTCGTCCTCCCCAGGCGCCGCAGCCAGGGCTGTTGAACTTGCCCAGTGCACTGACCTCACAGCAACAGCAGCAGCAGAAGTTGAGGCTCCAGAGAATCCAGATGGAGAGGGAGCGAATTAGGATGCGTCAGGAGGAGTTACTGCGACAGGTAATGCCAAGGATACCCTTATTTTATTCAAGAGCCTTTAGTTCGAAGCATCCACATTTTTACAATTAGTAGCTTTGGTACTTTATGTCAAGATTAACCATTGTTAAGTAAGAGTAACCAAAAAGCTAATATAAATAGAACACTTCATTTTTTTCCCCTAAACTAGCATTGAATGAAACACAAAATGGCCATCTGTCAGAAGTAACAGACCTGGTGTCTTTCTTACCGGCTATAACAGTAGCGTAAGGACCACATTCTATTCTGCGTCTGTTTGTAAATCTAGATCAACTATCACTGATTAATTCTGAAGTTTAACTTGGTTTGCATCGTAGACCATGTTCATGCTTAACTGAAGATAAAGGCAGAAAACAGGGAGTGGCTCTTGACTCTGCTCCCAACTCTGTAACTTGCACACTTTGCCTTTGATTTAAAATAAAATCACATTCACATCTTAACCTCTGATTTAAAGACTTTCCAGATGATTGGTCGTGGGTGTTTTGTTTATTGTTCTGTTTCTGGAGTTTCAGCTCTATATAATGACTCCTATTGTAGATATAAAATAGATATGTAAATTCCTTTACACTGCCCTAAGGAAAAAAGTTTTGACGATTGTGTTTCTTCTGTTGCGGACAACTCCACTGGTGGTGGTGTGTTTTGCATGGCATATTAATCAGCTTCCTTAGAGAAAATAAATAACCTATTTCTGTCAGGAACAGTATGAACAAAGTACATTTTATCAAGAATAACACCATTATTGGTGTCTTTGTAAATGCTGCAGTTACAGTTCTGAGCACCTTTAAAAATGGTAACTTTCACAAAATCACAGAATCGCAGACCGGTTGGGGTTGGAAGGGCTCTCTGGAGGTCGTCTGGTCCAATACATCCCTGCTCAAGCAGGCCCACCCAGGACCCAGGTTGCCCAGGACCGTGGCACTGACGGCTTCTGAATGCCTCCAAGGATGGAGACTCCGCCACCTCCCCGGGCAACCTGTGCCGGTGCTCGGCCACCCTCACAGCGACAAAGTGCTTCCTGATGTTCAGAGGGAACCTCTGTGTGTCCGTCTGTGGCCGTGGCCTCTGGTCCTGACACTGGGCACCACTGGGAAGAGCCTGAGTCTGTGCTCTCTGCACCCTCCCTGCGGGTGTTCGTACACGTTGATGAGATGCCCCAGGCTGCGCAGTCCCAGCTCTCTCGGCCTTTCCTCACAGAAAAAGCAGTGGGTCCACATTTTCCCTAGCCTTTCTGTTGTCACCTGGGTACTTACAGAAGCCCTTCTTGTTGTCGTTGACGCCCCTATCCAGACTCAATTCCAGCTGGGCTTCAGCTTTCCTAACTTCATCCCTGCGTGCTCCGACAACATCTCTGCATTCCTCCCTGGTTACCCATCCTTACTTCCATCCTCTGGGGAAATAATAATTTTGTGGAATTATTATTTCATGCCTTCAGTCCTTTGCCTTTGGGATTGTACCATAATTCATGGTTATTTTAGGGTAACATTATTTAGAAATACAGTATGACATTTCTTTGTAGCAGGTAGAAGTATCTTTGTTACTGGGCTCGTGGTGCCAACTGGCTGAACTTTTCTGATGATCTGTTAAGAGAACCGTAAGTTGCTGTCATGTTTGAAATGTTAGTGATGTGTAAAATGCAAAAGAAGCCTAGGAAAAATCACGCTTCGATGCCCTCTGAGGAGGACTAGCAGAGTATATGTCACAGGTTGACTAGCCACACATGAGTGAGGAGGGATGTGCTTTGTCTTCCAAGTTTGGAGGAGAACGACTGAGAGAAAACAGATTAGTGATGAAAACAGACTGAGGCATCTCAACGACCTCTGGAAGACTTTGTGCATAGCAAGGAAAGGGACACATACATCTTTGAGACCTTTAGGTCTGAAATAGAGATCTGGATGATGAGAGAAGATTTACCAGAAGGGAGATGTGCAGAAGGATTTGTCATCTTTTAGAGGCAGCAGTCACAAAAACCTGAAATTAATGGCCAGCTTTTTGCTTTTCTCTCTGCAGCCTTCGAATGTTGGTTTTGTTAAATATGTTGTTTGGGGTGTTTTTTTTAAACATAGTATCTCAGTAAAATTAAGGGAGGAAAAGGTCTTTAAAGTTTGTAATGATTGAGAATTTGAGGTGCTCTTTTTCCATGCTTTTATTTCAGAACAAATAATTTTTAATTGCATTTTATTAAAACATCACTTTTCAAAAAGTAATAATAGACATTATTGCAATCACTCACCAAATTAAAGGTTATTAGAATTGTATTGAAAGTTACTTTTTTTCCTTCATATACACAAAATGCAGTTTGATGTGGGTCTTTATACTAATAGAGACGCCTAACAACAAGAATGTGATTGTACTTTTATTCCCGTGTACAAATCTCTCTCCAGTTACACCATTGGAACCTTAGGAACTTCATCCTGTGCAGACAGAAAGACTAAATGTAAGATGAATGTACATACTGTCATATCATAGGCTTTTGTAAAAGAGAGATTGATGACAAAATTAAAATGGATGTCTGATGAGTAGAATCGCAAAAACATGAAAGAGAATATTTGTAAAAACACTTTACAGTATGTTTGCTTCATTTGTATTTTTTACTCTTTTACCTCCTATTATTAGAACTTTAAAAAAAATGGCTTAACAAAAGTATTTAACAAAAATTCATTAGTACATTTGAAACTGTACAGCACCATCTAGCTGCATTTGGGAAAAGAAAAAGCATTAAAATTACTATTTAATTATTAATAAAAATATTAATATAGTTTGTGCAGCAACACTTGGCTGCCTTGGCATGCGATTATTCCCATTGTCTTTGGTGAATTCATGTACATGTGCAAAGTTCAGCCAGTGCTCAGTCCTCTTGCTCAACAGGGGTGAAAGGCAGATACGATTCCACTAAAGTTTCTGGACGTTTTTACCGGCTCGTGTCAGGGCTGAGTTTGACTTTCATGGCTGAGACCTGAGACTGGAAACTGTTCAGACACCATCATCTTCTGCCCATGTTCAGTTTCCGTTACCCTTAATTTTGGTGGGGAGTCCCGCTGTGATACATTACCTGTGTGTTGAAGGCGGTGAGCAGTGATCCCAAGGCTTTTGCATACCTTCTCCTGTACTCTCAAGAGCTCTGAACATGATAGAGATGGGTGTGGGAAGAGAGCAGGGATATCTGGTATGGGCTTAGTCATAGTTGCCATCGTGCTAATAACGTGTTCAGCTATTTTTACTCTTTTGGCTCTGTTCTTGCTTCAGGACAAGAGCAAATTAAGCTTCGAAACAGTTGTGCCATTACCACAAGGGCTGGTTTCCCTGCTCTGCTGACTGTGTTTTACTTAGAAACTAATACACACACAACACCCTGCAGCTGTGTCATACTCAATCAAGCCTCCAACGTACTGTGGCCAGTACCACCCTGCACCTACGTTGTGTGTTTTAGCTCCACATTGTATAAAGCAGGACAGTATCACTTTGCCTTACTAAAGGTTTCAGAACTGGTGTAGCTCTTAGGGAGCAAAGTATTTCCCATCCAAGGAAAGCAAGATGTAAAATCCATTCTTCCTAACAACTGTGAACTTCCTGCCAGTAACCTGAGCACTCCTGGACCCTGGCAGCTGAGAAGAATGCGACAAATCCCTCTGGAGTCCTTAGTGCTCAAGTCCAGTTATCTCTGCTCTGACCCTTCACTGCTGCTTTTGCTTTTCTAGGGAACCCTATGTAAGGGAAAAATGCTGAGTAAGTGTGCTGCTAGCAACTGCGAGGAGGTACAGAGAGTTTGAGTGAGAGGGGAGGAATTCTTCTGGTGGGTCACAAACCTCCTTTCAGCCTGGCAGCAGCTGCGGGCTCCCCACAGCCATTCCTAGCTGCAGCTGCTCGGGTGGAGCAGCACACCCAACTGGGAGGAGTATGCAGTTCTGGAAGCTCTCTGCTTAGGGAATTAGTTTCCTTCTTTGTCCTCCTCTTTGTTTACTTGGTAGAGCCTCTAGAACTGCAGACGGAGTACATATAAGAAGGGCATCATTTCAGAAAACCAGTATGACAGCTTCTATTTAAATGTTTTCTTACTCTGTTTTGTCATTTTGTAAAGAGTTCATTTTCTTTCTTACTGATATTTGTCAGCTTTCCAAAGGAAAAGGGAGAATCTGCTTGCTGCTCAAGAGCTTCTTGGAAATGGAAGTAGTTAGAGGTGATGTCAGTAAGAAATCTCTGAAAGGGTCCTACAGGGGAGATGTCCCAGCACTTCTCCAGTTGCACAAGTGCCGTCCTGCACCTTGTTTGGAATGGTACAGTCACAAAAAGGCCACAATACTTGGAGGCTCCTTTCTGATCCCTGATCCTATTCCATGAAGTTGTGCACAGAAAGGTACAGGGGCTCAAAAGAGGCTGTAGAAGGAGCAGTGTATGAGGATGCAGAGGAAGACTTACCACTGTTTTGTCCTCGCAGGTGAGAACCTTACTGGCCTGCTATGGCCTGAAATGAAAAATGCCCTGCTGCGCTCTTTCCACAGCACAGACTGGCCCAGAGTCCGACTGACTGATGGCACAGGCGGTATCTAGATGTCTCACTTTCCGCCCTAAGCATAAGGATTAGCAGAAGAGGAATTGCAGTGACTAGCAATGTAGAACTCACTATAAAAATGCCCTCACTCGTCTCCCCCGGCTGGAAATGACTGTTTGGCAACTAAGTGTGGAGCTCAGTTCAGTTCTGCCAAGGAGGGTTCCAGGAAATGTGACAGCGAACTGTGGGGTTCTTTTTAATTTGTTTTGTTTTGTAATTTATTTTGAAAATCCCCTTTGGGTTTTTAAAATAGCATATGCTGTAGTGCCAAGCAGATAATTGTGGGAATTTGGTCCTTTTTGAACTAAACGCTGAGGATTGTCTGCTGGCCGACAGGAGGTCCTCCAGTGTTGGAGAGCTAAGAGCTGATTAGAATAGCTACGGCTGTTGTTGTAGCTTGCAACTGTAATACTGCCATTCACAGGGCTGTAAGAGGTCTTTGGTATTTTTTGCCAGACTTTTTAACCTAGGCTAGGATATTCCTCAGTATTGTTCTTAAGAACCTTGTAGTCACGCTTAGAATAGAGAGCAGGACATAACAGGCTATCAACGCAGCTTTTGTGATTGTGTAATTGATCCATTACTATTGACCATTGCTGTAATAATGTCAAAGAAGCGAAGAAGTCGAACATCTGTAGCAGTACTAAAATTGTAACATGACTTCTGAACAAATCATCTGCATCAGGCAGCAGCAGAGGAGGAGCATGCTTTAATGTACAGAAGAGACGGTACTGCATTTGCTTCCCCAGGCTAACTCTGACTCCAGCAGGCAGGAGTCTGTTGTTCCATCTTATAAAGTACATGTTGAGCAACAAGCAGCATGCAATATGTTGAAATAAAGGCATGGGAGATGCCACACCATTCCCCAAGTGAGAGCAGATCAAGTAACTTTCTAATAAATGTAGCGTTTCTTGCAACAAAGAAGAGACAGGAACTTAGATTTAGTAGATGCCAGATTCAGGGTGCTGGGGGCTTTTCAGCTCACAAGTTGTCTTGCTTTGCAAGGCCGGTCTCAATCATGGAATGGATTGTTGGCCCTGCTGCAGTTAGCGGTTAGAAGGGCCAGTTACTGGGGATGTGATTAATAAACCTGGCTATGGCAGTAGCTGGCACCATGCTTTCCAGTTCGATCGCGATCTGAATTCCCTGATTGCATCGGTCAGCTGCAGGACAGAGAACAGCTAGCCAGCATTAAGGTCTGCAAATACCTGTGAAATTCACAGCACTCTGTGCAGGAGCAGTACGTCCAGTGCCCTGGAAAGAATGGACGTTTTGCAATGCTTTCCTATTGGTGGAAGGCAATTCAGTGAAAAACCTCCGAGTTTTACAAAAATCCTTCTCAAATGGCTGACTGTTCATCTTCCTGACCACGGGATGAACAGCCTGATGCCCAGCAGTACTGTAGCCCTTGTTCTGACTTGTTAATAGTCTATTCTGAGCTACTTTTGGAAGTTAAATTACTGTGGAAACAGGGAGTAAGTTAGAGAAGTTACTGGTGCTTTAGATCTTTCCCCCCTTACAATATGATGTAGAAGCATCTTTGTGTCTTTCTGGGGGAAGGCAGTGCCCGTGTCTGTTTGGAAAGAGGAAGGCATGGTTGCAGCAAGCACAGGCTAACCTGGGGTTAGAAGGCCAGTAACAGTGACATTGACATAGCACAGGTTTCAGCTTGGCCTGTACAAGGTTGCCCGTGGCATGTACTTGGGCATCCAGCTGACAATAAAACCTGTTCTGTTGTCACTTTGGTCCTGTTAGCTACCATTAGTTGTCCCAAGTATGGTCATCGCTGTTTATTGAAGTGGCACAGACATTGCACGATCAGAACGTTCTTCTTCTAGGGTAACGTGAAAACTAGAGGTTACAACTGGACTTGCTAAGGGTGCTCGGAGCAGTTAACTGTATATGCAATAAAGAGTTTGCACATTGTGCCCAGGGCTTTCAGCACTCAGGAAAACATACTTGGTAGTCGAGTAGTTTACTCCATGTTAGATAAACCTTGTCTTGTAACTTAAGCTGTTGTGGGAGGAGTGTCCTTAAAACGCAGCCTGTGTATCTGTATTAACTAAATCTAGGTAGTGCAGGTGCAGTTTTTATTGCTTGTTTTGCCAGATGGAACAAGCCAGCAGCAGTAGATGTAAGAAATTCTCTGCTCTTTTCAGTGTTGTTTGTTTCGCTGGGCATTTTTTGAGTCAGTCTGTAACAGAAATAAAAAGCTGTAAGGAAATTCTTGCCTATTTCTGTGCAGTTCAGTGTGAGAGGAAGACTATTTATTTCATGGAGGATTAAAGATATGGAACTCCCTTTGTGAGCACCACTATGTTTTTTTGCAGTGTGCTTTGATTTTACACGCAACTGCATTTTTTAAGCAGTCAGAGATTCAGAAGTCTCTACCAGTGCTTTGTGTTTTGCTGTTTGGAAAGCTACCAGAGGAGTCACAGACTTGAGGGAAGAGAGGTGTGTTTGTGCTTCTGTAATGAGCTCAAAGGAAGAAGACAAGGCATGAAGAATGAGAACAGCCTCACGTTTCCTGTGATCATTTAATGAAATGTGTTCCATAAAGAAGAGATTTATCTGTGTCTATGTTTAAAAACAATTCCATGGAACTGTGCAGATTTCTCAGTGTTGTTTGGAAACCTTTCCTCACTTTCTTCATATACATCTTTTGTCTTAATACGGGACTTCTACATGTCCTTCCTGGCTGAGAAAAGCAGTGGAGTGAATACAAGTCTTTCAAAGTAATAGAATTTACTAGTCTCAGAAACAAGCTGTCTTTGGCAGCATAGTGAGAACAATTATGTAAAATCAATTACTCGGATAGAACTTTAGGCTGTCAGTACATCATTACCTGTTGTGGAAACACAAGGCACTAGAATATCATCCCTGCTAGACATCTGGTATTTTTAATCAAAAGTTTCAAAACTTTTGCTGTGAATCCACCTACTAATAGTCAACAAATACACCGTTAAATAATGGCCTTTCCTCTCCACGGGTGCATGACTTTTCCTTCATAGATTTTCTTTGGCTGTGTTCTCTGGTAGAACAGTTGGTTGTTAGCCTTTGTCATCTCTGGTTAATCATTACTGTCAACTTTTAGGTTTCTTATTTTTCTGGGCAGCATATTTTTAGTTCTTTTTTTCTCTTTCATGAGCAGGGAGCTCTCTCCTACTGCCCCAACACACACATACACAGTCCCCAACAAGTTGAGACACTGATTTGTACTATATGATCCATTGAGAAGTTGTGGGATACAAAAAAGGCTTTGCGCCACCTGCTACAGGCAAGAAATCTTCAAGCTCGTGTTTGATACAGTGCAGTTGTGTTGAGCAATACGATTGAAATTCAATCTGGTAATTGAAAAAAATGGCACGACAGCTGGCAAGAAATTGTTGAGAAGATTGTCCAAAACTGAAAAGCGGAATCTTGTACAGAAAGATGTACGTATGCACATGGTCATTCTTTGATTCACGGGGTCACGGGACAGTTGAGGTTGGAAGGGACCTTAGAGATTCTCTAGTCCAGCTCCCCTGCTCAAAGCAAGGTCAGCTACAGCAGGTTGCTCAGGCCTGTGTCCAGTCAGGTGCTGAGTATCTCCAGTGATGGAGACTCTGCAGCGCCTCTGGGAAGTCTGTTCCAGTGCTCGATCGCCCTTACAGTAAAAAAGGGTAGTATTGGGGGCAGCATTTTCAGTGCACTAATACATGTCCAGAGTAGCAAAGAGAAATCATCCCCATCAAGGTAGGACTTAGTCAGGACATTCTGAAAGAGACAAATACTTGGATCTGAAACAGGATGTTCTCAGTTATTTTATTTTTAGTAATGGCATTTGATGTTTAGAAATTACAGCAACCAGAATGATTACCAGGATGTATTTTACATATTGGCAAACTAGGGGAAAGGCTTTTTTTTCTTCTTCCTTTTTTTCTGTTCTGATCTTATCTTTATTCGTGTGGAACAGTGTCCAGTTAGATTTGAAAATGCACTGCCCAAGTATCAAAACCATGAACTTCATTGGATTGGACTTTAACAAAAAAAAAATCTAGCTCTAAGTGGATCCTGCCTCATTTTAGCCGTCTTCCTTGTCTTCTCTCTTGCTTTCTGTTTCTGTATTTCTTTCTGGTTGTCTTCTTTCTTGCTTGCTGTCTTTTTTTTTCTTTCTTGCCATCTTTCTAGTATCAGCCTTTCTTGTGTTGCTGCAGTTGCTACTCTTATATTTAAAAAAATACTTTCAGTATCTTAATGTAGACAGTTAAAAAATCCAGTCTGCCCATTTTCTGAGGTTTGTGCTTTTTCACAGACTCCAGCTGATTTATTTATAAATAGAAATATCACCATTAGAATTAATACCTGACAAATAAAGCTATCATACATAAGCTATTAAGAATCTTCAGACTATTTATTCTTAACACTTACTAAACAATGACATCATCTAATGTAAATTATTATTTATCAGTGAATATATTGATGATTGGATTATAAAGGAAACAATTGCATTAATCAGCACCAATGTATGTTAATTCCCGATCAATAATTGTTATTCTGTTCACGAAGAGACCAGACTGGTTCTCCTCAATGAAGAACTCAGTTGAAAACATAGTAAAACGTCATATTCTAGCCTTAAAAACATGTCAGTCTTTTCTGTACTTGTGAGAATGAATGACTGATTCAGTGGAGAAAAGGTTTCTATTAGGATTTAAATATATCCTTTGCTTATTTCATTAAAAAAATAATAATAAGGTTGAATGGATGAGATAAAAAATAGACATGGCATTATTATTTTAAGGTCTTAGGATATTTGTTTGGAACATCCCCATGGGGCCAGACAACCTTTGTATGGACCTCTGTACCACTAGATGTCATGGATGTTTCGCAGACATAGTGCTAGGAGAAGTTACCTTTCAGGAAGAGTCCTGAAACAAGTTTCCTTTGGCTCTGACTGATTGTTTGTCATCCTAAAGACAGTGTGCATGAGACAGGTCATTAGGCAGATGCTTATTATGAGGCAGAGGGTTCATTCTAAAGATTATTGGGTCAAAGTCTTGGTTCCAGCGGTTTTCTTCTAACTTGTTAAGTACTTTGTGGTTGCAAGTGATATTCTTCTGCTGTGGTATATAGCAAATTATGTCATCTAGTAGAAACTCCCTAGTTTCAGTGCCTGATTTTGCTCTCTTTTGCACCAGTTTAAGCTGAGAGCAATTTCACTTAAGGTAAGCTGTTAGAAACAGCTATATGGGAGACTACATTTGAGCCTGTAGGTTTTAAACTGTTTTATTATTGCTGCTCCAGCTCGCGGAGAACTTGGCCTCACTAAACAGTAAACTGAAATTGTAATTTGAGTGTTCTACAGCTCTAGTTGGCGTGTGAAAACCCTCAGCTGGAGTGAGCTGGCCTGGCAGGCGTGGACAGGCTGTCAGTAATCCGTTGTAATGCGCAGGCCTGTCGGTGTTGTAGGATGAGGTGATGCACAAGGTGTCCGAAGTCATGACACAGGAAGTTGGATCTCGTAGGGGTTATCTCCGTGGCCAGGAAGGCTAGAGAGGTGCAGTCATTCTGCAGGCAGTTGTGCTTGTCCGAGGTTTGACTTGTTCAAGCTGTCTGCCACTATATCCCTCACTAGAGGCTGCCAACATGACAGCTCTGCCAGTAAAGCCATTTATATGAGCATTTTGTGGTCTGCATCACACAGAAAGAGTGAGGGTATTTTAGACGGGCAAGCAGGCTCTGTGGTTCACTGTGAAGCTGATTAGAAAGTCCTCAAACACATGTGCCTGCTGGCTGAGCCACGGGACTGGATTCCAGCCCTGGCGGTAACTGGAATGTGGATTCAGCAGCACTTTACACCAGCACAGGTGGGCATGAAAGATGCTGTCTGTCTACATTATGATTTTCTTCACACCAGCGTAAGCAAATAGTCACCACGTTGTTTAGAATTACTTTCCTAAATAAGAAGATGTGTATCTATTACATGTTTGCTTGTTACAGGACTCCAGTACTTCTGAGCTGTTCGAATAACCCTTCTCTTATATTTATGTGCCTTTTCAGGAAGCTGCTCTATGCAGACAACTTCCCATGGACTCAGAAAACATGGTCCCAGTTCAGACAGCTGTGAATACACCTGCCATGACACAAGACATGAGGCCTGTTACAAATAATGGATCCGACCCTTTCTTGAACAGGCAAGTTTATGTCCTCTTCAGTAGGCAACTGGTTCACTTGCCTTCCTTACACTTCTAAAGCTGTCTCTCTAAAGTAGGTTCCTGTATCGTCTGCTGTTGTGCTTGCTGTGAACAGGGGGTACAGCTAAGTGGCTGACCTGAGATCTTTCCATTTATACTTCAAGAAGGAATCTTAGAAAAATCAAACAAATGGTAACAGATGGGTTTAACTGTACTGTAGGTGTGTGTAGAAGACTCAGGGTAGAAGAGGTACATTACCTAAGGATAAATAAAAATGTTTTAGCCTATCAGAACTGTTTTTATCTGGAGAGTTACATATACACGTGTGTATTTCAGAATTTAAGAGTGGCCTCACTTCAGTTGCTTTATATTTGGGCTGATATAACATGACCACATTAGTGGCCAAAGTTGAGGATAAGGCTTAATGACTCAGTATTTAACTTTAATATGTACCGTACTGCCTTTTTTCAAACACCAGGGTCAGGGACCATGTCTACCAGAACGTCTTTACTGAGGCTTTTTCATGTTTCAATTTATAGTGGGCCATACCATTCCAGGGAACAGAGCACAGACAGTGGCTTGGGATTAGGATGCTACAGTATACCAACGACACCTGAAGATTTCCTCAGCAACGTAGATGAGATGGACACAGGTAGAATACTCTGATTTAGCTTAAAGTATAATGATAATTAATAACTTTGTGTTATAACCAATAATGATTTATAATTGCACAACTGAACGATAATCTCTGGCTTTCCTATGCAAGAGAACAGACTGAGACTGGGGGTAAATGCCTAAAACGCACTTAGTGCCTAGAAGGTTCTCAGCTTTAACTTAGGTCCAGATTCTAGCCTTCTACCTTAAACTGATATTAAACAAAGTAAGGAAAAACTGGAAAATGTGAGCCTTAATTTGTGTCTTCATAGCATAGTCCAAGGTAGGAGGAGTAAAAATCTGGTCTTGGGTTACATTCTTGGTAGGAATCACTGTGTTTTCTAACTCTGGGAAATCAGTCTCATTAATAAGTCTTTTACAATGGCAAAGTTGTATTTGCCTTCAGACAGAATGTATTTAGCCAGTTTAGGTTTTGGTATGGGTTTATTTTTGTATCAGTGTCCTCGTATTGTTTAAAATACTGAAAGAAATCACTAGGAAGTCAGTAAGTTTTTTTCCAGATAGTGAAATTCTCAGCACTTCCTCACCTAAACTTCCTTTTGAAGTCATCCAAAGTTCTAGATGATGCAAAGAGTGAAAGGTTTCTCTATTATAAAGGTTTTCATGCTTGTTATTATTACTTTATTTTAAAAAAAAAGTAATACAATATTGTAGAGCTAAATTGCTGTAAACCACTTTTTTCAATTGTGCCCCATGGACAGCTTCACCCTTGTGCGGGGAGCAGGGTAGAGGGTTTACGTAAGACTCAGTTGCATCGCTCCCCATGCAGACTAGTGAACTTGGAACTATCGCACTTCCCAAGTGGAAGATTAGAGGCCGGTTACTCCGAACGCTGCTGGAAAGGGCCTTTTGTGCGTTTGAGAGCAAAGCAAGGATAGGAAATTAACTCTTAGAATATGCATTCTGCAAGCAAATACGGTTTTGAGGTAATGTTTGTAGTGGATGGGAATGCTCGGAAGTGCTTATGGGAAAGGGGAGTCTAATTTTTATATCAATTGTGTTGTTTTGAATTACCCACAAGAAGAGTTTGGTATTTCAAAAGTTCTTCTTTACTTTTGCTAGGAGAAACTCTAGCACAGACAACGATGAACATAAATCCACAACAAACACGCTTCCCTGATTTCCTCGACTGTCTTCCAGGAACAAATGTTGATCTTGGGACTCTAGAGTCAGAAGACTTGATCCCTATTCTCAATGATGTGGAGTCAGTACTCAACAAAAATGAGCCCTTCCTTACCTGGCTGTAATCATTCAATGCTGATTGGGCCTACAATGCAATTCAACATTTCTTTTTCCTCTTGAGATAGCAGTAGAGTATCTGAAAATCCTCAAGAGATACAACTTACTGCCTTAATGACTTTTCTTACATCATCTTCATGGTCAGTTTAATCTCTGCCTGGATTTGATTGACACTAATTTAAATATAAAATACCTACACTATATATATATAAAAATACATATATGCATATATATATTTTCCTCTTTAAAAAAAAAGCACACTACTTTACACATCTGTATTTCACTTCTTCAGACCAGGCAGAAATGTCTCACTTTAAGGACAGAAAGTGGATGGTGTTTGTGCAGGTCGCTGACTGATCTCCTAGGTGCTGATTAACATCACAAACCTTTCATGAATCACAAAAGCTAATTACTGGGTCACTTAGTTCACAGCATCGGACCAGGAGAGCAGTTTTATTACTACGTTTATGACAATAGTATCGGAAGCTTTAAAAGTCTTTTTTTTTTCGTTCTTAGTAACTAAACTGTGCTGTGTGGAATACAGATTAAATCTGATCCATATCAGCCATCTTAATTCTCATTATGTATTTGAAAAGGCACAAACAGTACTAATGCAGTTTCTCTTTTCAGTATATTACTGTATAGTTTTTGGAAAACAAATACTTCCAATCTTGAATGTACCAGCATGGTTGAGCAACATTTTTACACTACAGCATTGTTGCAGAATAAACCAGCCTGGTACTGACTGCTGCCTTTTAAAAGCAAAGCAATGTATTATAAACAAAGCATTTTTAAAAAATATCTTCTATTTTGATGTTTATTATATTAAGCACTACAATTTTGTAACTTAACACATGAACAAATGATTTTTCATATATATAAAATATGTGGCAAATAGCTTAAATGCAAAAACATGCTTTTAAAATCAGGTCTGAAAAATGTGGCACAACTTGTTAATGTCATATGTAGTGGGGAAAAACCCCTTGCTTATACTGTTTTCAGTAGTGTTTTTAACTGATAATGTCAAAATACATGTAGTTGTATACATGAAAGAAGATGGTGACTTTATCAGGGCAATGCTAAAGCAGTATCGTCACTTGTCTGGTAAAGTCGCTTAGTTCTCAAGTCTGTCACGGACTGTAACTGGTGTGCGGGACACAAGGCGTGTTCTGTGTGTTTCTACCTGTCGTATACCCTATGAATGCTTCTTTATCAGAGGTCTGGGACTGAGAAGGCATCAAGGACACTAAGCTTGCAGTTCCCCTGAAATGCAAATGAAGTCCTAAAATTCTTAAGTATTTTGAAATGATATTATTTATAATCTAAGAATTCAAGCTTTTTATATTGAAAACCATGTCTTTTTATGAAAGGCATTTAAAATTTTCTCTAAGCCTAATCCGGGCTATGTAGAGAGAGGAAGAGATGTAGCGCTCAGTGTAAACATGTGTTTGCCCGGTCTAACAACACTCGGCAGGATGTTACCGATGCACCAGAATATTGATCGCTAAAGACTTTTTTCCATCTGGTTGGGTGAAGGTAGGTGAAAAGGTCAGAGGTGAAGTGATGGGGATATGGAGTAGGTTTGGAAGACAAATGGTTACGTGATGAATGCGGATCCTTGCCGGGAAGGGTGGCTGCGGATGGGGTACAAAGAGGAATCCCCAGGGTCCAGTAAAACACGTAGCAGAAGAACTTGATATCAGCTGCCTTGTCAATGGTGAACTGCTGGGCATACACGATACCAGAAGATGGACAGCAAAAAGCACGCACACCAAAATTTGAAAAAAGAGGTGGAAGGCAAAGGCGTACAGTCATGGAAGTTTCATTACACAGGGAAAAGTAGCTCTTTTTATGTTATTTTTTGGGTTTTTTTAAATAGAAAATGAGATGTAACAGCAGAGTTGTGTCTGCTCAGAATTTACTTACTGAATGGGCATTGTGTTTCTTTTATTCTTTTGGAGGGGTTATTTGTTGGGTTTTTTTCATTATTTTTGCTAGTGCTAACTATTGAGATAGCAGAAATTTTTTCAACCAACAGGGGACCGGGCAGGGCTGACCAGTGTTACTGTAATAACGACTAATCTTCCCTTTCAAGGATTTCATCAGGTTGTCAGCCTAAACGAAAACCAGATGGTCCAGGTTTTGTTCTTTAGGGACATGACTGACTTTGGAGAAAGAATTGGAGACTTTTTGGCATCGGGTTGCAATGCCAACTTGTCAGGCTAGCTCGTCAGCACTGCGTGATTGGCCTAACAAAGTGAAAGCCATTGGTGCTAGAACAATTTGCAGTAGCTGGAGGTCTGAGCTCCCATGTGGTTCGGTTGATACAGCTCCTCATTAGATTATGTTTAGAAAATGCAGTTTGTTCATTTGCTAGTAAGTCTGTGCTATTGTAAATTTAAGTTTGTCGTAATAAAAGATACTCCAAGCAGATCAGGTTCTCAGCTGGTGTGAGTCAGCGAACCTGTGCTGACCCCTGTTTGGCTACACCAATCTCATCGACTGAAGGCCGCGCTTCTTACGGTGAGACCTGGTGCAGTTTTCTAGTAAAGTCACGTAAGACGTTCATCAGAATCGTGAGGCTGCAAACTTGATTCCTCTTTCATTGGCATTTCAGGTGGTTAAGTGTCTTGGTTCAAAGACTGTAAAGAGGTAAGCAAATCAGGAACTATGTTTCCATATGACTTCCATAATAAACCAGCAGTGTTGGGTTTCACATAGGAGGGCGCTATGTGAAACAGTACCTCCAGTGTAAGACAACTGCCAGGGTCTTGGGTCACATCTTTATTCGGTCATGAACCAAATCATAGTTAAGTTGAAAGTGATTCTTTACACTGTAAACTTTTCCTTTTTGTAATGGAGGGGATGAAGTGCAGCAACAACAAAATATTTCTTAAAAGTTCTCTTTTTTTAAAAGTTTCTGGCTTTAAACAGGCTTATGGCAGAACTTTTAAGTGTTCAAAGCATATGTCATTCTTATGAAACTGAATTTATTGCTGACTATTTCACTGTACTATTTCAGGTTTTGAACATTGACTTTACTAAATATACACTGCCTGCTTGTGGTATAAGTGCAGTAAATGTGCCAGCTGGACAGTTTTACTGTTGCCCATCACTGAGGGTGGCATACAGAAGTCTGGGTGATACAGAAGTAATGGCATGTTGTTAATTACAGTTTGTATTCTGGTAATACTGATGGAATGTAACTTGGGGAGGGATTGGGTTTGACTTTCTGGTAACAAATGCTGTTTGGGGAAAAGGAAGAATTTAAATGTCTATTTTAAATACAGAAAAATATGGGTATTCAAATAAACTTCTTTCCTAATATACTACATCCATGTACTTGCTAGTACTTTAACTTTTTTATTTACTTCTTTTCATTTTGTTATATGATGTGTGAATATTTGTTTTTAATTTTGAGTACCTTGCAACAGATTGTATGTATCAAAAGCAGTCAGATCAAACTGTTGTATCCAGGGTTTGATTCTGTCTTTTTTATTTCTTTGATCTTGTACATGAAAAACAAATATAAATGAACTTAAAGATTTTGGACGCATATTTGTTTATTAAATTGTTTCTTTTTTTGTTTGGAGGATTTTAGTATGTGCTTCCTGGGGATCTGTATAACACTGTGTCCATGTTTAGCCCGTACCCGGGGCTAAGCTATAACATCGCTCTATCACCTGACAACCCCTGGCCAGCCGGGGAGGGGAATTGGGAAAAAGGAGAGCAGACCCGTGGGTAGAAATGAAAGAGATTTAACGAAACACCACCAACACCAACAGAGACACCCAGAGTTATGCTCAGCCAGATGAATATGCAGCTGTCCCAACTGACTGGAGAGCAGCCCTCGGGAGCAGGCAGAGGACGAGCCAGAGGAACCCCAGCAGGAACCCCTCAGCAGCTCCCCCTCCTCAGCAAACCTTCCCCCTCCGTGCTGACCGTGACATTACGGGACGGGCTGCACCCGTAGCTCGCTCGGGGCAGCTGCCCTGGCTGGCTGGCCCTGCCAACGGCCTGCCGGGCACGGCTGGGCTGGGGCTCTGTCCCAGGACACACTGCTTGGAATAAAGGTACAGACATACTAGTCTGTGCAAACAGCATACATTTTGAACTACATGATTAGCACTTAGCAAATGAAATGGGTTATTTTACCATTATGTTTCAGTTTATTAGTAGTTATTAGGGCCGTGAGTGGTGGTTACGCTTTTACTGGTAATGCTTACAACCTGCTTCCCAGTGCCACCATTACTTGTTTCATTTAGCGGCGCCTTGTCATTCGTAATTCACTAGCACAAATGTTTTGTTACGATTTGTTTAATACTGTTACCTCTAAGCAGAGAGTTAGCACCAAGTCCATTTGCCGCTAAGTTCTGTTTTGGGGACTTAAATAGTGCATTGTTTTCAGTTTGATCCCTTATTCAAGAAGTTTCTTAAATTCTGCATTAAGAAAATACCTTTCTTTCCTTGGAACAAGCCGTGAAACCTAAACATCCTGGCTTGTATTTGAGTATCTGGTCTTTACTGTCATGGTCCACGATGTGGGTGATTTAAGATCCAATACAGCTGTTACTATTAATTAAATACTCTTCCTTGAATCATTCCCTTACATAATTTATTCTAATTAATTGATAGAATGCTTCTAACAATATCTTGCGTTTACATAAAGAAGCTCTTGAACCTCCACTAAACAGAAATGCAAAGTGTATTAGCTTCTGACCCTGTTTTGAGGAACAAGGTGTTTGTTAATTCATGGTTTATTTACTCAGGAATATTTATCAAGTTTCTTTGGCAGCAAAACTGAATGTGTGTTTGTTTATAAAGGTCATTCAGTTTGTTCCTAATGATGCCAACTCACGTCTTGGAAGGGACCTCTCTTTCGTCCAAGCGGCTCAGCGGTGCTCTGTGCAGATTGCCACTCCAATGTGGTGTTGCCAAGGAGCTGTAATAAACCCTTCGTCAGGGAGGCACTTCCTGAGACTGTGAGGTACTGAAAACCCCAGTTGTTCCAGGGGAAGCATGTCAGTGCTCTGGCTTTCCCAGACAACAACTTAACGTCGTGGTCCCACCGAGGGTTGTTCTGTTCTCGTTTCTCTACGTGAGTTCAGACAGCCAGTTCAGGCTGCACCAACAACCGCGCACCTGAAAAGGATTCCAGCGCTGGTGTTTTCTGCTGGGTGAGTGGTGTGCACGTCACTCCTGGGAGTCTGTCATGAAATGAGTGATTATCATAGTTGAGGTTGGAAGGGACCTTTAGAGGCCATCTAGTCCAACCCCCCTTCAGCGAGCAGGGACATCTTTAGCTGGGTCAGGTTGCTCAGAGCCCCCTCCAACCTGACCTTGCATGTTTCCAGGGATGGGGCTTCTGCCATCTCTCTAGGCAGCCTGTGTTTCACCACCCCCATTGTAAAAAAATTCTTGTTTACATCTAGTCTAAATCTGCCCTCTTTTAGTTTCAAACCATTACTCCTTGTCCTGTTGCAACAGGCCCTGCTGAAAAAGATTGCCCTCACCTCTCCTGTAGCCCCCTTTAAGTCCTGGAAGGTCGCTGTAAGGTCTCCCCGGGGCCTTTTCTTCTCCAGGCTGAACAGCCCCAACTCTCTCAGCCTGTCCTCACAGGGAGGTGCTCCAGGTCTCCTGTATTGCCTACAGCTCACCGTGCTGCTTTTCCAGGAGACGTTGGGGTGGTTGAAGTCCCCCAGCAGGATGAGAGCCTGTGAGCACGAAGCCTCCTGTAGCTGGAGTAAAAGGGCTTCGTCCACAGGCTCCCCTTGATGGGGGAGCCTGTAGTAGACAGCAATCACAAGGTTCCCTTTGTTGCCTCAGTCTGATTCTTACTCATAGGAATCGTCCTGCTCATGGCTATTCTTCAAATATGGATCCTACACAACTTTGAGGTGGCAGCGATTTAAGAAATCTTAGCACTATTAGAGTAAATCACAAGATTAGGTTGTATGGCTTTTAACAATACTTAACCATTGGACAATTATCAGAGTGCTTTAATAAAGTTTGCTATAAACAACACAACAACTTAATTAAAGACTTGAAAATGGCAAGGTTCACACGGGACTTAGAACAGTTTCCTAAATCGAATCGCACACACACAAACATACACATGCACACAGATACAGAGGTTAACCTACGATCAAGAATTTTTTCTCTTTACAAGTTGTAGTAAATTATTGCTACCAATCTTTTAAACCTTGCGAAATCTAATTGTAGTGAATTACTCACTATTCTCCTTTATCCATGTTTGTCAGCAGACGATCTTTGCACCCTTCTTCATTGGCACCTATCAGTGGATGACCTTGGAAATCCTCGCAAAATCTACTGTGAGAGGTATTCCAACCCAGGGGGAAATACAATCTGCTGCAATCCCGGAGAGCTCAAAGGCTCTCACTTAGGATAAGTATTTATAGGATCACGAGATGATTGACTTTGGTCGGTATTTTCCCATTTTGGCCAGAATTCTTGTCAGGTAATTCTGGTACCTTCCAGAGCGGTCTGTGATCCAGGCAGCAGGAGTTTCAGGAATGGTTAGGGATCGCCTAACTGGCCTAACTCACTGTACTTGGAACCAGGGCAAGAACGTGCCAGATCGTCCCAACTGACTGCACTTGTAGCCAACATAAGAAAGTGCCAGATCTTCCCGACTCACTGCACATGTAGCCAAGACAAGAACACGATGTTGGCTCGTCCTGACATCGCAACGCGGCCCAGGGGGTCTGCACCACCACAGTCTCACCTCCCACACCAGTTCCCACAGAGTTTTGTAGGGAGGGCATCCCAACGATGTTATTTTCAGTGTGATACTTCAGTTAAAATCTTCCTTATGTTTTTTTCCCTGCCTGCTCCTCAAAGCTCACCCTTCCCTGTACCATCAGCAATGCCTGAGTCCGCCACGGGGTAGCTGCTGATTCTTCAAAATGCCATGGCTAGAATCACAGGTGATACTCCAGAAAAATTAAGACCACGTGCTAGGGTGGGTCGTTTTGTTTCGCTGTGTTGTATTTCATTCTGAAAACGAGCTCTCTGGTAAGCTCTGGTTTGCAGGATTCCCCTCGAACCGGGGAGCGCGGCCGGGCAGAGCAGGAGGCGCCGCGCGGGGCGAGGCGAGGGGCGGCCCCGCCGAGGGCAGCTCCGCCGGCCCGCGGCCTCGCACCTGCCGCTGGCGCCTGCTCCCGCCGCCGCCCCGGGCGGCCGCTCCCGGGGCGCCCCTGGCCGCGGTCGGCGGCGGGAGGGGAGCGGGGCCGCAGCCCGGGGGGGCCGCAGCTCCCACCCGCTGCCCAGGAGCGAGGCGGCCCCGCGGGGCCGGGAGGACCGAGGCCGGTAGCAGGTAGGAGGAGGTGGGCGAGGGAGGTGGCGGCGCCGCCCCGGTTGGGACCCGGGCCCGCGGGACCGGGCCGAGGGCGCGGGCTGCGGCTCAGCGTGCGGGAGCTGCCGCCGCGGGCGGCCCCGCCAGGGCCGGGGCACTGTGTGAGGCGGTGGCGGGCGGTTCTCGGCCCGCGGTTGCGCGGGCTCGGCCTGCGGGGCCTTTGCGGGCGCCGGGCCGCGGGCACAGGCCTCGCCGTTGTCTGCGCGGTTGCTGGTTGCGCCGCGAGTAGTGCAGAGCCGTGAGGGGGAGCCGAGGCTGGACTGGGGGCAGTGATGAACGTTCAAGACTGGAATGATGTTAGCACCCATCCCTTCCTTTCGGCTGAGCAAACGTCCTAACTTTGGGTATGTTATTTCCTAATTTTAGAAGCAGACTTCTTGCAAAGAGTTGCCGGTTAAGTGGTGCATCGTTCACAGGTGACGCTGTGCTGTGGTTAACGTGTCACCTCCTTGCAGTCTGTTGATAGGAGACAATCAATAAGGAGAGCTCCACCTGTGTGTAGTTGAGCTGTGCAGGGCCATCGTTTGGTCGGGCTGAAGTTGAAATGCGTGGGCTCAAAATCCCATGCACACACTCAACATGTTGTAACCTCAGTTGTTAAATAACCTGCGTGTTTCTTTTTGTATAAACTCTCAGCTAAAATGACGCCACACAGTGTCAAAATGGCCATGCTCTCAGCACCCTAGTTAACCAGTCACTGAGCAGCCAGTTTTTAATGAGTGAATAATGAGGCTTCAGAAAACGTGTGCATCTCTGAGATTTTACAAATGATACGAATACGTTTCCCTCAGACTGCTAGGATTTCTGTAGCTGTGTGAGTGTATATATGTTGACATTTGTACACTCCAAAACTGAGTGTGGTGTTGAAGTTGGTTGGGACTACTGAGGTCTGTTTTAACACTTCCAGTTCTCCCTGTTCGTGGTTTCTCTTGCCATCATCTTTCTGTCCTGGTCTGCCACTGTACCCTCTTTACTGTGACTTCTCTCCCAGCAGTACCACTGGCTTATTATATCTTTCTCTGTTACAACCATCTGTGATCAGTCCATCGCCTTGATTTTACTGGATGCTTTGCTCAGTAAAAACACAGAGAGCAATCTCCAATTACTGCAGAACTGACACTGGAGCTAAGTGTGATTGCCTGGAGATTAAATGCTAGGGGAGAGTCTCAGCTGTTAGCCGTAACGGAGTAGATTAGGAGCACTGCCTTTAGCACTTTGAAATGCTAGATCAGCCGAGTTGCTGGTTCCAGTTCATTTGTGCTTGTTCAGTACACCCCAAGGCCAAGCTACGAATGCAGTCCAGGTGAAACATGTGTGCCTTGTCTCGGTATCTGCTGTATATTAGCTCATGTTAGAAAAGCACCGTGGAGCTGGGCATCTTAGAAGCATTGACTCATGAAGCACCCGTTGATTTCGGTTTTAGCTACCATAGCTTCCTGTCTGTTATTTCTTATCTCAAGGCTCCCACAAACATTTATGTATCTGTTTATTAATATATCAAAATTGTACACTATGGAGCTACCCGTCCCTTTGTGGAATACTGATGAGAAACATTCCATGTTCCCAAAGGCTTCACATAAATAAAACAAGACAAATGCAAGATGAGGTGCAGGACAGCTGCTAACCGCAGATGAAAGAATAGATGTAAGATGGGTGCATCAGTGGGTGGTGATCTAAAGGGTACTCTCAAATTCCCTACAGTGCAGTAGAACAGGTGGGAGAGACAGCTGTTTCTAAAGAGGTTTTTTTATAATATCTTTTATCGTCTTGCACAATGTATCTCTGAGGCCGTTTTGCTTTTATTAATGTAACTTTTAGTACCTAAATCTAGCTATTTAACATTTTTTGCATCTTGCTCACCAGCTTTTACTGCTTCTGAATACTTTTAAGTTCTTCAGAATCTCTAGTGTCGGTACAGAGTACATGAAATACATTTTCTGAAAGCACACACCACAGAATCATTATTTCAGGAGGAAAATTTTAGGAAAGAGATGTCGCAAATATGTTGATGAACTAGAAGCCTTGAGACATCCAGTCTGGCAAGCTGGTATGTGAAAATTTGTTTCAGGAATTTCTTAAGAAGCATATCAGTTGGTCTGAATCCCTCAAACTTCTCCAGTCCTTCTTATTTCCTCCTTTATTTCTTTGGGAAATAGTTCTTTATTTTTAAGTTTTAAAAGATTAATTCTTTCTAAAAAGTATTTTTGTTTTTCAACTCTTTTGCCTTTCCTATCTCTTTCGTAGCATTGTGCCAAACACAGCTAAATCAAACTTCTGCAAAAAGATGAATAAATAGCATTTGCAAGCATGTATAGATTGGAAGCTTTAAGAAGAGGAGTTACGAGCTACTCGGCTGGACTGAATAGAAATTGTAACCCATGTTGAAGTCACAAGTCCAGCGTTCAGCTTCTGGGAAGTTGTAGGAGAAGCTTGCAGGAGCACACATGAATACTGGGTTGTGAAAGAACATGAGTTATGATGACAGAGTGAAGTTTTTTTTGTTTTGTTAGAGGTGAGGATTGGAATATGATAGGAGTCTCCAAGTATGTGAAAGTTTTATGTGAAGAGGAAGACTTTTCCATAAGCCTACCGGGAAGAGAACAGCTTTGTACCACGGGGGTGCATGATTACATACGACGAATGTCTTTCTAACTTTCAGAACAGTTAGCAGTGTTATAAAATGCTGAAGCTGTTTGATCCCTGAACTTAGAGATTTTTAAGAACAGGTTACACAGACCCGCCTTTCTATGGCTTTAAGTCACTGCATCACCTTTGTTAGACAAGGGATTTCAGTTAATTAGTTAGTGCCATGGACAGGAGGTTAAAAGCCCTTTTACTTCACAAGTAGAAACGAATTTGGTTACTTGCTGTGAATATTTCTACATCATTAAATTATACATTTGAAGATGATGTTCTATATGAGAAACCGGCTTGCTCTCTAAAAAGACCAGACCTGTGGGATTCACAGCAGTGACCGATCAGGTTGTGATTCATGCTTGTCTTTGCAGCTAATGAACTTTGCTGCTGGAATAAATGGCTAGGGCACTGTGCCTGTACCTGGAACACTGCTGCTCCGTCCCTCCCATCTCAATGTGTAGTGGAGAAAGTTGAAAAAACTTCAAATAAAGGTGAAACAACTTCTGTATGAGGAATGGGTAAATATACTAGTGCTCTTCAGGCTAAAAAAAAAAAGAGGCCACTGAGAGGAGGTAGGAGAGAACCTGTGAAATTAGGTATCATGAAGAAGCAGGGATAGGACTGGCTGTGTCCTCTTTCTTGCAGGCAAGAACTAGGAGGCATCAAACGAAAGGAACAGGTGACAGAGTCAGAGCAAAGGAGTTTTTTCCCATAGCATCAAGTTAGACTATGGAAGAGATATTGTGATCCAAGAAACGACTGCACAGCTTCATGGAGGAGGAGTCCCTCAAGAAGAGTTAAATGCAGAGATGGAACCTTTGTCTCAGGAGGTCCCTGGAATACAAAGAATTGTAGGCTGGGAAAGTCTCTGTACAAGCTTCCCATATTCTTATACTTTCTGTTTTCAGTTTCATCTTCTACAGCCCTTCTGTGTTGTTGCATTCTGTCTGGGGAGAGTGACTGGAGGAAAATTGAGTGTGAGTTAGTGAAGAATCCAGATGCCCATTGTGGTGAGAAATGGCTGTGGGTTGGTCTTTCTCACTGAATTCCTGGTGTGAAGCAGGCTATAGTGGTGTCCGAGATGGCTCGTAACACCTCAGACTATGGATCCACAGCACTCTATTCTTTTGCCTGTTACTTTGACCCTACACTTGCACAGCAGTGCTGCTGAATACAGCCATCTGTCAGACACAGTCAAGAAAAGAGACCTCACCATGCGGTTCATGAATCTCTCTTGTAACAGGGACTCTGTAGAGAGCATTTTAATCATAGCAGGTCTGGAAGAGAGAAGTCCTTGCTTTTCCACGCAATGTGAACATATTAAAAAAACATTAGACTTGTGATATTTCCATCTGATAGACCTCAAAAGAAAACAGACACAACTGCATTACAACTGAGCTTGTACCAGCAGCATTTGGTAGTCCTCAGTTGGAAAGCTGACTCAGGAGAGAAAATATTTTGCCTGAGAATACTCTCTTTTTAAATGGAAACTGTTTTACGAAAATAAATATGAATGCGAGAGTGGAATTTCACTTATTTTATTCTGTGATCAGGGGTTTCGGGAAGCCTGGAAAGGGAGTCAGGGCTTCATAATGTTAGTGAGGGGAAGTGCCCTTCATTCTCATCTTCTTAGCCAGAGACGGTGCATCTTAGGGCTGCTTTATGGAACGGTTGCGAAAGGGAGCGTCTCAGGAAATGGAGGGTTCTCTACAGTATTCGTATTCTTTAGACAGTTCTGTCTCCCTGGAAAAACAAAAACATGAAGGTAATTTAGTGGCCACTATTCCTGTAACTTTCAAAGGATTTTATTAGTTCCCAGTGGCTGTGGGAAGCTGTCAGATAAACACCATAAATACGGACTGAGATCATATTTTCAACACCTGGCAACACTGTAGGGTTTCACATGTACTTTAGAAGACATGATCATGGCACTGAATGAAGTCTAGTTTAGTTTTTCAGACTGTCAGCTAGTCAGGTGTATATATAGCTATTATCAGTACACAAAATAATGAAAGAAAACTGTCAGTTGCTCACCCCACAACATCCGCAACACTTGCAGTCCCCACAGATTGTTCCAAACAGGCCGTTCACCACCTGAATGCCACAGAGCACTGCCTGGATCCCACTCATGATGAGCAGCAAGGAAAAGAGGGTCAGGTTCCACGGGATGATGTTTTCAGGTGACTGACATGCGTTCCACAATGTGTGGTTACCGAGGTAATTCCTGGGGGCAGGGAGAAAACAGTTATGAAGACGATGATGTTAGCTCTGACAGAGCTGACAAGTTGTCGCTGTTGTGGTATGGCTGAGGTTCTGTTAGCTTCAGTACGGCGAGAAAGAATTTCCATTATGCTGGTGCTACGTGTCTAGAACATGATTTTGTTTTAGTTTGTACACCAGTTGAAGCAATTGATTTGAAAAGACAAGGCATCAGAAGGGAACGGAGACGAGTGTGTGTTTGATACAATTGTGCGGTTTCTGGTATTTTGGGAAGAAGAGATTTCAGCCAAGCATGTGCCAAAGGATGTTCGGCTGTGCCAGTGGCCGTTGTCACAGGCGTTTCTGCTCCTGGTGCAGCGGCTCTCCGCTGGACGGAGCAGTGCTGGCCTCCACTGCCATGGAGTGCCCCCCACTGTGCCCCATGGGCCGGGGGCTCCTCCTGGGCAGAAACCTCGCACTTGTGCTGGATTACAAGGTTAAGTTTGTGTATGTGTGCATGCGTGTGTAAGGTCTGAATGCTGGATTGGGGTGTTCAGTCCAGTACCTCACAATTGGCTGGGAACAAGGAAGCAATGTTGCATTCTACACCTAAATATTTGTCTTTATTTACTGTATTACATCATAATGAAAACAAAACAAGTGAATCGAGCAGTTGCCTCTTGCCCACTGAGCTGAAAAGAACAGCTTTTGCTTATCTAGATGCCTCATCTAAAGAACAGCAGTATTAGGTAAAAGTATTTTCCATAATTTTTGCACTCGTATTTTGATTTTTAAGTGCTTAACCACTTAGTAGATTTCCTCTGCATATTCTTAATGCTGTTTTGTTTCTATGTTCCTGTCAAGTAATTCCTTGACTGCGACCGAAATTATGTTTGAAACAGAGCATATTTTTCCAGACAGAATTAGACAAAAGCAGTTGGTTTCCAGCCCTCACTAGCCCATGAACAAATAATGTGTAACTTACAACATTATACTTCTTTTTACCTTTTTTTTCCCTTTTCAACCTGAACTATAATTTTGTGGTGTATTATGCAAGAAACACTGCTAGGCCACTTTTGACTGAGGAAGACTGCATTAAAGATTCTCAGGTGCTGGGGGGCTTACTGCACCCCTTATCGATCTGTTCTGATCACACCTTCTCTCCTTGGTAACACTTTGTACCCTGTTTTCAGTTGGCCCTTTGCTGACTTCAGCCCCGAGCTACTGGATTGCTAGGGTCTCATGTTCTTCACACCACCTCTCTGAAAGTGGTAAATATACCCGACAGCAGACATGTTTGAGGTGCAGAGTGTGAGGAACAGACAACTTCCACATTCCATAACCAAAATAAAATGACACATAGATACTAATTATTTGAATACCATCAAATGTCAATATAAAGTGTCACTGCTATTCATCTAGTGGAGTATATCCCCATATACTGCTTATCATCCTAAGAATAACCTAGAGGCTGTGCGTTTCTCTCTGTTGGCTCCTTTGGAAATCAGTAGTTTTGGTTGTACTTGCTATTCTTTACATCCATGCTCCTGAACCTTATTTAGTATAGATGTGCGTTGCTGGCTCTTCTAAGAGCTGTGTTTTAGACAAACAGTGTCATTCCCATTTTTGTACAGTGGATTTGGAAGTTAAATCATATCACAAACTTAAAACGTGTAACTTTTTTTCTGATAGTCTTGTCTTACCCATCCTGGAAAGGATAGGTCCATTCTGTTCCAGTGAAACATTTAGGGCCTTTGTTTAGGGCTACTGCTGACAGAATAAAGCAGTATCCAGCTCCCAGAAATCCAACGGCAGCAAATATTATAGAAGAAAACATCTGATGAAAAGAAAAAAATAATGTTATTTTTGTTCTCATTCAAACAATGAAATGTACCCTATTAGTGTCCACGTACGTTCCCTAAATTCAGCTCTTAATCGTCAAAATAGTTAACTTCTGAACAGCTGAAATATATCAGTTTGCAATTACGTAATAAATGTATAACGTGTACCTGCACTGGCATTTAGAAGCTGAGCACCATTTGCCTGAAGAGGAGAGGGGTGGATGCTGACACAGTAGATGGCACTCCTCCCCTTTGGACAGTATTTATCCAGTAGACCTCGTTGTTGTTTGAGGTCCCGTGTTTCACTGAAGCGAGTCTTTCTCAAGAGATAAACAAGACTTAAGTCTTGGACGACTCAAGGCATTAAAAAAAAATATCTACAGTACCTTTTACAAAGTTAGCTTTGTTATCTTGGTCATATCTAGACCGGGTGATTATGTTTTTCCTTTCTGAGTCTCCCCTTCGGGTTTCATATTAGCATGCTGTATCTCCTCGCAGGTACTCGTCATCATTAACTGTAATAGTGGTTGCAAAGGCTGTCTTTGTTTTTCTGGCTTTCCACTGTGGCGTTTTCATATATACTAATGTGTAAGTAAATCAGGGCAAAACTAATGCCCTGCTTGCATTCTGAAGCACTTGTAGTCATAATAGTTTGTAGGTAGAGTTAGGGTCTTCTATTGGATCAAAGTGATACAGGTGGAGGAAAAAAAAAGTACTTTCAGGTCTGTGAGCATTTGTTCAGCCCTCATCATGAGACTCTTGCCTTCAGTGTTGACATGCATTTTTATGTTGACATATCTGATGGGGCTGACTTAAACATTATGTTTCTGCAGTAGACATCATGATAACGGTGCTGCTGCTAACACACAAGAGCAAATTCAGTTCTCAGTCACGCCGTGGTAAGGCCACCAGGACTCTTTAGTACGGTGTATGTAATACTTGTGACTGTACGCGCACTCCCAGTCTCAGTCAGCTGCACTCTAACATGAGTCGTTCACGAGGTGCTGCGCTGCAGAACGCAGTCACGTTTTGGGCGTGCCGGGTTCAGCTGGCCCCAGCGGCATGAGCACAGGCAGCGAGCTCAGCCCTTGTCCGTAACCATGGCCCGTCCAGCTGCTTGGCAGAGGGGCGAGCGGCAGCTTGGCAGCAAAACGCGAGTGGTTTGGTGCTCGCTGAGTTGTAAGAGTTCTTCAAAGCTAAACTAAGATGCATGCACTGCTAACAGAAAATTTGTAATACAGTGTGGTGAAGAGAAATAGGTGGCTCCATTTCCCCCTCCGTGAAGTTCCACCTGCTTTGTTGGGATTGCATGAAGACTGCATCAAAGGCAGGGGATTTAGGGAAGGCTCCTTGTAAACCTCACAGTCATCATTCTCTTCCTATTTGGTTTTTTTTTTTCTTTTTTTTTTTTTTTTCAGTTGAAAGCCTGTTCCTTTATAAAAAAGGATAATGATCTACTTGAGCCAAACAGTTTATTTCAAAAGGACAGACTTTCCTAGTATAAATATATTTGGTTTTCTCCAATCTTATTTTTAAGCTAAAAGGCTTGAAATGGTTACTACTCTCTGAAGGTATCCATTTGAAACTTTTCACTTCTAGTGTGAAAGGAAGCTATAAGTTCCAAGTGGAGACTGCTCTGCCTGGCTTTAAGCAGGAGGTTGGAGTAGGTGACCTCCCAAGGTCTCTTTTCCAACCTGAAAATTCCTATGAACCTGATGAGATACTCACAGCCCATTGCATGGGTCTGCAACGAGTTGGGAATGCAGTGCTCAACTGTCAGAATAATTTTTAAAACTGCCACAAAAAATAGCTAGAGAGAACTGTTATACTTTGCAAAACAAAGTGCAGATCTTTCAGAAATTAGTTTTGATTGTGACAGCAACTATAGGTATCATGTGATACCAAAGTACACCAAGGCAGTACAGTTGTGGTACCTACAGCACAACATCAAAGGCATGTTGCAGTTTTTACAGCCTGCTATTTCCACTTTGCAGCGCTCAGACAAATGTCAGGGCTTTGTGTGCAACATTGTGGACAGCATCTGCCTAGTCTCTCGGTGACTGCCAGCAGAAGATACACATATTGTTTCAGTAACAGTTTAGCTTTTACTTTTTTGCCATGTTTCCTCTCACTTACCGCAAACCTCTTCCCACAGCTCTCATTGCCGCAGCATCCACAGCAATCATTATTCTTAAGGCCCATAAATACCAAGGCAGGAAAGACCATCTACCAATAACAGAAATACAGTTTGAATTGGAATGAATTCAAGTTACATTTGCTTTTAAATATAATAGTTTTATGTCTATTTTTTTTCTTATCACTACATTGTTACCTATTGCAAAACTGTTGGATGACTTGTAATTTATTTATCAAAGAACAGTTTGCAGTGTTGCAACCTGCATTTGAGGTACTGAGGAAATTCGGCAATGCAAAGTCATGGGCGGGGAGGGGGGGAGGTGGAGGGGAGGGAGGGCAGAGGGGGGAATGTTTGCATTTGTGTACTCACCAGTATGCCAGATCCCACGATCCCTCCGAAGTACCAGACCTCATCTGTAATGTGTATATTGTCTTCCACCACTCTTCCTCCAGGGAAAAACAACAAAATGTTAGCGAGGGTACATAGCACAGCCAGGGGGATAAGAATGGTTCCCAGGCACTTGGCACAACCTCCTGTGCACATGCTTTTTTGAAGAAATGGCAAACACAACGGAAGGCAGAGGAAAAATCTCTCAGATGTTCTCAGAACTCTTTTATAAAAAGGAGCTTCTTGGTGTACTTTACAACATCCAGTTTCTGCTGTGCCTTTAGAGGAGCTGAGCCTGTAGAATGCTTCCTTCAGAGATGTTGCTGCAGTCGATCAGAAATGGAGTGTGCTGGTTATTTATATGTTCTTGCAGCCATGATGTCAATTTTCTGAACATCCGTAAATGAAATTACGTTCAGTACAGCCTCTCATTTTACTATGACAACCAATAACCCCTGTTAATATTTTACTAATGTGGATGAGACACTTCATTATCTGGGCTCAGGTCATGGGTAGATACCCTTCTTAGTTCTGGATCATCATTTTTACAATGCACAGTCCTTCTTCACAGTACAGAATACTTCTTTGTAAAGACTGACAGGAAAATGCAGAACGAAGCAGCTGATGTTAATACAGCCGTGTGCAATGGAAAAGTCCTAGTGAATTTTCTTTTCTTTGGGAAAGTTGAGCTAGTCATTTGTTATTTCAAAGCACTCAGATTAGTAATAGATTTACAATAGGTAATGACTTGTTATGGAGGCAGTGCTTTGCAGCTGATATCTCTGAAAAAAGGCTAATGATAAAAAACATTTCAGTGGACTTGCTCCTTCTGTTGTGCCATTTTGTGTTCACTAAGGATAACGTGTTCCCTCAAAGCCCAGCATTTCATCTGTGCGCAGGCAAAATTTCCACTTAAAATTACGCTGCATGTGGTAGACTCGAGCTCAATGAGACCCTCACTGGCTTAGCATGCAACGTTTTATTCAAGCAAGCAGCTCTTTTAAAGCAGGCTCTGCAGCTCTTTAATGGATACTGTATACCTTCTCTTTCACATTTAGATTAGGTATATTGTCCTATAGAACTTGTGTTATGCTGATTTTCACACCAATCTTCATTCCTAGGAGACAGTGATAAATGCAATTCCATTGCCATCCCTGTGTGGACGTAAGAATTCTATATGTTTTGAGATGGACAACAATTTCCACTTTGCTCAGAGGGTAAAGCTCAGGAAATTTTCATTCAAATTTGAATTAAGCTTTTAAAGATGTTTGAAGGACTTTTTTGATCCTTATAGTGGATCTCTGCTGAATATTCAAAGACAGTCAGCCCAGAAATATCTAAAATTTTACCTTGCACAACCACAAAATCCCATGAAGTACATGATACTGAACTGTCCAAAGCTGTCTTGAACTGCCCAGAGCTATGGGTTCAGGTTAAGTGCCAATGCTGAATAAGCTGGGTTTTGCAGCCATCATCCTTACAGAAATGACACAGCTGAAAGAAACCCACGTCACTGTTTAGACTTAATTCCCTGATCTGGTTCATCACAAGCCACACCGACAATTGTGCGGATACAAGGAAGCCAGGAGAGCAGGGACTGGGACATCTTGAGCCACCACTGCTGCTGAAGAAGCGTATTTGGAACCAGAGCCTGGGCCTGGCAGCTTTAGGCTTCTTTGCAGAAACAGAAGGATATAAAGCAGTTTTATCAGATTAGAGGGCCAGACCTCATGTTTTTTAGGCAAATATGTTTTTAAGGTGACAGTAGTAATGCTAGAAATCCTCTTTAATTAGATATGCAATTCTTGTACTTGTGAGGTGCAACTGGAAGGGTTGTCAACTTGTGAGAGAGCTCTCAAATGCTTTTTTTCCTGAAAGCACTAATAGGATTGAACACAGACAGGTGCTGTCTCTAGCAGGTAGTGTGTTTGGGGTTCTGCTGTAAAACATGCATCAAACTTAAACAAAATTAATTACTACTAATTTAGGAGTGGCACTGGGTGCACTCTTACTGTTTTCAGTAGCTAAATTCTGTCTAACTTCAGGCAGAAAGGATCATGGTCTTGGCTTTTTGATTAAAAGATGAAACTATGAAACCCGTTTTCATGTCAGACTTGACTAGATTTGTGAGCTTCATGTTTACTTCAGGGAGCCCGCTCTCAGACTTAAGCAAATTACCACAGTATGATTTAATCTTTGCAGGTAAAAAATCAGCTCACTTATTGACTATGCACTCACTTGGCCTTGAGTGGAGCAATCTCTACAAAGAAATCTTACTTTTTCCAATGTGTCCTTCCCTAGATACTAGTAACCAAGCGGGCAAATGCTAAAGGCTGTCAGGTTCTTTGATGGGTTAATTGATAATCATATCTTTCTGATATGTCTATTATTGCTTTAATTAAAATAAGTATTTGCGTAGATCAACAGAAGTAGGAAATACTCACTGAAAGTTTTTATTATTGAGAATTTATGGAACTCCCAATACCAGTCACAAAAACAGCTTTTAATGGCTTGGGGAGTAAAAATGGTGCTTCATTTCCAGAAGTACCACTGAGATAAAATACGTGTGACTCACATCAGCTCCATACCTCTGGCACCAGGAATTCCCGTGGTGCTAGGAAACTAAGAACTTATTTGAACAACTCCCATTTCCCTAAGAGTATCAGAAGTCCCTGGGATGATTCTAGAGACTCTTTTTACTCTTCGGTTGACCTTTTCTCTGGCAGACTAGTCTGCGTAGATGACTTGACGGAGATCAGAAACGTACAGACATTTTCTATTGGTATAGAACACAAAGTATGTGTTTCTCCATATTTGAGATTAAAAGGTTGATTTTATATTTATTTTGTGATTTCTGGAAACTGTGCTGTGTGGTGCAAGACTGTTTGCAGGGAAGACTGACTTAGAAATGCTTTAATATTCCTCTTCACTGAAGTGTTAAGTCATATGGTGAAGATGAATCAAAACCTGAATGTATATTCCATAGATTGAAATTTTGAAATTATAGTATGTGCCACGATTTAGGATAACACAAACAGTTTTTTGTTTAAAAGGAGAATGTTTCATTTCATATATACTTAAGCTCATTCAATAAAGGATGGCCAGGAATGGTTGTCACCGCTGCCAAAATAATCATATGCATTATTTCGTGTACTAAGGACACTACAGGATGGTTCCTTTGTGAGGACCACTCCTAGGAACAAAGATGCCTTTAGTGCTGGTGTCTGAGTGGACTCACAATTCCTGAGAAAATCACACTAGTTTACTTTGTAAAAAGAGTTTTATTCAGGTATTTAGTACGACAAATTTTGAGTGGCTTCAAGTTTGCATATAATGCAACACGAGTGAAGTCCACACATTCTTGGGAAGAGCAGATGTAGCAGAACAGCCCGGACAGTGACAGTGGTTGTTCCCAGTGGACTGGAAGATCCCTGTGAAGCACAGTGTGTTTAGCGCTATTGGCACTGGCCGTTTTTGGAGGAGCTTGTAACTGGTGATTCATTGAACAATTTCTGGGAGTGGTGCTGTGTTCATTTTTATTGTTGTGTCGTTGTGATTCCTCTCTTAGCCATTTTGCTAGGATAGTGGAGGTTGTAAACAACGTAAGCTGTTTGGTATACGTTTGGGAAGCGTGGCCCTTTACGTCCCACACGGCTCCACCAGAGCAATTGCCTCCGTCAGGCTCGGGGAGCTGCCTGCTGCCAGACACGTGCTGCTTCGGCCTGTGTTGTGTCTCACCTGGGAGCTGGACGTGCCTGTTCTGCTCATGGAATAGCCACTGTTGGAGGCATTGCCACTGATTGTTAGTTGGGCCCCTAAAGGAGAGTGGAGCATCTGGTCCCATGTGCAACATGCACGTGACCATGGACGAGAACATTTTGAAAGGCTCCTGCTCACAAACTTAACATTTCATTCCAAGGACAGCTATCATGCAACAGAAGAGCAGGCAGAAAAACAAATGAAGATGTCCTGACTATGTGTGGTGTCCAGTAGGATGTCGGAGTTAGGCCAATGTAAGCAGTTTTCATGGCTTTCTACAGCCTGCTATGGCTTCTGTGGCAAAGATTCAGAACTTGAAAACTCTGCATACTTCACTTGATATGTTAAATAGACTTTCATGACGTTTCCAGTGGGGTAGAGAGCATCTGTAATTTGGCTCCCAGTTATAGCATAGTGACTCAGTAACAGGCATAGGGAAAATATTTGCTGTAGATGGAACATAAATCTTACTTGTTGTTTCTGCCCCGCGCCCCGCCCCCCCCCCCCCCCCATCAGACTAGAATGCAGCTTTTTTGTAGTTGTGAATCCTGGCTTGCAGTAAAGGGGAAAGGTGTAAATTGTCTTGCATCCAGCACCCTGCCATCCTGATTTACTGTGAGTGACTCAAAGGCAGATGCTTCTACCAGGCCCTTGCCAGGTTTTCAAGCTGAGCTTCACAACAGTCCTGCTCCTTCCCTCTTACTCCACTCACCAACATTGTCAGTACCACAGAAGGCTAGCCAGACTCCTCTGTTCAACTATATTCTTATTTATGCATGGACTTTTTAAACTACTGCCAACCTTTATGTGAAGGTTGAAGTTACACTTACTTGTCAGCAGGGATGGCTTAAGGGGAGGTGGCATCCAGTCTGAGCTGGAAAACAAAACTCAGATTGACTCTAGCCTTTTTCCAGGGAAAAACTGAGTGACTTGCACACTCATTTCCTCTCAGAGGGGTTCTTCCCTTCTGTTCTAGCCCACATTTTCCAACTCTGGCCATCTATCTGGGAGGAGGACCAGTGAGCCCATTGTCAAGCATTAGCCACAACTGCTTGTCCTGGAATAAATACTCTGCTGTGGAAACACTGAGGGCTGGTAACTGGGGTGGAGCCAGTCTTTGTTGTGTCATCCTGTCCTGTTTATCAGCATTTTCCTAGCAATCGTGGAGTCACAATGGAAGGCTCTCCTTTCTAGCATGCTATGCGACAGTGTTTCGTCCTCTCCTTCACTCCCAAGTCATACAGAGTCCATGCTGTGCAGGGGAAGGTGAAATGACATACTCTCCTATGGAAAAATAATAGGAATGGAAGGCTGCTCAGATAGTTTTGGTTGTTTCAGAAGGATGTAAACAGATCGATTCTTTGCCTGGTTTCTTAAAACACAGACAGGCACTGATCTGCAAGTTAAGTGTAGGCTGAGAAATGAGAGGAACAGATAATTTGATAGATATAAAGGATAACTATAAATACAGCTACATGCTCTGTGGCTACATATAAACCTGCAGAGTGCATGGTAGCTGTGAATGAGAGAGTTCAATAATCGGAAGCAGGGATCCTGAAACAGAAGCAGTTGCAGCATAGGTGATAATCTGAAAAGTAGCGTGAATTATCCTGGATGCAGCATACACTAGTTAACCGTCCTTTTCTCAGTACCTGAGCTAGCCCCCTGAGGTACCACCAGTACTGTTTTCACAAGAACTTCCTTTTTTTTTTTTTTTTTTTTTTTGTTGCCATGGATTTCTTGCTAATCTTAGTAATCAGGTTTTGATTTTATTCAGATAGTTGAATGTGGCTTAACATGTATTTTGATGTATATGTTAATTTTTAATTATGAATAGGTGTGTCTTGATCAGTTCTTGTGTCAATGACTCTGCTCATTAGACAGTTAGGACACAAGGTCATCAGTTCTTGCTCTTGTGATTTGTGTAGCTGCTAGCATATTCTAAATGGATAGTTGGGCAGTTTGGATATCTGGAGCTTCATAAGCTTCTGTGAGAAGTACCGATCCTGCCTCCAATTAAGCTGGGGAGGATTTTGCTACTAATTTATGGGTAGGAGTAGATTTTCAGTAGCATAGCTGAAACCAGGGCTGTTCAAGCCTCTGCTGCTGCACGTAAATTTTTGTGTATGTGTGTTTATCGTGTGTGTGTGTTTTATATCTTATATGTATGGTATCACACTGATCTCAAGCAAGAAATACAGAAGGAAGTTCCTGCATAAAACCACTCTGAACACACTTAACACGGTGTTGTATTTCCTTTTGTGTTGTGGGCATTGAGGACCCGAGAGAGGCTGATAGGACCAAGTTTCTTTTCTTTGAAGAGAGAACAAAGAAGAATGAGCTGAAAAATGTCTCCCTTCATGTTACCCCAGTCTTCACTGCAGTGGAGGATAACAAGTACAAGCTTTCTGAGAACACAGGAAAGCCCCCCAGCTCTGATACCAGTGTAATGAACCCAGGGAGACACACAGAGGGGACAGACACTGCTCCTCTTTGCTGTCTTTGCTAGTGATTCAGATGAGCCACTCTTTCTCAGTGAAGGCACATGGAATGCATATTGGTAAGATGCTAGAAGAGTGGGGCTGTGTACGTGCAAAGTAAAAGCCATCATCACACCCTCATCCACAGCTTCGACATGGAAGAAATTCATCCCCTTTTCTATTCACAGACATCTCTGTCAAACCTGGGGGCCAGTTGTGTGGTGAGGTGTGTGAAAGCAGAGAAGGGGAAAATGTCTAAGAGGAAACGGTCTCGTGGGCGTCCCTGTGACAGCGTTTTCCTGCCTCAGCCCCAGTGGCCAGGCTTCCTCCTGGGCTCGGAGGACAGGCTGCAACATGCACAGTTGCCCTAGTGTCTGGTTTGACCTTTGTTCTCTTCCTGACGTTTCTGAGCTGGTGACAGATGTAGCTTGGCCTAGGTGGTATTTTAAGTTGCACATTGATATCATTGTGAATACAGAAAAGCAGTGTATGCTAATGAAGAGTGCTTAAGAAAAGTGGGCCGGAAGGCATGTTGGAACTCAAACAAGCCTGGGTTCATGTCCTACGTGGGCAGTTCTGCTGTCAATAGTCAGGATTTCCACATGATTTCAGCTTCCAAGAAAGATCAAATTAATTACGTCCTGGACTGAGTATCTACTGTAGGTAGATAATTGCCAGCTTAGAGTGGGAGATTCCTCCGCCTCTCTTGAGAATGGAAATAGGTCAGATGAAGAACCCTGAATTTTAACATCCCATTCCAAGTAAAGTTTTTATTCCTTGACATCACTCTGATATCTGATAGCCTAGTCCTTTCTTATTAGAGAAAAATATTTGGAAGGAAGTTTTGATTTCCATTTGTGTCAGACATAATGTTTAAGTTACTGACATTTTCATTTAAAGTGAAATTACATAGAAATTTATTTTACTAATTAGACATCTTCTAGCCATGGGGCCAAAAGTAACTGTCAACCAGTAGCAAATAGGCGTTTGGCCCCTAAACAATCTCTGAGACTTCTCTGATTTGTATTAGTTTTAAGTAAGTAAAAATTATGTAATTTTGTGTATGTAATGCCTCTTTTTACTACTGTTACATTTGTTGAGTCTTTCGATATTTATTTTTGTTTCTTTGCAGAAAAGGTGCTTTGTTACGTATTAATGAAAATTGCTTTTTTGTAAACCACACTAACTGTAGCAGAAAACAAATGAGCTTCACTACTGCTGCAGGCCATCTAAGCACCACTGAAATACTTTTAATAATTAGTACTGAAAACTAAAATTCCACCTGAAGTATTTTCGAAAATGGGAGAACAAAGGAACTGTTTCCTTTAGGGTTACCTCTTAATTATTTGGGGTGGGGGTGTGTGTGTGTATGTACTTAGTTTTGCTATGATTTTGTGTCAAGTCAGGTCAGAATTATTCACAGAGGTTATACAGAGTTTACAGTTACATATTCTTCCTGTCACCATGAGTGCTGAAGTGCACAACTGTATCGGGCATCATCATTCTCTTGCTGAGTACAATTTTGGTTTTCTTGACTCAGTATGTTTCTGAAGAATGCAGCAATATACAGTGTGCCTCCATGTGTATCATCCCTGCCAAAAGCAGTGTTTTTCATGCTTTGGTATGCCTCTGTTTTCTTTTTCTAGCTGTCAGTGCACCTGATGCTTCATAAGAAAATTTCCATTGTAAGTAATATTTGTACAAGTTCTGTAAAGCTTTGAAAACATCAGAAATTGAAATTGCTGTTGAGTGAAAACTTGAAGTACATAGTTCCCACCAGGTTCGGTAAGGCCAGATTTTAATCCTTGTATTGTTGTATCTGACAGGGTTTTTTATGTCTTCCTTTTTAAATTATCATACTTCCGTGTCTTCTGCAACAACAAACATCTTTAAACTAAGACGTTTTCACGTCTTATGTCTCTGATCCTGGAATTTCCTTCCTTGCATCTGTAGGCACTCAGATCCTTATTATCTGGTCATGTAGTGGTTGGACAATTTTGCTGGATTTTTTTCTGTCCTACTTTCCTTTCAAGAGGACTTTCAGGCTGCCCAGATTTTGATTGGCCTCTCTGGTGCAGATAACTGAAAGAATGGTAGCAATGCTGCTGTGGCTGCTGCGGTGCTGCTGTGGCTTTGGCTGCTGCCCTCACTGTCACCGAACCTGTCGGTGCTGGCGTAGGCGGAGATTGCATCTGTCTTTACTGGGATGCAAACATCAAGTGCATGCATGGTCTTATAGGAAGGTTGGTTCCAGAGATAAAGCCTGGGCATTCTTATCCCTTGCAAGATACCAGTGCAACTGAGAGGAAAATCCTCCTGTGATGAATTCATTAACTCACCTTACCTAAAAACAAAATTGTGGCCTAAGTGGCCCCGAATGTAAAGCAGGAATAATGCTGCAAATTTATATGGAGTAGCTTTGCTTTTACCCTGGAAGAGAATACCTGTCTCTTTCTCATCTTTCTTTCTAGACTCGGAAGAGATGGGAGTAAAGGAGGACTAGCTCTTAGTTTCTGCTGCTTGTTTGTGTTGCTGATAAATAGCATTCCCCGTATGCTAGCTCTTCAACACCACGTGGGCTCCCATGGTAGTGAGGAGATCAGAGCTGCAGATCAGTCAGACTGAGTTAGCTCTCTCTAGGTGCATCCCTGCTGCTTGGCTCCATTTGTGTTGTCCAGGTGAATTGTTTACATGCTCCATGGAAATGACATGGCTGTGGCCCATTTGCTCTTTTGCTTCTCTCACCCGTCTTTCTGTAAGGGATGTCTGCCTTAAAGTCATCTTTGCTCTAAAATCCCTTATGTGGAAATGGTTCCTGTGTCAGAGAGGAAAATAATGGACCCTGGTTTTCAGGAAAGAATTCCTATGGTATGAAAGATTATGTTTGATCTTATGTTATGATATTGATACTTGGAATATCTGGATGGTATAGGTAGGTTCAGTTTTACTTCCAGATCACCTGTCTGAAATGAGGGCGCTTCTCATTACAGATTATAAATTGCTGATGGTGTAGAGAGGCAGACTGTAGAGAGACAGGCTGGATAATTCCTATTTTGATTTTGAAAGACTGTTAGAGTTTTGAACTTGTTCAAATTTAAGAATTGCCATGGATTGTATATTCCAGGCTGTATGTCTCATGTTCTTAGACGTGATTTCTGTACAGCTTTTTATTGACAATAAGAATGCTGTTATGTACTGCGTTCATTTTAATCCCTTTAGTGTGAGACTGGCATGCTTAATGCCTCATATTTATCTTACTCATCACTACAAACATGCTTCCAGCTGGCTAGTCCTTCTCCCATGCTTAGACGTTTGTTAAAAATGGGGTCAGAGTCCATGTTTACACTTCATTTCCGCTTCAGCTGTTTGTTTAACTATCCTCTGCTTGAATTGTGTTCAAAAGAAAGATTTGCATGACCAAATAGTATTTTCTGCCATGCTGAGCTCCTCCGATAGCAAGAATCAAGAATTTATAAAGGAAGCAGCCAGTTGGGTTTTTAGCTTTGGGATGCCTAGAACTCACAAATGTGACTTTTTTCTTTGTTTTTTTTCAAAATAAGTGAAATGTTTAAATTTTAGTTATACATTAAGGACCTAGTTAGATGCCCTGTATGTATCCATGGTTCCCACTGACTTCTTGGGAAGCCTTGTTGGAGAAGAAATGTAACTTGAGTTGTCTTACCAAAAATCTCCATCCACAATTAAGATGGTGCATTATTTTGCCCAACACCTCTCAAATTGCTGGTGGGTTGACCTTGCAGTCTCTGTACTTCCTATTGTCAGCATTAGGCTCCACAGACTCTTGGAGTGCTCATCCTTATGGACAACGAGTGACTACCTATCACAGGCCTTACCTGCTGTGGATTTATGCCCCAGGCACTGCTGTAGTGGAGAGCTGAATCTGACCACTTTTCCTTTGCACTGTTGTAGTTGTTCATCGATTTCTTGGTTAACAAATGAATTAAGAAATGAGACAGATCGTGCAATGGTAGGTCTAATTTCTCACCAATTCAGTGAAAATTTGTATTTTTCTTTCTAGGAACCAGTTGAAAATACATAAAATTTTGGGTGTTTTGTGAATTGTATGCTGTTTGTTGACAGCCCCATCCTAGCCAAAGAAAATCCTATGGAGGCAAGGACATGACATGCTATTACTGTTATGTTTTTTAGCTTGGATTTCTTGGCTAGAGTTTTGGAGGGAGGACGGGAACCTCCCCGACACCTTCTCCCAACCTCTTTGCCCCTTCAGTTCTTCCTTTGCTGCTGCAGCTTGGAGAAGCTTACCCCGTTCCTGTTCTCACAGCATTGACATGAGGGGTGCTGCATTTTCGTCTCTCACCCTCCACCAAATCACCTTGCAGTCATGAAATTTGTATTGGGTACAGCAACAGATTGGTTGCTCTGTAAACAGACATCCAGCTGGTCTAAGGCATATGAATGGTTTTGTGTTACATACTGTTTGTGGCTGGTAATTATTGATTTGTTGTTATCAAATTTGCTGGGCTGGGAGCAGAACTATACTGCTGGTAGCAGCATCCACATTAAACTTCAACTGATCTTTGGCACTGAAAATCTTGCCTCTGGGTATGCTCTGTCCCTCCTTATAGCGTAGTTCTTGTCATTGTCACTATGCAGTATCTGCTTAGACAGGGTTCTGCTGATGAATTGTTATTAAACAAAAGGATATTCTAGCTGTTCCTTCTTTTAGTTGCACCTTCCTTTTTTTTTGTAGGCAAAGTTTGTCCCAGCTTGAAACTGTTACTCCCTCACTGAAAGCTTATATGGTTTTCAGGTATAGTATGCTAGTAGCATGTCAAGAGCAGAGTTGGAATATGTTAACTATTTCACAGATTTGTCTTTTATTATACTCTAAAGTTTCTTTTATTTGCTGGGATTTGACATGGACTATTTCCTTTTGTCAATATAATTACTGAAATGTTCATGGTACATTTTTCTGAAAGAATTTGACAGTCTGGATTTCAGAAGTGAAAACAAATTTTAAACGTATTCTAAATCAGACCTTTTTGTTTCAAAACAAGCAAGACAAATCTTTATTGCTTTTTTTCAGTTATATTCAGTTTTATAGATGGACCTTCACTTGTGTACTCAAAGTCAGCACAAATCATTAATTCCTTTTCACCACTTCAGTATTAAAAAATGGTGCAAGACTGTATGCTGATGCATTTCTCACTAAAGCATGGAATATACAAGAAGTGAAGAGCAGCTGTGTTTTTCTTGTTGTGTTGTTGAAATGATACCAGCTACCTTTAATGAGAGGAGAAATGGTTTCACCATAAATAGGTTAATTAATGGAGGTTTTGCAGCAGCCTCCCTTAAATTGGTTTTATTTCCATGGCAACTCTTTCCACTTCCTGCATAACTTCATTTCAGTAAATGTAGGACTGAAGTGAGTGGAACATAGGCCTTTCTGCGTGGTAATAAGTGGGCAACTACAATAAATTTCCATATCATGAACAGATAAATATAGGCACTTAACCTTGTTGTGCAGGGAATGTAATGTTACAGGTTGCTGAGAACCAAATGTCAGCAAGAAAAAAATAAAGCTAATTGAGAGTGAGAGCCTATTGATAGGGCTAGTTCATCCATGCTAAAAGCACAGACCGGATCTAACCTGTAGGAAACATAATGCATTGCTTTTTTGTTTTCTTTCTTTCTGCTGTGAAATTTTACTGTGTTTACTTGTGTGAGGAGAGCTAGGAAACAATCTATTCTATGAAAAACCCTCTTGCTCCTGTTTCTGCTTCAAATTTGAAGTCAGCTACCATGCAGTTAGAAGGCCCAGAGAGTTGTTTACGAGGACACCATGTATTTCAGAGATGTGTCATGAATGGGTTTAGGGTTTTGTTTTGTTTTTTCAAAGGCATGGAAGTAATCCAGTTTGAATGCAAAAGACTGGGTTGTTCCATAAAACTCTTAAGAACTGCAAGCTCAGCGCTGGTTAGAGAACTTTTTTTTTTCCCCAAATGGCAAAATAAAATTCTGCTCTTTTTCACATATGCCTTTCCTCTCAAAACTGTAGCATGTCTTAAAATAATTTATGTGCTTAGACTTGATTTGTTAAACTTCTTTTTTTTTTTTTTTGTAAATGGTTAAAACTGTGGTCAGAGTTGACTCACCTTGAGTAGATTAGTTATCGCTTGTGTTAATATTTAATGGTGTGGTACCAGGCTGTACCCTGCTACTTTCAGAACACTCCCATATTGTTTTGAGAGATAACGCATCTCCTGCCTTAATACCAGGTATCTGGGGCAGAGCGTGCTGTGTGGCCTCAAAGGTCCGGTGCTTCTGTTGCGTTTGTCTTTGTGTAAAGGCTGTGATCAATTCTAACTGTGCAGATGTTAAGACTGTGATAGCCTAATTCTAGTCTTGCTCATACTGATTAGAAAAAAATAGAAATAAATTAGAGATCATTCTAGTTAGTTATCTGTGAAAAATACGCTGACCCCTTTGAAGCTGGCCTGAGATCAAGGGACTGTAGCAGCTCTTAGATTTTGTATTTCATTTTTTTCATGTCTGTCTCTTAAGCTGCCTTTTCCTGCACCTCCTTCTGTCACCGGTGCCTGAGATCAGCGGCACTTATGAGATGGGCTGCTTTCGGCTGCTGCTTCCCCACCCCTGGTCAATGCTCTGCTCACTTGCCCCTTCCCTGGCCATCACCGGTGGCCGTGCTTGCTCAGCACATCATAATCTTTTTGCAAGCGAGAGGCATTGGTAAGAGGAATGCTTAAGAAGGCACCTCTGTGCTGCAGAAATGGGGATCCAAAGAAACACCACAACAATTTATAGACCCTTCCCCTCTTTGACAGTTAGCTAAGCTTCTTTGATTTCTCCCCCTTCTCCCTTTGTTATGTCTTTAACACTTCGACAAGAGGGCAGAAAACGCACTCCCTGTGCAGAGGAGCATGGCCATGGCTGCCTCCCTCTGCCACAGCTGGGTGCCAGCCTCCAGGGCCAACACTTCCATGGCCTGGGCAGCAGAGCCCAATCTCCTCGCTGCGGCCGGGAATGCAGCTTGGCAGCTGGCTCATGTCCGCCTGGGCTTCCACCACCACCGAGAGAAGGAAGCATGGCACTGGCTTGCTGGCACAATGCTCATTCATCTGTGCAGAGGTTCAAGGGACCGATCTGGCTGAAAACTAGTTATTCACTGTTTTTTAGTTTCCACCACCAGGCTAGTTTTCATTCACGCTAGTTCTCTGATCTGGTCCGAGCAAGGCCACAGCAATGCCAGGACCGATATTAGGGAAGAAACAGGAATATATAGCTGCAAGTAGAGAAACAGGACTGAATCTCCAGCAACAATTTGCAGTTAGATCAGTTTAAGTCAACGGTTAAATTGCACCTTTAGGCTGTGAAGCTACCTGTTGTAGTATTTGGTCTGTCCATGCAGTAACATTGGTCAGTCAGTAACATTAAAGTTTTATGGATGGCTATTTTCCTTTAGATAACTTTTTTCAATCATATTCACTTAGTCTTAAGGCAATGCTGTCTGCAGCTTGTTCTGTACAGGAGGTCTGAATCTGGCCTAATTAACAAGATGCTTCCTTGGGAGGATGTTGCTGACCTTGGTGGAATTCAGCTCCTTTAAAGTGAGTGTGATGCTCTTGCTGTTGGGGGTTGTAGTGCTGTGCTGAGGTGCTCCCAGCTCCTGCTTGCCAGAGAAATCCCTGGGCATGTTCAGTGCAAGTTGTTCCTACTGCTGTTCTGGAGGGTGGGAGTAAAACCCAGCATTTGTCCTGACGGTGGAAATATGTAAGTTGTGGTGTTCTCAAGATGTCTTTCTATCCCTCTTCTGTTCTGAGTGTCACTGTATGCTGTGCAGTGTGCCTGGGGCAAAAATCCATGAGCAGGCCCTTTTGCCTGTGCTCCCTCTTGCTCAGCTGGTAGGCGATTGCAGAGGAAATAAGGCCAAGGCAGGCTTTTTCCTTTGTTCTTGCTAAAGAAACAGCAGTGGTGGCTGGCTACTCTGGAAGTGGGTCTCCCCAAAAAGCTGTCTGATGTTCCCTGCCCTGGGAAGGGACAGCCTCAAGTCGTGGTTCAGATGAGTGGTACCTCAGCTTGGGTTCTATAGTCAGATTTGGTCATGGTTAAAATATGCTTCAGCACTGGGTTTAACAAAATTTGTGAGATGTGGGTTAGCAGTAGGATACTGCTTTGGAAACCGGCAAAAACTTACTGCAGTGAGGTCTCCTGCCTTGGTTTGCCTAATGTAGAGGTGTCTTTGTTTTAATTTTTCTTTGGGGTATCTCTCTGTTTCTGTGTTCCCTTTTGGACTACTAGCAGAACGGACTTGCAGATGTGGTACAAAGGGTTTCTTTTAATAGCTTCAAATTCAATGTGTGTGAATTGATTTTATTGCTGTATGTTTGCTAATGTGTTGGTAGCTAATCCTCACATCATTTAGATCAGCTGGGAATTACTGTTTTCAAATTTAACCAGGTATCTTGCTCTTCTTTTCTTGGGGCGGGGGGGGGGCAATTAAAATATTTTTTTAAATGGTGACTATATTTCAAAACCTCAGTAAACCCTGTAGCTTGGTTGTAGCAAAGTAGGTTTGGGTTTTTTCAGATCATAGTCCGTATGTGTCATAATACCATGCCAACCATGCCATGTTGTGCTTCATTGACCTGACAGGGGATTCTCTTCAGCCTCTTTGACTGTCATTACTGTATGGCCTTGTGCAAGTGCCTCAGCTGCTGTCACACCCTTCCCTTTGAGTAAAAGTCTTCTTTCACACTATACAAAAGTGTTCTCTTGCAATATAATTACCTATAGTAACTCAAGGCTATCTGACCTGCTACATGAAGTGTCATCTTAATACAATGAGGTCTTTATACCCAGCTTTGTCTTTGTATTCTGCTGTTTTTACTGACTTACCAGACTCTTTGAGTGTGGAGCTCGTCCTGTACATTTGACAACAGTATTGAAATATTCTAAGCCATTTCATGTGTGTCTGTACATGGGATAAATTTGCCGTTTCTACAGAATTCAAGAGCTGGAGGAGCTCTGGTTGCATAGCTGTTTCATCTTTTGCTCAGAGCCACGCTTATGCTGGCAGGTAGAACCAGGTGCTCCTAGGCACAGCAGTTCTGCACTTTGACTGTGTTGAAACTCCTGGTTTTTAATGGCATGCTTTTCTTAGGTTTTTGTCTGTCTTTAAATAGCAGTCACTGACGTGTTTGGGTTTTTTTCTTAGTGATTTTTTTCTTAGCATGATTTTTTTTCTTAAGTGTTTTAATAAACCGTTCCTCTTCATAGAATGTCACTTGTTAAAGCATCACAAACCAGTGTAAACATTAAATCTCCCTGCTTTTCTGTGATGTAGTCTGCATTCCTTCTTTATAACTGCGTACAATTTAAAGACAATGCTCACAAACTTGGATGTCTAAAATTACTCACTTATAATTCCTATTTAGGCAACAGAGTAAGTGACGTGAATTTCAAGGTGCTGAATATCCCAATATGCTAATTGAAATCTTTGGGGTTTTGTATGTGAACTACAACCAACTTTCACTATGAATAGCAATTGGAGTAGTTACACATTTTTCAAGAAACACTTGTAGCTCTCATGCAGAAATCTTTCTTTCATCCCTGCTACCTCTACAGTTAGTAATTCCTTGGTATTTAGTCTGGCTCCATATTTCTCTGCTGTTGCTGTGCTGATCACACAAGAGCATTCTGTTTCCTTCTGAAGGCATTGGTGTTTTCACCTAATGGTAAAGGGCCACCTTCCTCAAAGTTAGGGGAGAAGTTACATGCAGCTCATCTGAGGAGCCTGCTGCTCTTCAGGACAAGCTCAGGTGATGACTTTCTGTCTGAAGCTTTAACTTGCCAGATGGTGTTGTGTATCTGCTCTGACTTTTGCATTGTGGAGGCCACAGAATTCACCAAGGGATTCCTGTGCTTATTCAGCCACGTTATGCTGAAAGCAGTCTCTAGGAATGCAGTGGGGTTTGGTTTATAGACTTAAATGATGAGAAATCTGCTGCCAGTCTTGATGGTCTGTACTCAGTGGTTATTTTTCCCCCGTTGCACTTGAAAACAAGAGCTTTCTTTAATACTGCTGATGGACTGTAGAAACAATACTTCCTTAGTGGTCATACATTTTGGTGATATCTGTAATGATGTGGAAAAGATGTTTTCGGAACTGTTGTTAGTCTTTAAAAAGTAACAAATATGGAAGATTTAAGACAAAGACTTTTAAAAAGGTGATCTTTATTTTCTTGGCTGTCCCAGTCATTATCCCTGACAAAATGTGTTTCTGTCACATATACAGCAATCATTACAATGTAGTAACAATAATGGAAAAAAAAAGACAATAATATGTTTCGTTCTACATAATGTTCTAGGGCATATGTTACAAAGGATTTGCTGCTAAGTTATTTTTCAGTTGGAGTGCTTCTACTCAATGTATAGATATGATCATCTGTATAGGTATACCTCATAAGTATTACGCAAAGCAAAGTATTACATACTTTTAATTTCTTGCGGGTTAGGTATTTGAGCTTTGCCTAGTTATACTGCCTAATATTCCTCGTACTTCTGAAAACTTGTATAGTTCTGTTTTATGCTGAGGCTATATAATGATAGTTGGATTGCAAAGTGTGTGGAAAAGGGAAAGGTTTCTATTCTTGCCGTAGAAGTTACTGCTTGCGTTGTCTCAACAGGTAGGTCAGCATACTCTGCACACCCACCTGTTAGACGCAGTGTCCTGTAATACCATAATGCTTCTTACTCCCAAGATCAAGCATTCCTTCTAATCCAGGGCTTACAAGGAAAAGTTATTACTCATTCAGTGGCACACCCAGTACCTGTTGAGAAACATTTTTAGAAAGAAGCAGAAGTCCACACCATGGCTCACAGGGACTATTTTGAAATACCTGGCTACGTGCACATCCACGCCTGTAGCCTTTATTCGAGGAAACTTTTTAATTACATCAATGGGAGTTGTGTCCAAGTTGAGCAACAGAGGACAGAGTCTTAGAACTAATGGGCTACCTGTTGGGCTAGTGAATTTCCTGTTTTCAAAGCAGGAAGATCCATGTGCTGAGTAATAGCGAAATCAAAACGTCTAGATACATAGCAGCTTTGGAAGAATAAATAAAACTTGACAAGATTTTTTAGACTTAGCAAGACACTTTGGGTTAGCTCAGTGTTAAAGGAAATGTTTGCTGTAAGGCTCAGCAGATGTGTGTGTGTGTGTGTGTGTGTGGCAGCTAAAACATTGGTACGTTTGTACCGGAGCATGGCTTGTTGGGATGATGTATGCTGGAAGAGGAATGGGAAGTGCTTGATCTGTCTTGACCTATGGTTAGACCTGCAAAGACGCCTCCAAACTGGCACTGACTTAGTGGGCAGTGGGATGCCTGTGCTGGAGCTGTGGCTGCCTTGTGGCAGGGGGAGAGGGAATTCCTCCCATGGGGGTGGATTTTTGCCATAGCAGGTGGCTGCAAAGCTGGCTGCTGGAATATATTCCTGGCCAGGAGGAGTGGGTCATGCCTTGATCCTGTCAAGGAATTTCGGAGGCTGTGGCAAATCAGTGTGCAGAGGCACATTTTAAAAGTGGAGCAAACATGGCTGCTTTTGGATCACAGCTGTAGAAGAACTTGGGGTGCCCAGTTCTTGGCAACAGATCATTAAAATGCCTCCCCAACACGCGGAAAGTCACAGGCATTCCTCAGCCCAAGGACTTTTTAAACCACATCTCTTACTCCCTGTGAAACCCCTTATCAGTAGGCTGGTCTTGCTGGGAGGCCTTATGTTCAACCTCAAGTATAAAAAGGATTTGAGAGACACAAGGCTGCAGTGGAGCAGCAGATAGCCCAAGGAGCATCCTGGTGATCAGGACTACGGTAACAGTGTCCAACAAAGCAGAAGTTTAGGTACATGTGTATTTGGCAGGATTTACAGGGCATCTTACTTCTACTGATGACATCTCGTGAGCAAGCAGACTTGTGGCCTAGGCTTTTATTCTTTGACAGGTAGTTTACAGGTCCTGTGCTGAAGGCAAAAGAGGACTTTTCATAATTCTGTGTGCTTCTCACAAACTGTTTCGATTGGCACATTCCTGCTGCAGACAGGTTCTGAGCTTTTTCGGCTTTTGGAGATACTAGGCAAAAACAGAGGCCACAACCTGACCCTGAACGCACCAAGTAACCTTCAAGTGCATTATGAGAAATGCGTATCTAATCTGCAGTTGAAATCTGTTCTGTGTGAAGGCTCAAGATTTCCCCCATGCAGCAATAACGATAGTATTTAGCACTTTCTTACACTTGATTGGACAGTGGATTGGGTTACTGCTGCAGGACACTGCTGATTTATAACACATGTCTTATTCTAAAAGACTGAGTTGGAGAAGTGGGGAAAGCCACTACATTGTTGTGGGGACTTTATGTGTTTGTGTTATGAAGAAATACCTTCACTCTATGCTGGTTTTAATATAAATTTCTAATAATGTTCTTTTTGTTGTTTAAAGCAGGGGGGGAAAGTTGGGGTTTGTTTTTTGTTTTTTTGTTGGTTTTTTCCTCCCTGCAGTTGTATGAATGTTTGCAAAGTACCTCCAAGTGGAGAAGGAATCACAGTTTTGACCCTAAGCATTTTGGAGAATTGTAATAAAGGTATAGCTTTTGTATCCAGTAGGAGAATTGAAAGGCATGTGTTTGTTTTTCACGTCTGGCCAACTCTGAAAGTATGATTCAGACACAGAAGAACGAGTCTGTAAAAAAACTTTCAGCCATTTACAGTTCAAGGAAGGTCTTCATTGAAGCCTGGTCAGAAGGCATGGCAATTCAAGTAAACTGTACAATGAATAGTTTTTTCTAATACTAAATAAAATGTGATTTTGTTGAAGAGAGGTTCTTAGTATGAAACTGTTTTCATTTTTATGTTGAAAATACTATGTTTTGCAAGCTGCAATAGAAACTTTGAAGAAAATCTCCAGTATGATTTAACTGAGTTTTAGAAAAGCTTTGTACCATTTCAGAATTCCTTATTGCTAACTACTGCACAATGCTGTGAACAATATGGTTAAATTAATACCTTAAGTTACATGAATAATGTCTGGATACACAGTGCTCTTTATTATGCAGTAACACTGGATGTTTTGGAATGTGTGGTAAATCTAATGCAATTGTACTGTTGTCGCAGCTTTCAGATGCGGGTCATAATAATACAGCTGACTGCATGTGCTGACTGACGCTGTGAAACTCTGCTTCACTGGTGCATTCTCAGTCTCTGGTGACCCCTGCAAAGTTCTGTTACCTAGGAAAAAAGCCTGTCCAGATCCAATGCTACGGAGTGTTCTCAACTAACTTTAAAAAGTATTTTCTCTTCCCTTCCGTTTGTGGATTAGGCATGCAAGTACGCTCTGTAGTGTGATGAGGAGCTGTTCCTGGAGATTTTAGTCTGCTTCTGTACATATGATGGTCGTAAGACTTCCCTCAGAATTATTTAGTTTGAAGTATGTCTGATAAACAGTTTGGCTCAGAATTTGTTTGTGTTTGTACCATTAGTCCATGTATACTGTTGTACTAATTAAAAAATGAAAGGCAGCAGAAAGAGAAAATAACAATTGATAAATCACAGTAAAGACTTGTTGGAAACAATTAGTCTGCAGATCTCAAACTAAAAAGTGTAGAAATGGAAGAGGTGTACTGATGTCTTAGCCTAATTTTAAACAAAATGCTTTAAGATGTTACATTTCAAACCTTACTCCGTAGTGACTACATGGCATTTTCCTCTTGCCTAAGAATAACAGTAAAAAATTCTGCTTGGACGTTTAGGGAACAGAAGAAACGAGGGAAACGTGGCTCGCGGTTTAGCGCTCAGTCAGCGTGCCCAGAGGCGTGGGGGCGCTGCTGTCAGGTCCCCGTGGGTCTGCGGGTGAGCGCACAGCCTCCTGGCGAGGGCTTTCTTCAGTACCGGCTTCGGTCACGCCGGGGCAGCAAATGCGGGATCAGCAGCGTCCCTCTGGCGGCAGAGAGGACCTGCCTGCGCCCAGGGGCGACTGCAGCTCCCGGGAGCGCCGCTGCTGTCTCTGGCAAACCCTCGGGCCCGGGTGTCTGCCCCGGCCGAGCGCAGCGTGGCGGGAGCCGGCGGTAGACCCGGGCACGGGCGGGCGCTGCGGTACGGCGCTCCCGGCCCCTGCCTCCGCCCGGCTCTGCTGCCCTGCCTGCCAGCCTCGGCCCTGCTCCTTCGATGTCGTGGTTGTGTTTCACTAGTGTGTGTGTGAAGGGCGGGCATGAAACATTGGCGGCTGATGGGCTTTGCAGGCTGGGCAAATTCAGTAGGGTCCGTGCTTAGCAGGGTCTTGTAGCTAAAAGTCGTCTTAACGTTTGGTATAATGCCAGCCTCACAGAAGGAAAATGAAGACAGTCCTATGAGCACAGCGATTACTCACGCATAGGTAGAAACTCTCATGTGTATAAGTACCAGGCTGTGTTAGTCTGGTATTGTGTACTTTAGATAGGTGTGTTTACTTTACTTTATTGGCAGGATTGTGTTTGAACTTAACCAAATACTAGTTATAAAGCTGAAATGCCTTGCTGATATAGGCGCTACGTGGCTGTAAGAGGACTTTGGCTCCATCCAGTACTTCGTCTTTCATACGATGACACCTGTCATCCCAGAGTGTCTATCTGAAAGTTGGTGTGTCACGTTTGTTTCAGGTCACAGTTTATGCTACCAATTTGGAGTTGCTCTCCTTAAATTTTATTTAAAACTTAAACTAAAAAAAAAGATACTTAGATTTTTAGTGTACTAAAATGACTGTGGGACCAAAGGGTGCGTGGAAGGCATGTGAAGAGAGTGGGGGGCAGGGGTGTGTGTGAATAGTCTGTAAGGGTGCAATTGCCCTGGGATCTGTTTGTTCAGGTCAGTCTCTCTGGAGGCACCCAACTTGAGCTGACCCTGCTGCTGTACTACTCTATGAAATTATTTGTTTTTATAAAAGCCAATATCTGAGAATCTGCTTTGGGAAACCTAGGTTCAAAGTTTGGAGCTAACTAACGCTGGATGCCTGGACGGAAGGTAAGTGAATTGGGAACAAGCATGATGAAACTCTGAAATCCTGCCTAAGTGACACAAACGATTGGGTGTGCACATGTAATCTTTTAGCCATAACCGTTGACCAAGTCTGGGACTGGGAGTGGATCTAGCCACACCAAGACTCCTTTCTGAGAAGGAGTTCAGAAAGAAGCAGGTCTGTTCTAAACCTTGTCACTCAGCAGGAGAATCTCCCATACCTGTCTGCATCTCCAGTCTCTGTGTAAGTCATTCCAGATTGATTCTAACTCAATTTTCCCTTCTATGTTTCCTCCATGTAGTAATGGAGTGGACCTTGCCATCGAACTCTGTTCACACTTTTACAAATTCTTTAGGTGATCTAAAACACTCATCTGTGACAGTATGTCTGAGCTGCAGCAGCTGGGAGAAATAAACTCCTGAATGCATGTTTCAGTAATGCTGCAATTGACTGCAAGTAGCAGGCTTAGAACAGGTGTATGCAGATGCATTGAAGGGCTGGTGCATTCCTGATGCTCGCTGTGCTGAGCAGACAGGCTGGCTGCCCCAGACCCAAATATTCTGCAGGTGTTAAAATGGCAATATATATCTTGCAGAAATCCCTTAGTGGGGCCACCATTTGCTTTTCATTGTTTTCCCCTTCCATCTTCAGTTGAACATGTATGTTACTATTACAAGTGCAAAAGTGACAGCATATGATGTGAAGTTGTTTTAACATCACTTTGTTGGATGTGTCTGTATTTTATATAGGTGTTTGCATGTGGCTTTGTAGAAAGCGTCTAACTCTATAAATACTGTGAGTGTGACTTCACTTTCTTTTTTCTCCAAATTTTAAGAGATGTGCAGCTGAAAATGGACTCCTTCAGATACAAGTGGCCACAGTTAGTCATTGCCATGTCTGCCCTGATAGTCCCCTTTTAACCGTCAGTATCTACTGGTGCATATGCTGAGCATCCTCCAGTGAATGTTTCTCAGGCTGCTGCCGATCCTGCCACTTCTCAGTACAGTCAGGGTCGCTGTGTACCATCTCAGATGTCGCAATCACAGACTAGCTGATCAGATCAGGCTTGTGGGCTGTCATGCATGGTTACTGCAAGTTGGCTGTTCTTTCAGCAACATAGTTTACGTTTGACAATCTCATCAGTTCGGTTATATAAGGCATATTATGTTTGTGCTTTTTCAGAGTAGGGGAGGTAACCTCTCCCTGTCTAGTAGCCACTGAATGTGCCTTGCACCAGGGCAACATCCACATCACGCTGTCAGTCTCGCCATAGCAACTGCTGCAGACAGTCAGGAACTTCTGCACTCCTCCAGAGTGCTGGGGGAATTCATGCAACCACAAGGACAGGTGCAGGTAACGCTTGCTTTTTGGCGGTGTACTGACAGATGGTTAAATTGCTTTTTGGTCTGGAGAGTGTTTTAACTCTCCAGGCAGGATGTAGAAACCCAGTCACACCAAGGCCTCCTACCTTGATATTTGTGTATTATCACTTAACCCACTGACCTGTGTCTGCAGGCATATTTCCTTCTTTTCTGGTGTTAAAAAAGAGCCTCTAAATCTCCTAATTGGCACATATTACAAGCAAGTTACAAGTTACTTGTGAAAGCAAATTTCACATCCAGAGCTCTAAGAGCTGTGCTCTCCCAAAGGGAAATTTGAGGAGGAAAGTCCTTTCTAGTGATCTGTGCATGTTTTTATTCTGTTTGGTTACTGCTGTGGAATGTGCTAGCGTTAAATAGAAAGTCTAAGTGAGAGGATGGTGAGCTGGAGCCGTCTGAAAAGCTGTATTCCTTCCTCAGACTGCCAGAGGGAGTCTATAACCACTTCTGTCCCTGGGTTTGTGCTTTCCTTAGATGTCACACGTCTTTTTCAGTTTAGTGTGCCTGTTGGTAGTCCCTGCTAATGGAAGATGAGAGCTAATACAGGCTTGCAAACAGTTTAAAAAAAAAAAAAAAAAAGTAACCAAAGCAGATACGGTGAAGAGCTGGATTAAGCTTAGTCTGCTTTTTGTACATCTGTTTTATTCACTGCGTTAATACTCTTCCTGTTTCCTTCCCTTTGTGATGCTCTTAAGGGCTGCAGGAACACCCTTTTTCTTCTGCGGCTCTTGTTGTGTCATACATGAGCACATGGCTTTTCTGTAGAGTCTGGAGATGCGTTTTCATTAGAACATAGAGGCTCAAGAATAGGACAATATGGGGCATGCAAGCAGACTTCTGCTTCTTCAGCCACTGTTCCCAGTTACTGATAAGCCTTTGACTTTGCTAGCATCAAGGAGTCTGTGTTAAACTCCTACAAGGAAAGATAATCAGGCATCTCACGTTGAATTTAAAATGATTGCCACAAAGGCAGTTTACAGGCAAAACAGCGGTCTCCCTATGAAGTGCCACAAAATGTTTTGTGAGAGTTGTTGCATTATGTACACTCTACCTCATTGTAGAACTTTGCTTAATCTTTTTAAAGGTGCTCCTAAATATGTTGAAGTTTGGGATGAATCCTCAATTTAGCTGCAGCCTGGCTTTGCTTGAGTTCTTCCAGGAGTGGTATGATCTTAATTTAATGCTTGAAGAGTAAATGGTTAGGCCAGGAGTTTCCAGCCATAGCACAGTCACAGTAGCAGAAGTGACTGTGAGACCGTGAAACCAGCAGTTCTCAGCGTTATCTGTACGTAGCAAAGTAGTGGTGTTGCTGTGCTGTCATACATGCCTGCTGTTCTCAGGCCTGTTGGTAAAGGAGTATTTTGCTTGCTTGGCACATAATCTGAATTGAAGTAAATTAGCTATGAGGTGGTGTGGAAAGTCATTCCTGTTGTGATAGTCTTTTTATGTTCTCTGTGCATTAATCATGGGCTGGATTAATCAGCAACCCACTTAAAAAATCTGCATGTGAAGAACTGTATAATGGCTTTATAATTATAGTGGTTCCACAGGGCACATTTTAATTTTCCTTCAGCCTTTGTATGCCCCCGAGTAGTGCTCAGTTACTAAGCCCTATGTCTTTAACTCAGGGCAGGGTGTAATGGATCAAAATCTTGGGAGTTGATGGGGAGTAACACAAAAATACCCCAAGGCGTTTTGCCTGACAGGCAAGTGCTGTTGTTGATGTGGCTGCAGTTTCCTCAAAGACAGGGCCTGCCTTCTTGGAGGAAAGTGTCACCCGACTCAGCTCAGATACTAGGAGACGTCTTTGCCTTCAGTAGCTGTTACTGAGCATTGACGACTTAAGCAGAAGGCAGGTGGCGTCTGGCAGTTGAAGATGGTATTTCATGAGCTGTTGTAGAAGACTTGAGAGCCAGAAGTCATTGGAGCCAGTGGCCCATGGGTGGGCACCACAGAACCTGTTTGGTCAGAGCCTGATTGTCACTAGAGGAAGGTGGAAATCTGGGGGCTCTCTGACTTCCAAGCACCTGAGGGGGTGGCTGTGCAATGGAATACTACTCTGGTATGAACATGTGTGTAATTCTGCAGCATTAGCTTCCATGCTAGGTCACTGGTGACATAAATATTTTTAGCTGTAATTATAGTTCAAAGGAATATAATACTCCTAATTCAGGAACTTAGTCTTTCCCCACCCTCCAAACCAAATTGCAGTTCATTAGAATGGCACTGTATGTATGAGTTAGAAGACCTTGTGAAAGGAGCGGCCGCAGCAAAGCATTGTGTGCGGTACAGGCACCATCTGGCAGACAGGTATTCTGTTTACCTACACAGAATACAGTCTCGGTTGTATTGTTTCAGTGTGTTTTCTTAAAGAAAGACTAAGAATTAATTAAAACACAATCAGTGTTAAATGTTACTTTCTTCTGCTTTTCTCCATTAAATGTTGTTCAGATTAAAAGGGATCTTCTGTAGTCCGATTTATTCTTTAACTGTAGTTTTTAATTGTTTTTTTAAGTTAACAGTCTGCTACTAAAAATGTGTGCTACACTTGTATAGCATTCTTGAGGTCTTGGTGAGCCCGGTGGAGGAACATGACCATGAAATAGTTGGCTGTATGACTGACAGCGCTTCTAAGGACCAGCTGGTAGCAAAAATTCAGTGCACTGACTGTACATTGTTAAATGAACTTCAGAGTTCCGATTTAAATGATTATAGCAAAAGTTGATGGAAGAGTGGGAGTGCAGTTTAGGAAATCATCTTACAAGAGTCTAGTGGTCAGGTCTGATTTGCTTTTCTGATTGTGATGTGTGTGAGCCAGTTACTATGGATGCTGAAAGATTCACGAGCAAATACAGCGTGCTGTGTTATCGGTCGTGATAACATGAAAGACATGTTACTTTTAAACGCTAAATTTCACATTTTACTGCTGTGGAATCAGTACATAGGCTGTTGCTAGCCAAGCAGTAGTTGTGATGTCATTCAGCAAGAATCATTTTAAAAGGCTTTAACTGGCACGAACTTGCTAATGGCCAGTTGTAGAGACAAGGCTGCATGAGCAGTGCATGACGCGTATGCTAATGAAACAAAATGCACAATGAAATCTGTTGCTTTCCTTTTTTTCATTCCTTTCTTTCGAGCCTAACAATATAAAATATATGGTATGGTAGAGGTAATGGTTTTTTTGCTAGATTAGAAGTAAGTAGGAAGCTACTTGCAGGATTGGTATATGAGAAACACGAAGATGCTTAACAATTTACTTTAGTACCACAAGAGCCAAAGACATAATCGTGATATTTTTTTTGTTCTATGTTCTCTGAAGTCTCAGAATTGGATGGCTTTTACTGGCTGTCTGTTACGCATATTGCTACAGGGGAGGGCGGTCACAAAAGTGACACACCATGCCTGAAGACAGTCTGTTCATCGTGATGTGCTATGCAGAGATACGTATGCTAAACTAATCCCAGTTTTAAGATTCATACAGCCGTTACATACACACAGTATAGAGGAGAGTATGCTTCTAGTACAGTGATGATAATGCTTCGTGCTTGTTTAACTTCTGCAAGAATGTCACAGTTTAGGGATTAGATTAGAAATACAGAATGCAAACCTGTGTCTAAATACTACAGTCCAAGGGAAACAAACTTTTGTTGGCTGTTTTGCATGGCCAAGATTTCACCCACAGGCTGTGGCAGAAATAGAATTTTTTTTGGTTTATGTCCTACTTCTATTATAATAACACTGTTGTAAGAAGTAATGAATGCAGGCTACATCATGGTTTTTATGTCACCAGAAAACACTTGGTTTTGAAGTGGTTTGTTTGATTATGGACTGATGTTACAGTAGCATTGCAAGTCTGGGGTTAGTAATAGCCATTCTTAAGTAAGGTTTGTGGGCTCTCCTTTAGAGAGAGGAATTTCTAGATACTCATTTAGTGTCCTGATGGAAGGTTTTGAATCTCCAAGCTGGTTGGTTAAGCATCAAAACTACTTTTGTTGCATCATTGCTGACTCCTTCTTAGGTCAGCATTATTACTAATAAATTACATCTTCTTTATGTATGTCAATGCGTGTTGTTGCATAAAAGTGTGAGCACTCGCTTCACGCTGACTTCTACGGTTCAGATCAGTTTTCTGTCTCAAAGTGATGGCAGAGATAGCAAGCAAGCATATACATGTGTGTTGTAGCTGTGTAAGGAGTGATTGCTTTTATGTTCAGTGGTATGTCTTATGGCAGCAGGTGGTAGCTCTTCCTCAGAAATAGCTTGTTAGTTCATCTGAGGAGCTGTCATGTAATTAATAAAGGTAATTTGGAAGCTTTCTTCTGGTTGTGGCCAGGAGACCATAGACACCAAGGACTTGAGGGGAGCAGTTTCCTCTCATGGCTGCCCAGGTGCTAGTTGACACGCATTTGTGAGGTGGCGTGCCTGAGGACAATCATAGTTCCAGCATAGTGTTTTTGTGGACGATGGCTGGAAAACACGAGCAATGCATCACTTAAACATTGAGAAATGGATGAGTGTTTCTCCATTTGATTAAAGGGGAGGTCACTGGGAGCTCTGTCTGCACAGCTGGCCAAGAGGCTTCCCTTAGTTTAGCGAACAGGTGACTGCATATTCATCATACATTCCCAGCAGTTGTCTGAGCTAGCATTTGCCTCTGAGCAGTAACCTACTAAACAGTAAGAGAAGAACAAATGAGAATAGCTTATAAGGGAATATAAGCATGAATCCATAAACTGTGTCGATACACACGCGTTGTGTTGCCCAGTCTTTCCAAATGCATCTGTGTGGCCAATGCTATTATTTCCCAGCCCATGTCTCGTCTACAGATGCCGTGCAGTTACCAGACCCTGCCAGTGCTTCCACAATAGGAACTTCACTCCCATTAACCTTTTGCCGACGGTGGGTGGGACCAGAAGTTTTGCAAGACAAGTTACAATGAGAAACTATGTGGTAGAAGTTGTAGTGTAGGGTGCCCAAATGCCAATGATACTCGTAAAGCCCCCTTGATTCCCATCTGACCAGTTTCTATAATGTAAAAAAATTTTATTTGCTTCAAGGCTTTTTGTTTGTTTGTTTTTCTTTAGATTGTTTCCAAGGTAATTGGAAGACATTTGTTATCTCTCTGTTTCACTGTGTCTCTTGATCGCTATTGTGTCTTTTAGCAAACTGCGCCTAGGGGTGGCTATAAAGCAGTGTAAAGCAGTAGGACTGACCATTTGGAGCATTAGAAGAAATTATTGGGAAGAAACATGTTATGTTTTTCAGTAGAGCAACATTCAGTTTAGGGAGGATTAGCAAAATGGGGATTTGAGATAGCTGAGCTATAAAAATCTCATTTCCATGAAGGGAATAGCAGCCATACTGTCCTGACCATGTGCCAGAGAGCTAAGGAAAGAGGGTTCTGTGGCATCCTCTAAGCACAGGAGCCTTACAGCGTGCATGTGCAACAAGTTCAAATGTGATAGCAAGCCCAGTGTCCAGTCAGGGACCTGTTCTTGACAGCATGCTGACTCTGACATGATGGGTCTGGGTCGGTCTGACCACTTCTGTATTTATTTTGCAGATGTGCTTCCCCCTGCCTCCCCCCCCCCCCCCCCCCCCCCCCCTTGATTTCGTCTTTAGTAGAGGGATACGGGTATTTCCAGGATTACTGTGGGCATTAAAATATATTAGTGGAGTACAAAGATCTTTGGTTTTGTATGGCACTTCTCTTTGCTGTTGCAACTCAGTTTCTTCTGTTATGATGAGTCACTCTGATAATGTGGCTTAGGGTGGAGGTGCTAGATGTGGTTGGAGTTTAAGTAATTTGCTTTTGTAGGATAAATGTGATACTTGACAGTTTTCTTGATAAAATTCTGTCGGTTTGTGGATTTTGGGCTTTTTTTTCCCTCTCTGCAAGTATTTGGTAACTTTGCAAGTTGTGGTAACTTTGACAGTCTTTGATAAACTGCTCCTCTTTACGACAGGTAAACAGTAGCAATGGTTTCCAACACACCACTGAGCTGGAGAAAGTAATTTCTGTTACTCCTGTTGTGCTGGTTGAGGACTGGGTACAGAAAGCTGGAGAATGCTCAGCTTTTCAGAGCTTGAATGTAGAGAGCTCTTCTACAATTTGAGATCTCCTGCTTTTTGGCATCAGGAAAAGCTAGTCTTTCTAGCATCTTTATTTTGTGACAGAAGCAGGCTTCTGTCTTCCTGCTGTAATACAAGAGTGACAGCAACAGTGACTATTGATGTGGGGGTTTTGTTGCTGGATCCTTGGACCACTTGTGAAATTAGACTTCGTATTAGATAAACTCAGTAATTGGACAAGGCACCTAATTTTAGCCACTTCTCTGGCATGAAGGGTCAGTGTCCTGCCCCACGTAGCGCTGTTCTGCCAACAGACTTTATTCTGCGGAATTGATGATTTGGGGATACAAGCCAGTTGCTGTATTTGTTCATAAATCAGCCCCCTTCTGCCAGGAGAGGATATGGAAGTCTCTTACAATGGTCCTACCTGCTGGACCTTAGCATGTGCTATCAAAATTCCTTCACTGCCCCTTTGATTGTTTTGTCCTTCCTGTGCCACAGTGCAGTAGGTGCTTCTCAGCCAGAGTTACAGTCTAAAGTTAAGCTTTCTCATCTCTAATAAACACTGAGTGATTGCTTGCCTTTTGTGCAGGTTATAAATAGAACGGATTTTAAAGCTACTTCCCAGTGGCCATGTGTATGGTGTGGTGTTTGGGGTGGGGTGGTGGCGTTGGGTGGTGGTTTTGGGAGGAGAGTTGTTCGAGTTTGTTTTTTTTTTTTTTTAAATGTTTTTAAAATTCATAACACAATAAAGGGAGTTTTCAGTTGAGCAACCATCTCCTTCTGTAGAGGAAACTTCCAGGATGATGTTTATGCTTGTTTTAGTCATCAGAGGTGAAGTGCACAATAATGGTAAGCCTATGTTTCTACAATTAGAGGATATTTCTCCTAGTGAAGGAAGTCTCCAAGGTCAACAGCTACAATACCCGGAGAAGTTGCGTCACAAAACCACATCTGCACAAGACTGTTCTCTTCCTGCCCCTGCCCCCCCTTTTTCTTTTTGCCCTTGCTCTCTCTCAGGTTAAGTGTTGCTGACATCGCTTGCAAGAGCACCATAGATTTGATGTGGACTTCTGTTTACAGTGTTATTTAGCTGTTAAAAAAAAATACACACACACCCCCAACAAAAAACAAATGAGTGTTTTTCCCCCTAAATAACTGAAGTCGTCTCACTTCTAATATCCTGTACATTCCCAAACTCAGTTTGTCTAGCTACGGTTTTTGCAATGATAATTATATTATGTTATGATGATGGCAGCAGCAGCACCTCCTGAATCTAGCCTGGGCCTGAGCACTTCTTGGTTTTTGTCCGCTATCATGCGGTGGCAGTGGGCATGGCAGTTCATGCCTCTGTGTTGAGCTGTATGTATGTGAAGAAACCTCTTGGCTATTTAGCAAAATTTGCGTGAGGGAAAAGGGAGAAGGCTTGATCTTAATTTTTCCAAGTCACTTTGTATCTCCATTTACTATGTAAATTAATGTTACTGGTGCATGTACCACAGTTTGGAAACCCCTGTTTGGGGGGGTTCTTTTTTTCCCTTCCTTTTTTTTTTTTTTTTTGTTTTTTGTTTCTATACATGAAATATCAGTGCAAGGACTGTATTTTACAATCCTCTTTTTGAAGCGATATTTTTCATCAGTGTTCGCTTGGTTTAGCTTTAACAAATGGCTATTAATCTAAAGTCAGCTTGTCTTAAAATGATGAGAGCAAGGACACTCCTTAGAAGCCTACCTGTCCATTTTATTTGTTTTTCCAATCTTCTGATGAGGTTTGCTCTTATTCCATTAAGAGGACAGTAAAACAAGAGGTTGCTCTGCATACTCCTCATTGCTGTAGATTTATTCTGTTTATAGCTAAAACTCTGACTCAATACTGTTGAAGTCATCTGAGTCTTTCCCTGGCTTCAGGTTGTTCTGAATCAGTCTATAAACCTAAATGTCAAAGCTGCTTCTAACAAAGAAAACAAAACCTTTTCCCTTCAGTTCCTAACAGAACTTGTGTTGTGGTTTAAGCCTGTTGTTCGTGTCTACTCGTGTTCAGTGGTGATCATTCCAAGCATCATATATTAGAGTGAAATTACCTAGTATTCAGTATTTCCTTGATTGCATTAGGTTTGTCAACAATTATTGCATTTAAAAAGGGTGGTGGCGTTCTGCCATCCCTATTCCCTCACTCTGCAATTGGGAATGGTGGTTATGAAGAGGTGTAAATGTCATCCAGGTAGCTAGGTAACCGTGAGTATTTAAGGAGGTGAGAATAAAGGCTGATCTTCTTTTAGGTGTAGACAGGTATGAGAGAGGTTGGATTGGACTAGTGAAAGAAGGATTTTTAAAGCTGAGGACATGTGTTTTGGAAGGTGTACTAGGTGTATTGGTTATAAGTTGCTCATCCTTGCCTTGCTCAGCATTGTGGCCAACATTTTACTTTATTTTCCCAATGGTGAAACAAGATTTGCTTCAGAGCATCATCTCGGCAAATACGTGGAGTGCCTTCATGGCATTCTAGGTGGAGGCTTTTTGGTAAGTAATGAGCTAGTGGTTTCTTTCAAGTTTATTTTGGAGCTACTTGGTATTACTGTTTCCTTACCAGTTACACTAATTTATTGATCAAATATCTTGTCAGCAGGAATCTCTGGAGTTGTATCAAAAGAAATTAGCTGTGTTACCCCATAGGTATTATTAGTTACAATTGGTTATCTTATCTTCAGCATGTCACTTTAAAGCTGAGAAAAGCATGGGGTCTAGGTCGCAGAATCCAAATGTAAAACTGGGGCCAAGCCTCTGAGCAGGTCATGGTTTGTGTAAAGGGTTAAATCTTATATTTTTGTTATATTATTGAAGTATTCTCTTTTAAATGTCCCTAAACTAGCATTTACTTGCAATTCCCTAAAGTAGCATTTGGTTACAATTCTTTAATTTCTTTTATCTGAGATGTTTACAGTTATTTTTCTAACTTAGCTCTTTATTCAGAGGAATTGAGTGGCAGTTATCAAAGCTTTCATTCGAGCAGCAGCAAAGGATGAAGAATGAATATGTTTATTATAGGGCATTGTTAATCCGAAGCATTATTTTCTGCCTTTGCAATTTTGTGGACCACATTGTAGCATATTTAAGTTCCCTCTCTCCAGGCTTCCTTTTTCATGTGCTTTTTAAAAGTCCCTTTAAATAGGCTACAAATCTCAAGGTGTCTGAAAATTCAGGTTGAAAGTGATTGCAAGATGAGGCCCTCCGTCTGGTGAGAGGTGCTTACAGCTGTGTTACAGCCCCATTGGGACCTGGACTGGGATTTGCAAAGACTGGGCTTTACGCACAGAATAATACAAGTTAAATCAGTGGAACTGCTCCTGGAATGCACTTGTGCAACCTCTTCTGGACCTGCAGCACTGGGGCTCGGGGAATAGGTTTGAGTAAGGGCTGACGAGGATGTGACTGTTCAACTGGATAGCTGTTATTTTAGTCTTTTGTTAAGGAAATCTGTGCAGTTTGGGGATAACGCTTTGCTCTTTCTTTGTGGTTTTCCAAGGTACTCCTGGGTGTAAGCCCTTTATAAGTGCAGACTATTATTAAGTCCTGTTAGTGCTGGTGGGGAGGATACTCTGTTTAATCAACTCTGCTCCTTGATTTTATGCTAAAAGCTCTAGAGTATGGAAGACTTTCCTACAAGTAGCTTCTGCTTTGTTACTTTGCATTTCTGTCACTGGAAACTGCTTGTGAAAATCTAGAAAAAGCTAGATGTCTATAATGAGGTGATTGTCTGAATTGGGCAAAATATTCCTAGATTTTCTACTGCAGTCAAGACTGGTTTGTCACGCAGGCAGTGATGGCTACTCTTCAGTGATTATCGTGTCAGTGGTAGTTGGTTTTTTAACAAATAATTGAGAGCCTTTTCTTGTGGTCCTCATTTGGCAGCAAGTGAATGCATTTTTTTGCAAAGCATTGTTTTTGCAGGATGCAGCCTTTAATGAGAACAAAAACTTTTGAAGTACCTTAAATTGCAGCAATACCACAGCAGAGTTTTTGTCGACAGGCTCTTTATGCACTTAAGTGCTGTGTATGCACAAAGTGGAAATAGAAATATACCTGTGTGGCGCTACTGGTATCAGTAGCGAGATGCCTACTGTGTTAAACAGGAGTAAAATTGAATAATGTATACAGGCTGCCCCCCATACCCCTGCCAGGAAGCAATATAAAACACAGTCCTCACATTGCATGATTTATCTGCCCTGATTGTGCAACAAAATAGAACGATGTGGTTGTTTGCTCCGTACCTAGGTACTCATTCCAGCTGCTGTATTCATTGGGCTTCACAATGACTGCTGTGGGTGCTCTGGCCATGAGGACTGTGGGAAAAGCTGTGCAGTAAGTGAGCCTTTACACTCCAGTCCCAGATAATCCCAAAGACAAGGTGATGACTGTTGAAAGTTCATGTCTATGTTTGCTGTGCAGATGCTGTCCTCGGTTCTGGCAGCCTTTGTTGGGATCCTGGGTTCTGGATACTGTATAATTGTGTCAGCACTGGGCTTGTCTCATGGACCGTATTGTTTTACTCACCTAGAAAGAAACTGGGTGTATCCTTTCACTGAATCCTCTGGAGGGTAAGTTGTCTGTTCATGAGGATGTTATACATTCCCCCATGTACGCACGGGCTTTATTCCTTTACCTTTCAGCAATATCCAGTAACCATATACCAAGATCCATTTGTAAGTTTATGCTTCTCACTCACTAAGAACTAAGCAGACGGCATCAGTTACCCATGCTGCTATACTTTAAAACCAAAGCAATGTGAGTCCTCTGTCCTACAAAAAGAGATCCAAACATATGTGTGTGTGTATATATATAAATAGTTAATGATATCTACATACCATATACTGTTCGAGTCAATATCTCTAACAAAGTTTTAGGACTTATGAGAGATTTCTAAACTATGAATAGTGGTTGTTATGAAATTTGTCTTATCTGTTTAAGAATCTGTTCTGTGAGGCTTGCTTCTGAAGTTGCTTTGTGACAGTGTAAACTGGCATGATACCTTCATCAGTGACAATGGCATAGAACTTTTGTAATGAAACTAGAAAAGGTCTGTAAGAACCTTTGTATGCTGCAGGGTGGGGAGGGCCAGAAGCTCTTAATTATCCCTAATTAGGGTTCTCAAGCAAACCAAGCTTATGTAGCTGAGTTGTATGCTATTCCCCATTAAGGACCACAAATCCTGGAGGCTGGAGGAGGATTTGGTCTGGATCGTGACATGCTTTTACAGTATCTATATGGTTGGCAACCTCAAGGCGGTTCCTAGTACAGTTTATGGCTGATGCCAGACTAGAGACAGTTTGAGTACTAAGAAGCCATGTGAAGCTCCTTTGCAGCAGAGAGTTTGAGTTTTACATTTCAGTTGCATCTCTCTCAAGAGGGGGGTGTTCCTCCTCCCCCATCCCCTCCAACTATGACTGGATATAGAAGAACTGAGTTAAGTCCTTGCTGAAGGCTCATCAGTGCTGATGTTCTGAAGATGTGGGTGAGGGTAACAGCTGGAATATGGCAGTACCTCTCTGAATTGGTTCTGCGTTTGGCTCTTCCAGAGTAGGCATGTGAGTGCCCAAATACAGCAGCACAAGAGAAAGTGACCCATTTGCTTCAGATCAGTAATTGCTGTCTTTAGATTAACGGCCCAGTCCTGAAAAGCTCTGTGGTTGTTTTGCGAAGTAGGTTTGCTCTTTCAGCTTTCTTGAGCTTGTGTCTTGCTTTAATCGATAATAGAAGATTCTGCCTTTATAGCTTAGAGGTTGGTTCTTTTTTTTAAAAAAAAAGAATTTAAGACTTAACAAAAATGTATGATTGATAGTTCAACATGTTCTTAAACAGAGCAACCTCTGTATGGAATAAACAATTGCATTTTCTATTCCCACTTAGAGTGATTGTCCTCAATGCAATCGAGTTACAGAGTAGATGCAGTTTGATTCTAGTGTATGGTGATATATGGTATGTATCTGTCATAATGTTAATATGCTTTTAACTGCTGTGTACAGGTACTTGTTTGAGTATGACAAATGGTCTGAATGTCAAGAACCTCAAAACATCGTGCAGTGGAATGTCACCCTCTTTTCCATCCTCCTTTGCTTGGGAGGAATAGAGTTCATTCTGTGCTTCATACAGATAGTCAATGGCATCCTTGGAGGACTACGTGGGTTGTGCTGCAGTCATGAGGAGGTAAGCCGTTTGTAGTTATAACTATGCTTCTCAGATGGACGTGAAACACTGTTGTTATTGATGCTACTGTGGAGTCTTACCGAGCAGCTGTTGTTTAGGTATTCTTAAGCAACAATTCAGTGTACAACTTTTTTTATAGCCCTGTTGTGTTTAGCATTTTCATTCAGTATGTGACCACATGCTTTCAGCTGATTTCTCAGCTGTCAGAGTGAAGTTGGTCTGCACAGGAGCTGGAAGGCTTTTATCCCCCTATGGCTCATGTGGTCGTCAGCACTATATAGGTGATATAACTGAAATACAAATCCCCTGGTGGTGGTGGTCTTTACCATAGCCTAAACCACTGTTGCATAGTGTGATGCAGTTTTGCGGTAGGCTGCTTGTTCTAACCGTGTTGCTTTAGCCCTGTATTTTTCTCACAGCAGCTAATACACTACTGAGAATATGCCATATGTAATGAAAACTGCAGTATCCTGGCCTTCCTTACTAAAAGTAAGATAAGAGAAGGAATTACATTGCACGTAGCTTACAAAACCTGCAGACAGATCTGAAGGATTTTTTGAAGGTGGGGGTTTTTTTGAGTGAGGAAGGGGAATTTCTTCCAAATTTCTTTAGAGTCTCGTTAAAAAGTTTGAGCATATCGTTAAAATCAGTATTGTAGAGGTAGTGTTGGAATTGCAATAGCTTAAGGTATGAACCAGATATGGTTTATATCACACACACATTATGGCTAAGAATGTGTTTCACATTTTTAATTGATATAGTTAGATGTTGGGGCTCTTTCAAAGCTGTTACTGTCTTCACATTCCTGTCCTCCATGTTGTAACTACAGTATGAGAGAACCATACTGTGGTTGTCTAAATGTGGTCAAGTTAAATTTAGCTCTTATATTTGGATACAATATTAGCATTCTTCCCCTTAATATGTCTGTCTGTCTTTTTGTTCTCCCCACAGACATACGTTTGCTAGAAACCTGACAATGCATTGACGTCGGTGCATATGTGTGGCGTATTGAGTATTCTGTGTTGGGTTGGTTTTTTTACATTCTGTGCATACTAAAATGCATGTTGTTTGTTGTCAAACTGCCCTTGCCATCAGTTTAACTGACTTGGGGCCAGCCTTTGTTGTTGGAGTCAGATGCAGGTTTTCCACTAACCTGCCTTTATCTAAAGGCAAAATGTATCCTGAATTTCTTTGGTCCATTTCATCTTGGTATGGGCAACTGCCTGAACATGTCACTAAAGGTGCTGCTTTTTTTTTTTTTTCCCTTCCTTTCTACTGACACGACAGCTCTGTACTTTATGCTGCTTTCCCAATAAAGTTGCGCTTTCATTCTGATGTTGGAATGAACAAAAACCCAATCTAGTCTGGTTTGGATATATAAATGAATACTCAGCTGGGGCAGAAACAAAGCAGCAGTGTAAAATGTGGATGATTGAGGGCAGATACATGGACTTGACCACTTTACCTCTTCAGGATTTTTCTGAACTGCTCATGTATTGTTATTCACAAATAAAGATTTGTATTAAAAATACCCAGCAGGTGTCAGTGATTCTTTCCCTGCCCATGCTGAAACACTGCTTTCCTGGTCTTAGAGCAAAGGACAGTGGTGACCTGAGAACATGAATATAAAGCAGTCAGGTTGTAACCTACTTTTCCTCTCCAGCAGGCTCCAGCAGAGTGGGACCTGCTTCACTGTTTGGTTTGGATCGTTTAGCTGAGCCAGGCGCTTGTGCATCAACAAGGGTATGACAGTTCAGTGACAGCTCTGTGACAGATACAACTGTGTACATGGAGGCATTGTCTGCAGTCTGAGCTAGCAGTTCATTGCTGATGGCCATTCCAAGGACTGGAGGGAGGTTCCTGTGCAGGTGAGCCGTAGTTCTGTGTCCCTTCTGCTGGTTGCACAAGGGGAGCTTACCTCCTTAGTAAGAGTCTTGAGACAAAACAAAATGTGAGTCTGGGTCTTGTTTTTCACCTTGCTCAGCAGACCCCTAGGCCTAGCAGTGTTCAGAAAATACAGTGCAAATTCAGGTCAGCAATGATAGATAAATCTGAAATACTTGACTTCAGCAGTAAGCAGCCTAGAGGCAGTATTCTAAGATCCTGTGCAAGAACCTCTGACGTGTAGCTTGTAGTGTATTACAGTGAATGTTTTGTCACAAGGTAAAGTAAAACTGAATGATGCACTGCCAACAGTGCTGCTGGCAAGGTCACTATGCCACTGGCAATGGCATTTTTAAATGAAAAGGTCTCACATGGGAGTTTGTTTAGAATCTCAGGGTATCTGCATCTTGCAATACCATTTATTCATACATAAATACACAGGAGTAGTTGAGGGCAGTCTTTAACACCATTTCTGCATGCTGCGTTTATCCCTGTCTTGCCCTGCTGTGGGAGGGAGGAGAATGTGCATGTGTACATGGGCACACAAATACCTTGCAGCTGTGCAGTATGGTAACTTTTTAAGTGTTTGAAAAAGGATCTGCAAGTTTAAGTGTGGAGTGAGAGGAGGAGGAAAAGATCTTGATGGAATAGGGTATAATTCCCATGCAACTTACAGATTTTTGCCTTTATGCTTGTGTAATTATTGTCTTTCTGTGACACACAACTAATTAAAGAACTGAAACAATTTTAGACATTCCAATGGACAGTATGATTAGGCTAGAGTCTAGAATTGAAACTTAAGCTCAGATTCATGTAGCGCTAATGCACAGCATTACTGCTCACTGCTTGTGTTGTCATTTAAGAAGAGGCCAGTTGAATTCCTTTGCCTGATGCATAAGACAGTGTTTGGCGAGTTTTATCAGTTGCATCATGGAGAAGCAGTTGTTTTAGGTTATATTCATTTCAGTTAGCAGAGAAGGCACTCATCCAGAGTAAACTTGGCTTTTCGGTAATGGGCTTGGCATCAGCTCATGGATATTGGCAGCAATGGGAAAGCAGTTCTTGCAACACTTGGCAGTTTGAGAAACTGGTTACCAGATTTGCTTAATACTTAGTATAAAATGGTTGCTTTCTGTTCTAGCAGTATAGTGTGCCAGCAAAAAAATACACCTTGATTTGGTATTTGCAGATCTCAGTTTAAACGCAAAATAAGTCATGATGCAGGCTGCTGTACTGCAGAATGAATGCTGCTTCAGGCGTCATTTTCCAAGTAAGCTGCTTCTAATCAGAACAAATTACTATGGGAAGTAGCAGCAAATTTGATTATAAACTAAGCTGCTTACTAGTAATTTTGGCCTTTGCTTTTAGAAGACAAGATTTCAGCCTATTACATGATCTATGAGTTTTAGAATAAAAAAATCAGTCCTGGGGATGTGATGTGCCTCGTTTTAATTCAGCTGTTTTCTCTGATCTGTAAGGTGCAGTGTTGATGGTACGAGTTCTGTCCATGCCTGTGAGCCTACAGAGGGATGTTTGCCACTGATTTTGATTAGAGGGAGGCCTGAAAAAAGTGTCTGTAGTGATCAGGGAGTAAAACAGGGTGTATGGGAAGATCTTCAGAGTAAAGGCTGAGGCCTTCAAAATGAAGCCGCCTAGAAAAAGAAGGGGAGAGGGAAATGGAAGAGTCAGAGCAGGGAACGGGTAGAAAAATTGTGTAATTGCACGAGTACCACCATGCCCATTTCCTTCGGTGATGTCATTTGAAGGAATTAGTTACAACACACAACCCAAACAGGCTTTATGAGATCCTGAGAGAAGCCTCGTCTGTGCAGAGCCTAAAACAGTTCATGAGGAAACAGAAGGAAAATATTCCATGACATCATTGCTTCTAAAATCAGCCGCCTTCTTTTGATAGAGCCCGTTTTTTTTTTTTTTTTTTTGTTCTGACCACCACTTTCCTATTGAGTAAGCCCTAAGCTCATTTTTGAGTTACTTTCCTGATGACTCACAGGGACATAGAAAGAAGGCTGGGTTGTGCTGTGAGCATTTGAACAGCTCTAGCTCTGTGTTACTGGGAATGATGTTTAGTTGCTTGGGGAATGATGACAAATGAAAATGGGGAAACTGTCTGGCTTTGGCTTTGCACGGTGCAAAACAGCAGGCATTTCAAAAAACAGTCAGACCTTTTGTCCTGTACAAGAAGTCACATGTACTTAGGTCAGAGCTGTAGCTGTGCATACTTAGCTGTAAGCACAGAATAAAACAACTGCATAAATAAAGGATTTAGTTCATAAAACAGTTGAGCTGCATAATGCTGTGGAAAAGAGTAATTAGTTAAAGTGTGACGATAAGTCTGCCTGGCAGTTTCTAACCAGTGTTATTTGGGCTTCTGTACTCTCTGCAAGGTGGCAGAGACTCAGCTTGGTGGTTTTTTTGAGGTTGCCCCGTGTTAGCAGTGAGTGTTGGCTCACCCTTGGGGCCATATCTGCCGAGTCCTGGTATTAAGTCTGTGTAGTGTGAGGCAATTCTGTACAGAGACTGGACATATTTATCATTTGACAGCGCCCTTCCCCATGTAAGGTAGAAAAAGTTTTGAGCTGCAGTAAGGCTGAGCAACCTGCCTCATATCACAGAATATCTGCATCCTAATCTTCTTGTCGGGAGGAGTGCATTTCTAAGCAGTCACTAGGAAATTATATTTTTCAAGTTCCTTCCTGAGTCTGATTGCTAGACATATTTGGAAGCTCACAAAGAAGGATCTTTCAGAAGGGAAACTGCTACTTAAAGACATATGCTTAGAAAGGACAATGAGTTTGGACAGCGATATTCATCTATTGTTCTGCTAACTGTTAAGCACTTCTCTAGCTCTGGAGTCATACCCCAGCCACCTGGTTCTTGTGAATATGAAATGACTCAGTCAAACTGAGGAGGTCAAATGCTTTTCGTATTTAAAACGTTGTAATCTTTTGGTACCTTAGAAGAGCAAATTTAAAGTTCTTGAGAGATGGCTTTGGAGACGTGTGGAAGCTGTTTGAGTTGTCTGCTGATACCTCTTGCACTTTGGAGTATTGTTGTTAACATCCTGTTATACTTCCCTAATGGGAAAGCTGCACATGCTGCCACTTACCACCTTCCCAACTACGTGTGGTATTTTGAAGGGATCTGTTTCTCAGGTGTGATGGTAAGTGTTGGTTCTACAGATTTTTAATGAATTGCATTCTGCTGCAAATAATATTGGGTTACTGTGCAGCGGCGTAATTGTGCTTTTAAAGACAGTATAGATTACTCTAGCAAAAACACTGTAGGCAGAAAAACTCGATCAAACTGAAAAAAAACTTAATATACTGAATGTCATGCTATGTATACTATTTATTTTCGTGTAAGTGATGTTTCAGGGTTAATTGTTTTGGTTTTGGTTTTCCCTGCTGGCGTTTTGTTCATGTGTACTTTACACGTGTGTTGTAGAGGCAGGCACTGTGTTGATTTAATGCTCTATGGAGGTTGAATTAGAGCTCTTTTACCAAGACAAAATGATAGAAAAACTAAAAAAGCTTCTTGTAACTCTTCAGATGTTTTTGAAGAGCTGTATGCAGTCCAGTATGTAGAGGACTGGATACAGTTCACAATGCGTCAAGTGCCACTGTTAGGCTAAATACAGAAGATTGTCTCACTGCGGTTGGCATACTAGGATTTTCTCATTACATTTGTAGTATGCTCATCTGCAGTGATAAACTAACACAGGGTTGCCCACTGCTCATGCTGTTCACTCTGTTCATAAAGAACTGTAGCCTCAGGGACAGAAAGCATTGATGTAGTAAAAGTGCATGCACACAGCCAGTAGTTTAAAAGGTCTCATCTGCCTAAGTAAGCTGTTTTTATGAAATTGCTGAACTGGGCGTGTTATTAAAACATGAGACATTCTTTTGAAATCGTGTGTTTTCCCTAAAGCAGAAGAAAAACCTTACCTTTTCTAGATGAGGGAAAAATCTATCAGAGTTTAAACAGAAAAGCGTAGTTGAAAATTTGGGGAAAAGTTAACTGCAACAGTGACATTCATATTTTGAAGCATTTTTAGCCTTAGGATTATTACCAGTTTATTAAAAACGTATGTATTATCTTGTTACAAATAGGGCAGCAGCATGTGAGAGGATTGTGCTGAGATTCAGAAACGTTCCCTTTTCATCTTTCTCCTTTGAAACCAGTGCCTCTCTGAGTGGCAGTTTGTGGTTCTAGAGTTCAAATCTTATTTATTGAAATTATTCTAGTGTCAGATTTAAATAATCCAGTACTCTGAGAAAAACAGTATAGATACTTGACAGGGAAAGCAAATGAAAGTCCAGGTGAATTTAACAAAAAGCTCATACTACTGACTCTTTCTAGCATAACAGTGTTGGTAAGGAAGATGATACCCTGATCTGTGTAACTGTGTCAGCAAGAAGCTGTTGAGCTGATGCTGTGGTATCAGTAAAATATCCTTCCTTTCATTGGTATTGATTCTTTTACTTGTGAGCTTGGTTTTATTCTTTCATCTTCACTGGTATAGCTGTATCTGTGCCAGTAACGCTTTGCTGTGGTAAGAGACACTGTACTCTTGTCTCAAGTACCACAAACAAATGCAGTGACAGCCTAGTAAAAACCGTATGGTTCCATGGTGCACCTTGAGTAATTGTGCTGTCCTATTGACCAGCTTTAAAGTGTCAACAGAGCATAAAGGATGGAGTTCCTGACTTCCATAGGCAAAGGAGACTTTGGCTTAATATCTGCAGTCATGTCACTGACCTCCTCATAATGTCCCCTTTATAGATTCTTCTGTTGGCAGTAATTCTGATAACACTGGAGTGTAGCGTGTTCTATCGGTGCTGCCAGAGTGAGAGCTGTAACAAAACCTACAGGGTGAGTCTGTGTTTTATTTTTGTGCATCTCTAGCATTTGTTCTGAGTGCCTTCCTGCTCCCGTGTTTCCAGCACATCCTTCTGCCCTCTCCACTGCTCTGTTTCTGCTTCCTTTCACAGAGGAGGATTCTAAATAGGGTTGAGAGGTCACAGAAAGCATAGCTCCTTTCTTCTGATGCACAGGATGAAATAAAATTAAACAAACAAAATAATCCTTGTAAAATAAAATAAGAACCTAGAAGGCCTGAGAGTTTCAATGAAGTGCCCCAACTAAATCACTTCCAAATAATACAAGCAAGGTGATGAAGCTATTTTTTCCAGTAGTGATTCAATATGCACTATCTAGGATGCAAACGTTTAATGCATGGTTGTGTTCCTCTGACATTTTGGGAAACAATTTTGCAAAAATGCAAGTTTAAAAAAAAAAAAAAAACTCAAACAATATTTAACTCAGAGTTGTGAAACTGTCTTAATCTTTGTTTTGTATGTGTATTCTTTACCTGGTATTTTTCTTTCTAAATTTTGAAGATTGGGACGATCAAATGTGAAATTCAACCCCAAGGAAGTAGGTAAGCAGGTTGAATGACTGTATTTCTTGTGGACGCTGTCCCCACACTAATATTTTTCTCTCTTTACTTCAGAGTTTTATTTCGATCGTGCTAACCCTGCTTGGAGTTGCTTTCTCTGGATACAGTTGCATCATTTTTACCTTGGGATTGATCCAAGGCCCCTTCTGCAATTCATCAGGTGGATGGGATTATATCTTCAAAGACACTGCTGGAGGGTAAGAAACATAGAATCATTTAGGTTGGAAAAGACCTTTAAGATCATCAAGTGTAGCTCTTCTGGATGAAAATGTTCACCAAACAGTAGTCATACAAATTCTCTGAGAGTTTTACACGAAAAGGCACAGTCTCCTGAACCCAAGACCTGTATTGGCAAATGTGATAAATGATGTTGTCCCAAACAAGGTTTTTAAACAAAGTTTCCAATTTATTAAGTGAGTAGAGATAAGCAAACAGTGCTGGGTGCACCAGCGCACCCAGCGCTGTTTGCTTGCCTCTATTCACCTAATAAATTGGAAACTTTAATTGGAATCCTGTTTGGGACAACATCATTTATCACAGTGAATGAGGCTTTTCCAGCCCCTTGAATGAGCACCAGAATGCACAAAGGTATTGCCTTTGCCTCCTTGTAAGGAAAGATTAAATTTAAGTACATTTGTACTGATCAGACCTGGAGGTCCATCTAAATAAGCGTCCTTTATCTCGTGGTGGTCACAATCACATTGTCTATGTTTGGGGCTAAACTGTAACAGTCACTTATCACCCAATGACCCCTCTCCAGCCAGGGAGGGGAATCGGGAAGAGGAGAGCAGACCCGTGGTTGGAAGTGAAAACAATTTAATGAAACAGCACTGGTACCACCAAAGGTGTACGGAGCTGTACTCAGCCTGGTGAATAGCCAGCCGTCACAACCGATGGGAGAGCAGCCCTCAGGAGCAGGGAGGAGCCAGAGGAACCCCAGCAGGAAGCCCACAGCAGCTCCCCCTCCTCAGCAAACCTTCCCCCTCCGTGCTGACCGTGACATTACGGGACGGGCTGCACCCATAGCTCGCTCGGGGCAGCTGCCCTGGCCGGCTGGCCCTGCCAACGGCCTGCCGGGCACGGCTGGGCTGGGGCTGTGTAGGACACATGTAGTAAAGAATGTAAGATTAGAGTGAGTGTAGAGGGATACTTTCTCAGAATGTTCTCTCAAATTCCTCAAAGTTTTGGTTCAAAGATTATAGATGGCATTTTTATATTTAATAACTCAGTGGGTTTCTCTTCAACTCCTAAAGCTCAATGAAGTCTGTGGTTTGATCACTGGTAGTTTTTGCACACAGTTGCTGTATCTCATAAATCACCTAAGCGGGGTAGACAAAGTGTGGTCTGTGTGCCAGCCTCCTAGAGGCACGAAAGGTTTGGTTCAGATCTGTAAGCTGAGGCTGCTTTTGCAAGATTTTACGTTCTCCCTTTAAAAGATCAAAGGTTTGTAAGACTTGAATATTTCAAGTCATATGATGCCAAACTCTTCCAGCTGCATGCAAATGCACTGAGGATTACGTTTGTCAGAGGGTCACAAACAAGTTCCTTCAGCATCCAACAGGAGCAGTTCCTAAAGTATGGCTGCCTCCGACTTACATCAGATTTATTTTTAAACACTCAAGTGCATCCTGCAATCTCTGCTGTGTATCACTGTTACCTGAAATAAAGACTCTTCAGGAAACTGTCAAAGTTTAGAGCAGAGATACTGCTTTATTGAGGCCCAGGTGCTAGGGTATTTCACCACAAAGCTAGCACACCCTCGGACACCTTTGTCAGTCATTTATACACATGAATGCACAGATTTCCACCCATCTAATTATATATTCATTACTATGACCAATTATGCTTACCTGGTCACTAGTGCTCTGTTTTGCAAGGTCAGCAGTCCCCTCTGCGCAGGCCCAGGAGTTTTCGGTGGTCTCTGATGGTCTCGGGCAGTGGAATACCCTTCCTCACGTTATCCTTTTAAGGTATTGAGTCGTTTCAGGACACCCGTACGTGCTGATTAGCTGCTTGCCAAATTCCTGAGGAAGACAGGGAAGCTGCTAGAGGCACCTCCTTTCTACATCTAAGCCCATGTTTTGGCTTATTTATGGGCCTTGAAGTGATTAGTTACTAAGTTGTTTTCTCTCCACCATTGTTTATGATGTAGTTTCAAGGTTTAGCTGTCATCATGACAAATGTTAGTCTATTTCTTAGAAAAAAAAAATAGATAAAAGACTAGAAGCAATTAGGCCTTAGCAACAGGCCTGATAAGGATTAGAAGCAATTAGGCCTTGGCTACAAGCTACAGCCTTCAGGCTACATCACCAGCATTACTATCCCATTTGGAAATATAAAAATGAGAGTTTGAGTTCAACATAGAGTGCCAGATGCTGAATCATGCACTCCACATTTGGCTCAAAGCATTTCAGTTATGAACGTTTAGAAAAAAAGCAACTAACACTGAGCAAGTGAGTCTAACAAAGGTTCTTGCAATTAACTTCCAAGCTATAGCATGTCTCGCAGTTAAAAGGGCACGTGTCAGTTGTGCATCCTCAAGGATGCAAAGCACGGCTCCAGAACAACTGGATATTGCACACAGCGACACCTCAGCTCTGCCACTTAGGCTGCATGCACTGATTAGAACAATGGTGTTGGGGTGTTCCTGTTCTCTGCACAGTACTGATGTCAGCTAGACTTAACCTAAAGCTGAAATTAAATCAATAAAAGGAAAATTCATGTTTTAAACGTGGCTTCTGCCATTTGAAAAAATGGAGTGTCTTTCTAACACTTGGGTGTCCAACAGGGAAACTAATGAAGCAGATCTGTTTGAGGAAATAAGTCTCTTCACTCAGATGATTTTGACAAACCTATGCAGGAGTTACACTGGTGTAATGAAAGACTACAGCCTGACTCCTAAACTTGAAGCATATAAAACCCAATATGTTTTTTCTATATATTATAGGTAAAATAATGTGTATTTAAATTGGACTGCACCCGCCACATTTAATTTATTTCAGATTGCTGTTTCTCTAATAGATACCTCACAGATTACCCTGCTTGGTCTCGGTGCACCGAACCTGCTAACATAGTGGAGTGGAACACCATTTTATTGTCTATTCTGATAGCTCTTAGTGGAATGGAGTTGATCATCTGTCTTCTCAAAGTGGCTGCTGAGTTGAAACGGACACTCTGTGGGACCTATTCCGTTTTTGTCCAGGTAACAAAATATCTGAGGTAATTTCTTCAGCCTCTCCAAGTCAGTTTAGCTTCAGCAATTTCTCTTAGTTGAGGACCTACCCTTTTGGTTTATGCATTCTCTATGCTACTGCACTTTTATTACTAGAGGATATGTACTGATAATAAGTCTATTGCATTTGATTCATCCACTAATTCCTTGTGATATGTAGGGATTGGTGACTGCTCACTCTGACATTTTAGGCTAATATTGAGAAGAAAAAAATGTGGCTGGAAATTCAGCACTGATGCAGAGTCCGTTACTCTGTGAGCAGAGATTTCTGAGCCTTTCTTCTAGCACTCAATTTAAAACCATTCTTACCAATGTGTGGGTTTCACAACAAACAGAAGATGCAAGAGGTAACATGTAGCAGCCCTGATCTAAGCATCGGGTTTTACTATGTTTTCAGTAGGTTATTGAGACAATAACTGAGAGGGCTCTGCTTTGGGCAGAAGCATTAGTTGGAACCCCAGAGCTCAAGTGACTGATGCCGCTAACCAGCACACTGGTGTGAAGTGGTGTGGTTTAGTGTGGCATTTGGTTTCCCCGGCTTTGGAGGATGGGTGAAATTAGACATTTTTACCCAACCCTGTCCATCTGTGCTGGGATCAAGGAGCCGTCAGGGTTTTTATGTAGCCAACAATCTCAGTGATGATAGCACGTGAGAAAGATTTCAGATTAGGAAAAGGAGCAACCCCCAAAAGCATGCATGCACGCGCACAGGTGCACATATATACATGTACACCTGCGTGTGCACACACACACACACAGAGCAGGGTTAGTTCTGCCATGTAAGTGGGAAAGGTTGGGAGGGCAGAGCTGGTAGGATGGCAGTGCCTCTGCAGCTCTAAGCTTCCCGACCAACACTAGTCAGCCAGGGCGGGGGAACTGCAGGCGCCACAGGGGCCTTGGGCAAGCAGGCAAGGAAGCGATTCTTGGAGGAATTTACTGTGACAGCAACCTACGATAAGGTCAAGGCCTGAGGCAATTTCTCTCAAAACATTCCACTTGCTGGTGAGAGAGCCTCATCAGCCTGGGACCCAGCCCGGCTTGCAGTGAAGTCAAAAGCAATACTGTCAGCTTGGTCCTGGGCACAGAGCAGGGTCAGCTCTGGAGCTCTGAGTGTGTGTCGGATTTAGATTGAATGTGGAACAGTCAAACAACTTCCATATTAACTGGAGTTGAAAAAAAGAGGGCAACTACTTCCTTCTTTTTTTTGTTTGCAGGCCAGGATTCTCTGAAAATGCAAGGAAATCTTCATTGTTTCTTCCCCTCCCCCCAGAAAAAGAGAGAAATGGATTCTCCAATATTTACGATGGTAGATTTGAGTGCTGCAAAGACAAAAGAAACCCGTATCTTAAATCTTTGCCTCTCAAGCCTCTCTATTTTGGATGAAGTTACTTGAACTGTTTGACATCTACGTTTTTCTAGTTGTTTTCTAACCTGTCTGGTTGCCCCTGGCAATGACTGTTCATTTTTTTTACTCTCTAGCTTACTCTGATAATAGGGAGGTTTGAATACTATGGAACTGCTTTTGTAATGAAATCACCTTTTTTTTTTTTTTTTTTTTAATAAACTGCTGTAAAACTGCTATAGAACTGCTTTTATACTCCCCTGTCTTTGTTTAGAACGTAGGTATATTTGTTGTTCAGAAAGGGCCTGATTCAAAGCCCAGTATGTTGGGGGGGTTGTCCCCTTGAGAATTAGTGCACTGGATGTAGTCATGGTTTCTAAATTAATAACTTTTCGTTTCAGACAGACCATGGTGGTCACGAAAGGCAGCAGCCTATCCTGCTAGATTCTGTCTTGGAAGTTCTTAACTGCACAAAGCAATTACTGAAAAAAAGTCTGTCAAGTCTTCCTGTGGTAAGGCTTTTAGAAAGCCATCCAGGCCTGATTGAAAGATTAGATACACAGCTCTGAAGTCAGCCATGCTAATTAGTACATATTAATAGTTAATAGCTGCACTGGGTTTCTTTTTATTTTATGCTCAGAGGCAAATGGGTTTTTTGCTCAAGTGACTTGAGGGAATATATGAGGGAACCTTGTGAGCACCCACTGCTAGCTCATTAATACTCTTCTAAATACCCTGACCTTGCTGCAATGGAAGGCTAACATTCTTGACAATAATAATCAGACAAAAAAGAATAATCTGTTTTCAATTAGCAGCTAAAAAGTCTTTTTAATTTCTCAAAGAATTATTATTTCATTCCCAGTGAGAATTCAGGGGTTCACAATAAAGTGGACATATGGCTTATTTGCAGCAGCATGTGGCTGTATTCAGCACTCGGGTTTTGGGAGAGTGAACACCCAGAGGAAAAGGAAATAGGTATTTCAGACTTACAGTAATGCCCTATTGCATCAGAACTAGTGGGATTCAGCTATATCAACATCTACTATTAAACACTGTTAGAACTGCAAACTGTACAGTAAGTGGTAGCTGTGGGTAAGATACTTAGAAAAGATAGACTTTATCAGTCATTTAGTTGTGTTTCAAGACAATATTGAGACTTTTCTTTGCTACTCCTTTATCAGGTTGTTTTGAAAAGCTGATTTCTTCCTGTAGGATTTGGGGAATGCATCTAAAGTTTTAATTGCTTAGTTTCTATTAAGCTGCAAGAAGTAATAAAGAAATGAATGATGTTTAAGAATGGGGCTAGTCTTTTGGGAGACAGTTCAAGGTGACATGGATGTTCAGAGATGCATGATAAAAAGGCACGACTATAAATTTGGGACTGTTTGCAACTGCACACTTGTTTTTCCCTAGGCTTAAATATACATCATATCGTAAATGATAATCCCACATTCTTATGGATTTGTGGCTATTGTTTGTGGACAGAAGGAAAACAAAGAAAACTTAACAATCAACCCGTAGTCCTACCAAACGTCTTGGAGAATCTTGCTGATTCCATGCCTGCAAACCATGGACCTGTTTATTTTGAAAATGTTAGAAATATTTGAAAAAAGGTTTCGGTTATTTGGATGAAAAATAGTATGTGTGGAGCAGACAATCAAAGCAGAAAACCCTAGAACTGCTAAATATTCATAAAGTGAATGGTGTCATTTCGCTGAGGAAAGCAAACAAACAGGGTATTCTATTCAGACTCCAGCTCAGCCGTGGGGAAAACACAGGCTTATCTTTTGGCAAACAGGGTCTATTGAGATAGATTTTGCTGTGCTGGATGAGAGCAGTGAAATACCTGCATGTTACACCTGGAGACTCTTAACCCTTTATCTTGCTCCTGTATGTGTCCTTTCTACTTTTCAGTAACTTCCATCTCTGATCATAGGAAGTCTGGAGCTTGGCAGACAGGAGACACAAAGAACAGTATGTAGTTTGACAGCTTTTCCCATAGCAGTATTGTTAGTGGCTGTACCTAACCACTGGCAAGGCTTGGCTGTCTTTAATTCATCCTTTTTCTTGTGATCTTGTGAATTTACATTTCTGCTCCACCACAGGCTGGTGTCTCCTATTTTAGTGTCTTAAATCACAGAAAGAGATGTATTATTTAATTCTTGTTGGATGTATTGATTCTGTAACCCTCTTTATCCATAATCCAGGTATTGGCATCTGAATTGCCACAGGTAGACTCAACTGTGACTTGACGGCTCAGCTCTTAAATGAGGAGCTTATTAATTTGCAATTGGTGGTTAGAATACTAAAGGCTAACAGTGGGTTGCTTTTACAAATTTGACAACTTGTTTCACACAGGGCTTTCAGATGTAAGGCAAAGTTAAACTTGATCTAATCAATTTAAGTCCTGATTCAATACTAAATATGGTGTCTCTAACAAGAGGTGCTATGAACTGTGCCTGGTGGAAAACCAAGATTCCTCTAAAAAATATTAACTGACTTGAAATCTAGACATAATCGGCGACTCTGGTGGTGGTGGTTGAGGCAACGTGACCATCTGGCTCTCCAGCTGCAGGATACAGACCTCACTCCCACGGCAGCAGAGGTGGGCCACAGAGCCAGGACAAAGCTCACACTACGCTAGCATACAAGAAAGCCTTTTTTGAAGAAGTGCTCCTGAACCTGAAGTGCAGGTGCTGCCTGCTGAAATCCTCACATGGAATACCTCGGGCACACATGGAAGAAAGCTGCAGATTTGAATTTATAAGCTTCAGTAAGTGAGGAGTTAGTGCTAAAGTCTAGAAGTAAGAGTTCCAGCATTATTTGTTCCTCACAGGCAATGCATTTTGCCAGAGTATTATGATGCCGTGTCTGGAATAGGAATGTTATTCATTTAATACACTGCAACGAGAAATAGCTGTAGAGGCTCGGTTTCGACAACAAATAATTGTGGGCAGAGATTTGTAGTAAAATACTGTGAATCTCCATCCACCTTTGCATTTTATGGCATATTATTCCTCGTGTAGGTAAAAGTGAGTCTCACTGAAGTACGATTTCCTGGTTGCTAATTCCTCATATGTTGGATGGGGGGCTTTTTCCACGTTGAAAAAGAATAGGATGGCAGAGGACAAATGAAGCTGCCCAGAACTTTAAAGGGTGTTTACCTGCAAAGGTTTGCAGGAGGTCAGGACAGCAGCATGGGCAGCAAACTATAAACACATTATTCAGATTAGGAAATTATGAAATTGTGAGGTTTCAGTTCAATTTCACTGGGAGCTTTTGTTGAGACTTTTTCTGGTCATAATATTAAATTTTTAATTTTTTTTTTCCTCAAGGAAAATTTTTGAAGTAAAAGATCAGCTTTATATTTTCAATGCAATTTTGAGGACTTTCAGAACAGACGTAGCATTTCAGCATCCTCAGTGTGAAAAATGAGGGAGATATTAACGACACCAAACTTCAGACTCATCATTTAATCAATTAAATTAGGTGCTCAGTCTTTTTAGTCCCTGTCTACCACAGGAGCGAGGTTCCTGCTCTTCGGACACTCTCTGAAGATAATAATACAGGCTCAGGAAGCTCAGTCACGTCTGTCAGCTTTTTTTAGTTCCTTAAGAGAAGATAAGAGGTGCGTGCAGGCACACAAACATCCTAAAGTTTCGGTGAGGCACGATTAAAAGCGGTAATGGAAAAATCTTGTCTGTCAGTAGTTTTTGTTTTATCTTTAAATAAAAACAATGTGCAGTTCTTTTGCAAATCAAGAAAGAGTAATTTAGAGAAGTCAAGGGACTAAGGCAAATCAAATGCTCATGTTTTTACCCTCAAATAAATGTGGGGATTTCAAGGATACTTCTGTGTTTTTTCCCTCTTCCTCAATCTGATGGAAATATGAGCAAAAATGAACCAAATAGCCCACATATACGTGAACAACTCTGTTTTCTGAGTATTAAGGAATTACTTTGAATTTAAGTAGTATAAAAGGTGGGAAAAGTTTTATCATTTTTACCTCAGTTAATTTGCAGATGCATATACAGCCTGTACAAACTGATCTTTCCACTGAACCACTGACCTTCATCCGTGGCAAAGAAAAAAAAAAAAGCCCCGCAGAAATCATTTTGAGCATGTGATGCCAACCTGGGAAACTCCAGAATTTCATCATAGATTTGGTCAGATTTCAAAAACTTGGCTAAATGACTGTGGCCAAAGCCAGAAACAGAATCCTCCATTCAATGCAGATGTGGAGAAGGTTCCAGAAGGTGAGATTATGAATATCAGTATTCTGACTGTGCCTGAAACTTTTTTTTATATGAATAGTGATTAAAATTGGTCATTTTAATCCTGGTAAATAAGATTTAGATTTGTATGTCATTAAAGGAAACCTGTCTTACCTGAGTTGTGTTCTGATTCTTAGTCTTCTATACAAAATAATCGTAATTTTTCTAACCGTTAAGAAAGTAGCTTCAAAGAAGGTTGTCATTATTATGGATCTTTTTAAGTTGCCATACAATGAAAAATGTCATTTAGAATCAATATGACTGTCAGTGCTCAGAGTGCAGAAGAGATTTTTTTTTTTTAAGAATTCCCAAGTGACTGAATATACTTTTTTTTTTAATAGAAGCCTTTACAATTTGCAAGTTTACAGGTGGCTTTGTATCTCTAAAGCTTCAGACACAACCATGATATAATGGGTGTATGCTGGAAAGAAATGCAATTGCAAACTTTAGTTAGGTGCTTTTTCAACGTTCTGTGTTTAAGGTCCAATTTTGTTTGTATTTGTCGATGAGACTAACAGGTATAAAATGTTTACAGAACTTGAAGAAAGCAAAACTGTAGCCTTCTGCACTGGGTAGTACATTTAGATAATGGTAACAGTTAAGATTATCTGGAGCTGTATAAGTCTATTATGCTTTCAATCGTTGAAGAACGTGGCTTATCCTGTCTGGTGACAGACTAGGAGGACAGTAACGATAATGTCGGGAGTTCATTTTGTGGAATTTCTGAGCCTCTGTTTGGGCAATGCTGAAACTGCATGGAAATGAGATGCAAACACCCCCTGCCTCCACCCGTGCAATGCCGGTCCTTTTCAGCTCTGGCTATAAGGCCGCACTTTGTGCTGCAATTACCTTTCCAAGGGAACTGTGGTGGGTTAGCAGAGCCTATCCATGCGTCTGTCAGTGTGTGAGCTCTGCTTGAGCACCAGGGACTCGGCCCTCCCTTGCCTGTCCGTGTTGCACTGGTTCGGTGGCCACTGCAGGGGGGCAGCCGTAGCGCCGGGACCGCCGTGGGCTTGGGGATCCCCCGGGAAAGGGACGTTTGAGCTGGGCACAGGGTGCTGAGTGGTGGCGTTCTCGAGCCCCACGCTACAGAAAGCGTTTTCTCAGTGGTATGCAAGAGAGTAGTCTCTCTATATAGAGACTGGTAAGGATGGCGAAGAATGTAATTAAGCTTAAATCTGTAAATCCATTTAAATCTGCAGGACTTTCAATTCAGCTATGAGATTTACAATCTGATAACAGCCTAAATGGTAATTTGTGTGATAGTAAGTTGGCAGAAGTTGAGAAAATTTCTTTGAAGATTATCTGAACTGACGAGGTTACCAGAATCTTTTGTTTACTCTTGACACACAGAGACATTGTGCAACGTTTTATTATATTCCCCAAAGCAAACAGGAGCAGGGGTGGGGGAGGTAAGGACAGTGGGAGGTGGGAGAGACGAGAACATATAAAGGGAAATTGCATGTGCCTGCCCTGTGTTTTTATTTCACATTTTCCACAAGGTTCATGAATGCAGAATGACACAATTCTTCCTAAGTTGCTTGCTGGTTTCCTGCAGTTGCCAGGTTGCGGCAGTGAACAGGGAGTACTACATCGGCATTATAGAGACAGCGTGGAACTATGCGCCTGGCGATACCAACATCGTGTCTGGACAGCTTTTTGCAGAAGAAGAGTAAGTAAAACAGTTTACACTGGTTGAGTTGGATTTTACAGCTTTGTCTGCTTTAGACACTGGGGACAGACTGAAAATCTGGTGAAGGCAGTGAAATGAATCATGTTGGTGTCTGCCAGTGGATTTTCTGTCAGATGTATAAGGGAATTTTGACCTTTTCCTGGCTTCCTGGAGAACTGCATTCTGATGCTCTGCTAATTAAAAAGCGTTGGAATACGTAGGGGTTTTTGTGAATTTGTTGCAATGAAATGTTTACTAAGTAGAGACTAGAAAAAGACCCTGAATGTCTAATTATGTTTAATTTTGAAAGGCTCAGGTGCCAGTGCTGAAGAGAAAACTTTTGCTGTCATGTTTTAAAACACAGAAGTTTGACAAATTAAAAACTTTCCTATTGGGCACAGGTTTCCTTTGTAGATGTTCAGTGTTGGCCGTGGTCATTTTCACTGGTGCAGCAGCACAGCCGGGTCCTTCCATCCACAGTGGAGGAGCTGGGTTGCTTGTTGTAAGGCAAGGAGCATCCTGTGCAGAGCGAGAGCAGTAAGTAGGATAAGTATGGTAGGGAGGAGGGGAGCACCCTGAAGATACATGTAATCGATAAAGAAAACTCAGATATAAAAGGCATCAGAGAAATATTTGAGAGAGGAGAAATGTTCCTTCATTCTACTTTTTCGGTACCTTTGAAATGAAATAGGGCTGTACTAAAATAAAAACAATGAGGAGAGAAATCAGAAATTAGAAAAATCTCAGAATACATTTCTCAGTCTGTAGATGAGGGATTGGAAGATTTCCTGTGGTTTGTTTTCTCTTGTAGAGCTGCCAATATCTCAGCCATAATCTACCACTCCATCAGGCACAAGACGAAGCAGTCAACTTTTTTTTTTTTTTTAATTGTAAACAGAGTAAGACACGGCCAGTGATCCAGCAGGCTAGTAATTCTGATAAATGGGGGGAGCAGTGCATCTTGTCTGAAGATTGCAGAGCAGTGTTATAATACAACAAGCCACCACTTGTTCACTGCATTTTCACTGCTTTGCTCTGCTCTGTCACAACCAGCAGCATGCTAAATTAATCCCAGTTTTTCAGTGCCTGCACTGAAGCTGATCCCTTTTATTGTACTTTTAATTTTCAGCTTCTCCGATTCTTCTCCTGAACTGTTCAACTGTGAGGCTGTGCTTGTACAGAGATGATATTTTATAGAGGCAGGGAAGAGCAGGAGAAAGGAAGAGAGCAGTGTACCTGCTAGAAGGAATACTCTACAATTAAATGGTAGCTGTATAAACAGTCCAAGAAGAGCCATAACGTGTTTGTTTGATTTAATTTGTGGCTGAAAAGCTTCATGCACTCGGACTTCCAGTAACTGAGCCTTTGCAACTATTTTGTGCTCTCTAAATTTCATGGAGCTCTGAATTGTTATTTTAATTACACTTCAGATCTGTGCTTGCCAAGGTACAAACAATTCCTTCCCCACATGCTCCAACAATGCTCAGCCTTGCGGGAAATACTTTGCATTTTTGGGCAGTATTAACTTGCTTCACGATATGGCCTGCTGGGAATCTGAAGCCAGGTTGGCTTGGCTTCTCATAGCGTAGGATGAGGAATCAGGAGGCTGCTGAACTTCAGGCAGTGTTGTCCTGTCTCCTGGGGTTGTCTCCTCCTGGAGTAGATGTACTTCCACAGCTAGTCCTCCTGAAATGGGCAGGGAAACGTGCAGGAGGATTTGTTAAGAGACTCCAGAATTTGGGCTAACAGCATCAGCCAATAGTAGCACTACTAGTTTGAACAGCCACTGCTGGCAATTTCTCTCACCACTGCAGTCAGCACTTTTTCCACAAAGATGAGTCTTCTCAGAGACTGGAATGTTAATGAAAGGTACCTGACCCTCAGCACAGGCAAAGATTGGCTCCAAAGCCGTTCCCAGTTGATAGTTGTCAGAGACACGTGGTGACCCCTCGCCTCCGGCTGGTGGTGCTTGGACAGCACATCCACGATTGCTACGTGTTCAGAGATGTTGATACCACGTGCAGGAAATACCATCTTCATCTGCCTCATTTTAGCTCATGGGTTAGGCTGTTTTCTCACTAACCAAGCTCTCATTTTTAATACAAGTGTTTCATTAATTGAGAGGAGCAATGGTCCAGTAGTTCAGGCATTCAGTGACTGAGGTCGTTGCCAATTTCCTTCTCTCATGTAACCTGTTTGTGTATTCTCGGGCTGAATCTGTAAAAATGAGACTTTATTAGGGTAAATCCATATCAAGCTCTGAGGCTGTGATTCTTCTTCATCTATGACTGGTGATCAAGTTGAGGCCTTGGTCTCACTTATTTCAGTGCTCTGCATGTCCGCCTCCACCACCTCACACACACACACACTGGACATTAGCAGCCCCTTGTAGTCTTGCCCGTGTCCAGACATCCTAAATGTGTTTTACGGCTGAAAAGTCTGCTCCTCATTGCAATGGAGGAAGGACTGTGCAATCAGCATAATAGCATGATGATGGAAATTAGTAGTTTTAACAGGCCATGGAAAATTACACAGCAATTTAAGCATGCAAGTACAAAAGTTTCAAGCAAGAAGAACTGTTACTTGCCTTGTCCGCATGTTCTCAAATTTGACCAAAATTGTATTAAATACCTTTATCTTCAGTTTACAAAATAGGTAGAAAAATCTTCAGGTTGGTGCATAATATTTAATCTCTATATGGGTGCCTAACTCTTTTTGATGAGACATATTTGCTCCTAAAACCGGATATAGTTGTGCGTAGTACTACGAAGGCCTGGTGTTTATGTCAGACCCTGCTAATTAACACCGTTCAGATATGAAATGAGTATCTGACGCTACAGGTGTGTTTGTGTCTTTCCTTTACAGGCAGGCTGGAGTCTTTCTCAAAAGAGGACCACACAGGATAGGAAGCACTTACAAGAAGGCTGTCTACACTCAGTACACCAGTCATTTATATGATGTGATAGTTGACAAACCTTCCTGGCTAGGTTTTTTAGGCCCTATCATTAAGGGAGAAGTTGGAGATTCCATTATTATTCATTTGAAAAACTTTGCTTCCAGAAACTACACGCTGCATCCACATGGCGTGAGGTACACAAAGGAAAATGAAGGTAAAATTGAGTCAGTTCTGTGCCAGAATTTATCAAAAGTTAATAATTTTTCTGAGTTTAAGTGATATTCTCTCATCAAAGAGAAGACTGGTCAAGTAAATAAAGATTTGAAACAGGACACAATCAATTTAAAATAGAGCTAAGAAGTTTGATAATTTTTTTAAAGAGCAAAATACAAAGCCAAAAGTGAATTCCTAAAGGCGGCTATTTTAGATCAACGTTTCACCTGAAATAAGGGTATAAAGGTATATAGGAAATGCGGGTGTTGAGGATAGCTAAAGGAAAAACCGTTGCTGTTGTGAAGATACCGTTGACAGTGATAACTTAAAGTCCCAAATTCTTAACAGTAAATTTGTATCTATTGTATATAAGATACACAAGAATGTCTTAAAATGGAGGAACAGCTACTGCATAGTTAATAAATCAATGAGATAAAAAGTTTGACACACTTTAACATGTATTGTGCTGTTGGGATTAGGGATGATTTGCCCAATAGCTGGTCTTGCCACACTCAGGCGATGGGGCATTTTCTGCGCCAGGCAGCTGTTGGAAGTTTTGTTAGTGGGCCTTAAAAACAGTGTGTGAATTGCTGAGAATATGATGTTGTCTTAAAAGCAGTCTTTAAAAACTTTTCATTAGAAGAATTTATGAAGTATCAGCCTAACTTCTAATATTTTGTGAAGTGTTTGATTGCAACTGATGTGTGGTTTGATATAGACACATTCTATGGGAGCAGAACAGTGTGCTACGTAGCAGTACGTGCACTTTTTGGAACGGTGTTTAAATTTTTTTTTTGTGCTGCTCTCATTCCAGCAGCACTTACGTTCCTTGAGGACATCTGCAGTATTTTAGAACAGTTTCCAAGATTAATATTTAACAAATGTTTTACAAATATTTGAATTGTTATCTTTTTAGCAGAAGTACATAGCGCCCTCCTAATAAATTAAGGACTAAATTTGATGTGCCATTAATCGAAGCACTCCCAAAGCACGCACAAATTCGAAGGCAAATGAAGAGACTCTTAAAGAGGAGGAAAAGATCTACTCACCTGATTTGAAAGATGTTTTTTTGCTTGTATTCAGATGTTCAGTCCATGTTACTGCTATACGTAGTCAACTTTAAAGCATGGCAGGTGCTATCCTGACACCATATTGTGAATGTGTTTTGTTAATGGTGGCTGTGTGGCATTCTTCAGGTGCTTTTTATCCTGACAACACCAAAGATTTGCAAAAGAGAGATGATGCTGTGGAGCCTGGAGGCCAGTACACTTATACATGGGACGTGACAGAAGATCAAGGTCCGGCTAAGGGAGATGCAGACTGCATAACCAGGGTTTACCACTCCCACATAGATGCTCCAAGAGATGTTGCCTCAGGCCTTGTTGGGCCTTTAATAATTTGCAGGAAAGGTAAACCATAAATAAATAAGTAAATAAATACGTACGCAAGGTGATTGGTAATGGTTATTGATAAATATCAGTGAAATAATTTGCTGGAAGAGGAGAATATTGCAGTTAATTTTGAAGTAGCGGCTTTTTGTCCTCTCAATTAGCTGCCTTTCAGTAGTATAGGAAGTAGTTTGATTTTGTGTGTATGACAGCAAGTGTAATTTGCAGAATACTTTGTCCACAAATCCATATGAGTGAGTTGTCTTCATGCTAGTGATGCAAAAGGATGTGTGATTACTGATACGAGAAATAGATTTGCTGTAATCTTATCACATGCAATATTTATTCTTAGTGAAGTTACTTTACGGTATCTATTGAAACCGATTTTTGATTTCTGAATGTGTCTGTAAGTTTATGTGTACACTCACACTCAAGAAAAGTGGCAAAATATGAAAGTGACTGGCCCTACTGATACGACACTTAAAACTGATTAAAAGATAGTGTCAGTTGCCAAAGACTGAATATACCACTTTCTTTTTCAGATACAATGAACGAGGACAGCAATAAACACTTTGATGCTGAATTTATCCTTATGTTTTCTGTGATGGATGAAAATCTCAGTTGGTATCTAGAGGATAACATCAGGACATACTGTTCTGAGCCTTCCAAAGTTGACAAAGATGACGAGGACTTCCAGGAAAGCAATAAAATGCACTGTGAGAGAATGTTATTTATGTTGATAGTCATTGATATGGTGAAATAATATTTTAATCTATTGTCTCTTTTAATGAACTATAGATATTTTCTTTTTTTTTTAAGCAAGGCTTTTTCTTGGAGGATTAAGAAAGATCCTTTTAAATAAAAAAAAAAATGAAGTGATGGCATTGTACTATCAAACCTTTGGAGTTCTGATATAAAATTCTTAGGGGCTAAGAACCTCTTTGCCAGTTTAATTTCTTAGGCGCTCTAAACAGAGTCGTGTTACTTTGTTCTGTTTCCTAGTCCTGAACTTCACACTAAATATTGCAGTTTTTACTGTTAGTGTCAACCAAGGCGATACCTTTGGCTCTGACATGGATTCCAGCATCCTAGTAGGGACTACTGGCCATGTGGGTAGTTGTGCAGATGGAGCGTGTGTCTGATAATGGCTCACTTTCAGAGGTGCGGAGTTTTGCTTTGGCCCTCTTTCTGTTTTGAAGAACAAGAGAAATGGTTGTCTGACACCTGCTTTTGAAGAAAAGATCCTACTGTCTGTGAAGGTAACCGTGATAAATAACATTTCTTTTAGCAATCAACGGGTACATGTACGGATACCTCCCAAACCTCGCAATGTGTGTGGAAGATAAGGTAAAATGGCATCTTTTTGGCATGGGTAATGAAGCTGATATCCATTCAGCCTACTTTCATGGCCAGACCTTAGTAGAAAGGCACCATCGAGTTGACACCATCAACCTCTTCCCAGCCACATTTATTGATGCTGTCATGGTACCAAGGAGTCCTGGGGAATGGCTGCTCAGCTGCCAAGTGAATGACCATATTGAAGGTACAGAGTAAGTTCCATTGATCAGAATTTATTTTTTGCTTGAGCTAACAGTTTACTGAGTCACTTTAGCAGTGCTCCGGACCCGATTATATGCTAGATGATGTTCTCCTCTAGGTAACAAACCTCTCACAGTAACTGGAATGCCTAGAAGTGTATTAGATGGACTTGAGCATGTAGCCACGGAAATCAAGGAAATTGTTGTCTGTAATGGAAATTGTTATCAGTTGGAAGCAATTGGCACAGCTGTGCTTTTGCAAGCCTCAGCTTTAGACAAACAATAACATGATGCTTGCCTTTTACTGAAGGTAATGTATCACAATTTTCTGTTTGCCAGCAAAAAAGTTAGGGCTCATTCCACATTTGGGCAAGGGGCACAGGACAGGCAGGCTAACTTGCCTGCTGACGTGTTCTGGAAAGTGCATTGGCTAATAAGCAGAGTTGATCTGCATTACTCTTCCCTGTATCTTTGTGTATTTCCAGTGTTTGATAACCATGTGAAATACTTAGAAGCTAATTCCACACTTTTCCGTGGTCTATATCGCCCTTTTCCATGATCTGTATCCCTATAAGTGAGCTGGAGGAGTAATTTGTCACAAAAGTAGAAACAAACACAGAACTCAGAATCATTCTCCAAGATCTGAAAATTCTGATATAGAAGGGAGTATGTTTAACCTATAGATTCAACTAGACAGAGGTTATAAGTTTAGAAATAGCTATAATGTCAAGCAGCATCCTGATGTGGTTGAGGCATCCTGGACAAGACTTGAATCCTACAAATTAGCCAAATCCATAGCTGTAAAAGCATGCTTTTTATTGTATTATTTGTATCTCCAGCAAGCAGATTTGCTAAGAGACCTTTCTCCTAGGGTGCAGAGACCCAGAAGTTTCCCAAGTCAGATGTTGATTAGATTCAGAGGGAAGATGGTCAGTCTGGTAGCACCTGGCCTTGACTGATGAGATAACTGACAGTCCTGTTTCCACTCCACTCTGATCTTTTCTGTACCTGCCGTGTCAGTCGCAGCTTTACAAGCAGAACACACATTACCACACCTGCCTGCCTACTGTAAATACCATGGTTGTGTTTCTGTATCCTGCCTCAGCTGGCATGAGTTCTTTTTATATAATTAATTTTCCTGTTCATTTGTGTTACACATATCCATCAATGGTATGGGAATTCTCCAAGGAAGAGAAGAGCTGTTGGAAGCAGGAAAAGAGAAAACAGAGTGCAGTTCTTTCTCTCTAGTTTTCTTGACCTCCTCCTATTTTTCCAGGTGGTATGCAGGCCCTTTTTCATGTAAAAGTTTGTAGGAAACCCGCAACAGATCACAGTGAGAGAACAAAGATAAGACAGTACTTCATTGCTGCTGAAGAGATCATTTGGAATTATGGCCCATCTGCAATGAACCATTTTACAGGACAAGAATTAATCGCTGACAGGTAAATGCTTCTAATTACAGAATTTTTGCTTGCCTAGCATAATTGATATAAACATGCTAAACAAGGTAAGCCATATAGTAGAACTGACTTTTAATCAGGATTTTTCATTGTCCTCCCCTCTGCTTAAATGTTAATCCTAGGATGAATATCAGACCAAATTAGGTCTATTGTTTTCCTTGTAATCTTACTATAAATTTTGCTGTAATGTTAGTAATGTCACGGGGATGAAGCTGAACTGTGATGTCATCTGTAGCAATGACCTCTGATGATTCAAGATGGTTGGTTACTCTGAGTTAGAGAACAAAGCTAGGAATTCATGATCATCTTAGCTGGTGAAAACCACACTAACGGCATCTCAGCTAGCAAACAAGTCGCACGAGGTAGCTTTGCCCTTTGATCTGTGTTTATGTATTTAAGACCTGGATCAATTCACTGATTACATTGATTCCTCAAGTTTTTCATCAGCGAGTTAAAGAATACTTACCTGCTCCACAAGGGACAAGGCACAGTTCATTGTTCGAACAGCTCCTTTTTTGAAAAGTGTAGTCTAAAAAGTGTAGACTAAATCTTCTCACTTTCTATTTAGATGTTACATATTCTGGGTGTTTATATCTACTGTTGTTGAATGACTTGTGACTTTTAGTAAAAAGAAGAGTAAACTTCAGGTTACGAACTCTTGACCTGAAATCACTGTTCATGAGTCTCTAAGCATGTTGGCTTCGTAAGGGCAGCACAGCACAGTGTCTTTTTCTTAAAGAGAAGTTAGTGAAGGATAATGGATTCCTGCACATCTTTGTACAGGACTGCATATAAGTGTGTGGCTAGGTCACTGAAAGGAGACCCAAAGACAAACTCAGAAAACAGGGTTGAGGTCCTGACTGCCTTGGTAAAGCTGAGCATTACAACTTCAACTGTTTGCGTCTATTGCAATTTCTTTTACACAGTGAATCCCGTGTATTTTTTGAACAAAGTGAGACAAGAATTGGTGGCTCTTATAAAAAAGCCATTTACAAAGAATACACAGATGGTTCTTTCTCTGAACATAAAACAAGACTCACAGAGGAAACACATCTTGGACTCTTAGGTAAGATGTCTAAAATTATTTCATGCCAAAGATTTATGAGACCAAACTATCCCTTCCGCTGGCTAGCCAGCAGTGCCCCTCCACCTCCAAGGGACGGGCCCTCGGCTCTCCCTGCCTCCTGCAGGTGCTAGTGCCTGTGGCTTCCTCCAAGAGGCATCCCAGGGTGCCAGAAAGCTCCTGAAAGCAAGTGCTGTGGTGGTCGCCAACTTGCCTGTGGGAATGTGCCGTGGTCTCCAAAGGTCAGGCTATGAATTACAGGGCCAGGCTAGGCAGGTCTAGCCCTATGTATAACCTGGCTGCTCCTGGCATGGCTCTGGACTGAGTTTGAGGTTGGCACTAATGTCTGTAGGTCCCTTTCCAAAGGGGTGAACTGTCCTGCATGACACTGGGCCTCCATGAGGAACTGGGAATGGAGTAGTCCCATTGCTGCTGGGCTGCCATGTGATTCGGGCTGTGTGCTGAGGACCTGGTCTGTGGCCACATGGGCCCAGGGGCAGTTCCCCATGCAACAGGAAAAGCGGCCGTTGATTGCTCTAAGCTCACGGTCATCTGTACATCACTGGGTAGAAACAGCTTGTAATTAGACTGTGTGCTCTTTTCTAGGACCTGTTATCAAGGCTGAAGTGGGCGAGAGCATCAGGGTGACCTTCCGAAACAACGCCAGCCGCCCATATAGCATTCAGCCCCATGGTGTGAGTTACCTCAAGAGCGACGAGGGGGCATTGTACGGTGCTGCCTCCAGAGGTGCGCCCATAGACAGGGATCCTGCAAGCACCAGAGAACAAGCTGTCCTACATGTTGATGTATTAAAGGTGATAAAATAAACAATGTTCATTAGGCATAATTCCTAATGTTCATTCTATAACAGGTACTGAATCTCCAGCTTCTCATGTGAGTCCTGGTGCTACATTTACGTATGAGTGGAATGTGCCAGAAGATGTGGGCCCCACAGAGCAAGATCCGGACTGTTTAACCTGGCTTTATTACTCAGCTGTGGATGCAGTCAGAGACACCAGTTCTGGCCTTGTGGGGCCTCTCCTGGTGTGCAGGAAAGGAGCTCTCCTTCCTTCTGGGAAACAGGTCAGTCTAAGAAGGAAAATGGAAGCATGTGCACCATTATAGCTGGATCTGCTTTCTCCTCCTGAATTGTGCCTTCAGGGCCTGCCACATTAATGACGACTCAGCACCATCTCCTCCCCACATCACAGTCTCACCCATGTGCTGAGGGGAATACATAAAATGGGTAAGAAAGTGGGTTTGGTTTTTGTTCTTTTTTTTTAAAAAAAAAAAAAGGCAAAATCAGTCTGGTTCCAGATAGACAGACGCTATTGTGAAACCACCATCTCCGTGAGCAACCACTGGCATTCAAGTCTCAGCTAGGATGAGAATGTCTAGAAAAATATAGAGACTTTAAAGACCAAATTGCACATTCATTTGCAGAAGTGGTTCCTGCTCGTAGAAAGAGCATTAGCGGCTGATATCTAGTCACCAGATTCAGCAATTAGAGAACATTGAGATTATCAGGATGAAGTACCAATGTATGCATCTACCCTACTTTGTGAATTATACTCATAAATTATTATGTGCCTAGAATTTTTTTCCTGGCGTTTTCTGTCCACTCATTTCTATTTTCCTTTGTGCTATTTCTTTCCACAGAAAAATGTGAACATGGAGTTTTTCCTACTTGCCACAGTATTTGATGAGAATCTGAGCTGGTACTTGGATGACAATATTTTGATGTTTACACTAAATCCTAACATAATTGACAAAGATGATGAGGACTTCCAAGAGGCTAACAAAATGCACTGTAAGAAAATTATTAGTTAGCCAAATATGCATTTCTAGACCAAGGTTTTACTTTTGTGATCTCATGTTGGAGACTGAGAAACTGTAGTGGCAGAGACATTTCATTCCTTTCCATCAGAAACAAACCCATGTCTGAATGCCATTCAATTTCAGCTGAAAGTGGTGGTTCAAAATACAGCATCTGCTGTTCAGCGTCTTCCATGGCAGTTGAGTATTTAGCACTGTTATGTGCCACTTTGAGCAGGCAGAAGGAGAAATTAGGTCTGTAGCCCGTGTGCAATCCCTGTGAATGCGAGCAGGCAGCAAGGAAAAACTGACCTCTGCCCTACAGATGATGTAGCTGAAAGGAGGCTTTTCACAGAAAATCTGGAGGTCGTCTGGTCCAATACATCCCTGCTCAAGCAGGCCCGCCCAGAGCTGGTTGCCCAGGACCGTGGCACTGACGGCTTCTGAATGCCTCCAAGGATGGAGACTCCGCCACCTCCCCGGGCAACCTGTGCCAGTGCTCGGCCACCCTCACAGCGACAAAGTGCTTCCTGATGTTCAGAGGGAACCTCTGTGTGTCCGTCTGTGGCCGTGGCCTCTGGTCCTGACACTGGGCACCGCTGGGAAGAGCCTGAGTCTGTGCTCTCTGCACCCTCCCTGCGGGTGTTCGTACACGTTGATGAGATGCCCCTGAGCCTTCTCTTCCCCAGGCTGCGCAGTCCCAGCTCTCTTGGCCTTTCCTCTAGGAGAGGTGGTCTCTTGTCCCTTTGTCATCCTTGTGGCCCTTTGTTGGACTCGCTCTGGTATGTCCACATCTCTCTTGTACTGGGGAGGCTGGCATTGGACGCTGTCCTCCAGGTGTGGCCTCACCAGTGCTGAGGAGAAGGGAGGGATCACCTCCCTCGACCCACTGGCCGTGCTTTGCCGAGCGCAGCCCAGGACACCACTCGCCTTCTTTGCAGCAAGGGCACATTGCCGGCTCGTTTTGTGTCTGTGGCTGAGTCTGTATTCCTTTACTGGCACCGTGGCCCCCTTAGAGTGAAAAACTGCTTCTTTCGTGGGGCAGAGCTGAGTTTCACACTGGTCGTATTTTGGTACTGTAGAAACATCTTTCAAGTTTCATGCGAAAGAACATTTTTATCTTTAGTACCTAGGCCTGCAAATAAGTCCTAATCTTTAAACGTGTTTGCTTGTGCTCTTTTTTAAATTTTGCCCTCAGGGGCATTCCTGCTATTTACAGAGCCTTGATACCGAGCATTCCATGACACCTGTGAGGACCAGGCTTTGAAAGTTTTGCACAGGAGTAGGTAGAAAGGATTAGTAACTCTAACAAAAAAAACTTTTCAGCTTGTCTGCACTATGTGGCTGAAGGGTCTTGCAGGGTATAAAGCAGGATGCTTTATGCATCAAGTCAGCTACCTGTGCTTTAGGCATTGAAAAGGAGAACAGTCCGAAATTGTTTTTAAACACTGGGGTTTAAAAGGTTTTTTTGCTTGAATTGATTCTCTAGTTTCACTGATGTGATAAAGTATTTTATTATTTATATTTCTGTCAGTCTAAGGCATTACATTACATTGAAGTATGTGTTATTTAATCTGTATTGCAGAATTAGGTAATACGTTAATCAAGGTGGGTTTTGCTTCCTCAAATCTTCCACAGCCATTAATGGTTATATGTATGGAAATCAGCCTGGCCTTGAGATGTGCAAAGGAAGTGTGGTTTCCTGGCATTTGATGGGATTGGGGTCAGAAGTCGATGTCCATGGGATATACTTTTCAGAAAACACATTTGTAACTAAAGGAACAAGAAGGGATACAGCAAATCTGTTTCCACATACATTTCTTACAGCTATTATGAAGCCTGATTCTGAAGGTAAATGTCTTGTTTAAAAACCTTGTTACTAGTTTAGAAACTGTTTACCTATTTATTATTTATATATTATTTTATGCTTAGAGACAAGCTTTAAATAGCTGATACTTTGATTCTTTGGGTGCTAAAACTGTGTACTGCTGTGTTTGAAGGGCAGCAAACCTGTGTTCCTAGGATGTAAGGTCTTAATGCTAAAGCCTTGATTTTTCTAGCTTCTATGTATGCTGAATGTTGTTACTACAAGTAGCCATACCACACAAAGAATTTGGTTGTTGTATGAGCTCATACATACCTTACATCCTGTGAACACAGGCCTGCGTCTCAGTTGCTAAACACTAGATCAACATAGGTAATACAATCTCAAGATCTACTAGTAACAGATTTTTGTCCTCAAGTCTTTGTTTCTTGTGTGACCTCTAGGAGTTTTTGAAGTATCGTGCCTGACAACAGATCACTACACAGGGGGCATGAAACAGAACTACAAAGTGAAACAATGCCATTGGTGGAATGTGGATCTATCTATGTATTTGCATGAGAAGACTTACTATATTGCTGCAGTGGAAGTTGAATGGGACTATTCTCCTAACAGGACATGGGAATTTGAGCGGCATCAATACCATGAGGAAAGGTACTTTGGAATATACACAAAGGAAAAAAAGAAAAAAAGCAAAGGAGCAACTCACTTCTCTGACCCTTTTCTCCTCCAGGCATTTCTAGACACGCTTTCTTTGCATATGTGTTTTTAGGGCTCATTTGAATTTGTGGACCTTCTCCAGTAATGTTGGCATGTAACTGTGAGCCAGACAACATGATGTTCATGAAATGGTCCAGCATCAATCTTCTGTGGGGCAGTTGCAGATTTTCATGAATCCTGGCTAGTGCATGTGATTATTATTCACTGATGTTGGCACAGTCCTTGATGTGGAACGCTTAAAATGTTCGTTAAGTTGTAGATACGATGATTACTTTGTCCTGATATTTGATTACTTACAATATGTAAAATGTCTTTGTCTCATGTTTATCTGTACTCCAGGTAAGGTTCTCTTGTACTCCCCTCAATTTCATTAGCTTACACAAGCCCATGACTGAATCCATTCATTATGAAGCTTGTTGTCTTGGTGTTTTATTCCCAGTACTTGAATCTCAATGAGAGGAGGGAACTGACTGGATCAAGTAATTCATGCCAATTAGCAAAAGAGGCTAAACAATGAACTAATGAATTTCTATGTGTTCCACCTGTATAACTTCATTTGCAGTTAAAGTAGCGGATTGTAACAGCCTGTATTTTTTATTGCCTTAATTGTATTTTCTTCTCTTTTCCTCAGCGTGATAGCATATTTCCTTGCCTTGCACACCATAGCGGACTCTGTCGAAGTTCTAAGCATAAGTAACATGGGCTATGCTGGTATCAGATTGTTTTTTTTTTTTTCCCCACTGTCTCCAGCCCCCATGATCTCAGCAGAGAATCAGTCCCTCATGTTTTCATTTCATTTTGGGCTTCACTTCAGATCTGCAGAAGTCACTGAGGGCTCTATTTTTCAGTATGCACTGGATGACTTCTTGCAATTCAAAATATCTGCCAGGCTGAGCACTCGGCACTCTCTCAAACACTATATAGACACGGTCTATTTATAGTGGGGTTTTTTTAACCTCCCAGGTGAAGAGAAACCTCCCTGCTTAACAAGAATGTTTTCATGTTGAAGATACCAGTGGTAGCTACAAGATTACTGTTTCACTGAGCTGTTTTTTTGTTTGATGGTTAATTGACATATCTGCAAAAGATGTTTTAAAATACATCAAGAAATGTACAACATACTCTTATCGCTGTTTTCTTTTTTATTTTTTGCAGCCCTGGCAATCCATTTTTAAATAAAGAAGACAAATTCATTGGTTCAAAATACAGAAAGGTAGTATATCGTGAGTACACTGATCAGACATTCAGTACTCCCAAAAACAGAACAGAGGATCAGCAGCACCTGGAAATTCAAGGTATAGTCATCATAAAGTTCAGTTTTGAAATGGGGAAAAATGCAGTAAAACAAAACAAGAAGATACTACTTGAATAATACTGAGTATAGTACATAGCACACGAAGTGCCTAAACCTACGTGGAATTGCTACTTTTATTACGGTGCTTGCCTTGCAAGATTACGTTGCTTGCTTTACAAGAAAAAAAATCCTTCTGGTTTGCTGCCTGATCACAGGTCAGCGTTTCCAAAGTCAGCATAAAACTGGGCAGCAACATCCAAGCTGACTTCACGTACACAGTAGGTGCTCCGCACTTTTGAGACTTAGGCCTGGACTTAGACGCCTGACTTCAGCTGCCCCACTTGGGGTATCATACTGAATGACATTGTCCGTGGATAGTATAAGCCAATGTTCCTGTGTACTTGAACGCAGCAAGCTGCCCCTCTCTCTCTCTCTGCTCTGATCTGTTGTAAAACAAAGTTAATCTTTCTTTTCAATCCAATAGGACCGCTGCTTATGTCAAATATCGGGGATAAAATTACAATAGTTTTTAAGAACTTGGCATCAAGACCTTATTCTATACATGCCCATGGAGTGAAAACAGACAGTTCTGTTGTTGCTGTAACTAACCCAGGTATCAGAGCATCCTTGTTTATTTCTAGCAGGTAACAGCAAGCCTTCTAGTAAGGTTTTGCAAGCTTTCATTTTAGGATAGCAGGAAAGACTTAATTTTTCTTTGTTTGTTTTTACTTCAAGTTCTTAAACTTTTGATGCTGATGATGACAAATACTTCTACAATTAAAATGGGGCTGCTAACTATTGCTATGTATCCTAGCCCTTTACCGATCAGTAATTTTTTTGATGCAGTCTGGCTGCACCTTTCACAAAAGCAAACAGATTTGGCTACATAGGGAGAGCATAGCTTATGCTAGCTATTATTTCAGAAGTTCCTCTGTGATCTTTACAAAAGATGTAACTGGTTTTATTAAGTATGGTAAACTGTCCAGTGCAGCCACACAAAAAGACACGTTGGCCAGAAGAGTCAGGGATCTGCAGAAGGGAAATAATAAGCTAGCCAGTGCAGTAACTGGGAAGAGGAAGTGCAAGATAAATATAAGCTGTAAATGGAGATAACATTTGTTTCAGGATGACCTCTTACAGGTCACCACACAGAAAACTTCTAAAATTCATTGATATTTATTTAATTCAGGTGAAACAAAAATGTACGTCTGGAAAATCCCAGAGAGATCTAGTTCTGAGAGAGGAGAGCCACATTGTATTGCGTGGGCATACCATTCAACAGTGGACATCATTAAGGTATATTATTAATATCAATATAAAGGGGTTTGGTCATGACTTCAACACAGATGTACTTACAGCAAAAGGGAGATGAGTTTGAAACTCTTTCTGCTTTCTCTATGAAGTAATTTGCCCCATTACCTTACCTTTGAATTAAAGTATTTCTTGAATAATGCAAGAAAGTCAGGGCAGAATTTGAGCTGGTCACAGCCCTTCATGTTCTTGCTCCCTGTTCTTCTGCTGTTGGTATAGATCACCTCAGATTTCATTCTTAAAGCTAACACCTTATTGCTTGCTCAATATCTAAGCAGTCATGTGTGGGAAAACTAACATGAAACTGTGGAACATAAAGCTGCCATTTTTGTACAAGCACCCAATAACTTAACAAGACTAATAATTTTTAATGGAAATTAATGTATTCTTTCCTTCATGTCTCACCAAACACAAATAAAAAAGTGTCAAGACGTGTATTTTGAATGGAAACCACGCTCAAAATCCTAAAACCTAAAAAGAATTTGGAAAAAAAAAAAAAAAGGCAAGAAATTAAAATGGAATAAATGTTTATTTCTAGCAAGAGATGAAAAAGAGGCAGTTTACTCTTCATAGTCCATTGAACTCAATCCATAGGTAGCATATAACAGTGAAGAAATAACCTTGTTTGTCTGACACTCAGTACCTTTATTCCCAGACACTGACAGCTGTAAAGACAGTAAGAGGATTCATGTCTGGCATTAGAAGTGCTTCTGCTTAGTCACATCTTGTAATTATATAATTTTTCATTTGTAATTTCAGGACACATACAGTGGATTAATAGGCACACTTGTGGTGTGTCATAGACATTATCTGCCATCTTTTCACACTGAAAAGAAAGTTCAGTTTGCTCTTCTTTTTATGGTTTTTGATGAAAATGAGTCATGGTACTTGGATGAAAACATTAAATCCTATTCTAGCAACCCGCACCTTGTTGACAAAGAAGATGAGGAATTCCTTGAAAGTAATAAAATGCATGGTATGTTTCCTATTTTAGTTAATGTAACTCTGGAAACTGTATAAAGAAAGTACTGCATATAAATTTGACCTTCTCATCCCCTCTAAATTTCCAGTTCCAGGGCTGAAGTTCTGAAAAATTTCACTCAAACTATTTGAAAACACTGTTGATGCCACTAAATGACTTTTTTGTCGTTGTTGTTAAACCTATGAAAAAAAAACAGTACTGCATTGCAATTTTGAGGAGAGAAAAATGAAATTTGAAATTTTGATTTGATGTCAGCAAACAACTGTTCTGGATAAATTGGAAAGGCAACATGCATCCTGAAAGCACGTCTTCATAAAGCTTACCCTCTACAAAGAGCCGCAGGAAATGCAGATCTTTAAGAACTGCAATATTAGCAATGGTGTACAGCAGAGAACTTTTAACTACGTCTTACTTTCTGGTTAAATATGGCATATAATCATATCCATTCATAACTTGCTGTCCCATTGTTTTGGTTTTATATACCATTCAAAGCCCTTATTATTGCCTGGCAGTGGCTCTCAAATCTTGTATTGTACTGAAGTTTAGCGAATAACAATACACGAAATCGTACTTGTTTTCTGTCTTGCTTGGTCCCTCGTTTTAGCTATTAATGGAAAGGTGTTTGGAAATCTACGTGGTCTGACCATGCATGTCGGGGACAAAGTAAGCTGGTATTTGATGGGAATGGGCAATGAAATAGACATTCACACAGCACACTTCCATGGCCACAGCTTTGACTATAAGGTAATAACTCCTTTCCACTCATTTCTCGCTGTGTTAAGAATGAGAGGTAGATCAAGTGCCATGGACTGTAATCTCTGGTGAAAAGTCAGATGTTACAATATTAAGCAGGACTTGTAATTTGACCATAAAGTTTTTATGTCCCAAACCTGTATCTGATCAATATACAAGAGACGGAAAGCACCTGCCAGGAGCCTTTGCTGACCGGTGACCTCACATGTTGCTTGCACAAGGCAGCTGTGAATTTTCATGGCTGTGGTAAAACAACAACTGTAATTCTTCACTTCCACTTAGCTGCTCGTTTATTAATCTTTTAAGCATAAAGTGGATCTATGAAGTGATGCTTCTGTACAAATGACGTATTGTAGATGGCTCTGCACTCTACTGTGATTAAAAAGTTTGGTGGGAATATGCATAAAAGGCAGCTTAAATTACTGCCATCTGGCAATGCCACACTGTTTAACTGTTGTTTCTTTTTGCCCTGAAGCAAACAGGGGTTTACCGGGCAGACGTCTTTGATCTGTTCCCTGGCACATTTCAAACTGTGGAAATGACCCCGCAGAACCCTGGAACCTGGCTATTACACTGCCACGTCACTGACCACATCCACGCAGGCATGGAAGCAACCTACACAGTGCTCCCCACGCAGGAAGGTAGGAGCTTCTCTATCTCAGTAATGTTTGTTACGTTTAAAGATGCAGAACGGGGCTCAGACAGGCCAGTGTACTTGGAACCAGGTCAGGTGTCCAGAAATATTTCAGGGCTTAATATTGATGGCTGGAGGCCAGAATGTTGCAAGCCACCTGATCATACCTGCCTCAGCACTGCTGCTCAGAAAACAGAAGTAGCAAAAGGAGTGGATGTTAACTGACTATTGCTTCAGCTTCCCGACAATGAAATTAAAATGACAGATTTTGATTTAAAAAGATTCCTTCATGGGACAGTGTATTTCTGTACCCAAGAAGTGCCAGTACTGTCAGTCTCCCTCTCAATCTTTGTTTGAAACAAAAAGAAGTTGGCAAATAAACCTGAAGGCATCATCCCTGACAGTTAAAGTACTATGAAACTAAAATAGCGTTTTCTTTCTAAAGCACATTTAGCTTTGAAAAACTTGCATCTTGAAGAATTTTGAAAAGCCCTTGTTCCTACAAAGTTTAAAAGCAACGCTTTCCTATACTCAAAAGACAGAGCACAATAGGTATGCCTTAGTTCACTGACAGAAAGAGAACAGTAGGAACATTTCAAAATGTGTGCAGGTAAGTGTGTGTTTGTGCGTGTGTGTGTGTGTATATGTATGTGTGTATATATATATACACACACACACAACTATAAAATGCACACAGCTGGAGCATTAAACACAATCTAGTTCTATTTTATAATCCATTCTGATTTACAGAATACATTTTGCCGAACTCGCACAGATAATAAAAAGATTGACTTAAGGGTACATAGAAAGAGATGCAGAAACAGACTTCTGGAAGCAGCATGTTGGATTTTTCATAATCAGCCATCTAAAGTGCATTAAAATGTATGCTTCAGTGCATTTTAAAGCTGTTTTTAAATCCAACAATGTGTAGAAGGTACTGGGATCCATCGATCTCATTTTTGGACCCTGTTGTCCATATGCATAGGCTATTCTTTTGATGAAATACATGTAACAAAAGCTATTTCCCCCCTCACAGACAAACGGTCCTTGTTCCCAAGATTATTCAATCAGTTCAAGTGTAAAGGTACGGCAGACATACTGGAATGATGAAAACATTTTACCACGGTGATTCTCCAAGGTCTACCTTCAGTGAAGCATTTCTTGAGAAATATGATCTCCTGGACAAGTCATTTCCACCTATGTTCTGGAAGATGTCATTTGGTGGCCCACGGCTAACAGAAGGGCCATAGGGTAAGACAGCTGAATGGATGTAACAGTTTACCAATAGCTTTTTCTCTAAATAAAACTAGTATCTTGCAAGCTAAACATATTCTAAGTGGTGATAATGCATGTTATTTAACTGCTGAGGAACACAGATGTACTTTCCTTTTTTTTAACTTGGTAAATAACTTTATTTTAGGTATCTGTTGTCACATTTTACTCGTCAGATACGTTAGCGGTTATTGCTTGGAAAACAGGAATTTGCTTATCGCTTTATCCATAGATTCACACTTAAAATATATATATATACTATTGTATAATTGAACAGCCAACAAAATAGTTCCATTATTTCTATTGAGTTATAATTTTATCCAGTAACATCTTTCAAGATAGCGAATGAAAAAGATGCAACAGCTGAGGGATCATGGTTGCACCAGCTGTTTTTCTGCTATGAAAATAATTACAAAATAGGCGAAGTTATGCTGAAATAAGCCTGATGAAATGCAGACAGTGAAGGGGCAAATTTGGTGCCAGTTTGCTCTGATGAGTCTTAAACAACTCCTGCAGTGGAATCATTTTGCTGTTAGTTATGTAGTGCAGACCTAGGCAAATTTAAGCATTTCTTGACAGATGGGAGCAGCAGTATTAGTGCACGACTGACGCTGGTCAAAAATGAAACCAGTAAGAGCAGGTATTGTCGTGCTATCCAGTTGTGGTTTAATAGCCAAACTCCACATTCGTTAGACCTGTGTCAAACAAGCAGGAGGGACGTATGGGACAGGCAAGCAAAGCAAAACGCTGGGCTTTACAGCTACCAGAACAAAGGAAGTTGCTTCTCTGTAACAAGCCTAAATCGCTTTGGCCTTTGTTAAGGTTGAAAGATTCTACTGAAACCAGCATAATCCCTACTAGTAAATTAGATCATTGATTTTGGCTGTAGCAGGCATGCTACATAGATTTAAAAAAAAAAAAAAAAAAGGAGAAAGAAAAATAGTTTAACTTATCTATGTAGCACTGTAGCGATACAGATGATCTCTTCTGACTCACTTCTACAGGTTTAAGTAACAGCTTCAGTAAAAATGGATTTGATAGAGTCAATGTCAGCTAACTAGGCCTTTAAATGGTTATGGGATCATGGAGTCATTGTTTTATTTGTGGCAGATTCTCAGAAAACCAAACTGCATTCATAAGAAGGTCAAAAGCATTGTGACAGTTTATTATGACTGAATTCCAGCTGAAGGAACAGAACAGAAGGATGCTTTCTGCCCAAAAGAAAGACAAACATCAGTACATACATGCAGAAGTACCTGAGACGCTTACCAAAAAATCTGGAAGAAATAAGAGTTTTCAGCTGGCTGTGTGGCCTAGTGATACTTCAAATACTTGTCTACTGACCAAGTACCACAGGAGAAGAAAGCAAACAAAAACCAGCAAGCAAGCACTAGTCTGTATCTTCCACCCGCCTTGGGAACACTGCCTTGGGAACACTTCCGTTTCTCTTTGACTTACTTAACAGTCCTTTTTTGTGAATTGCTAAATAGAATCATTGTCAGTGTTAACACTTGCATAGTAATTAAAATGAAGTAAGTGGGGCCCAATTCCACCTGGAAGAGAAAGTCACGCACTTTCACTCATTCAGTTAAGACACGTGCCTGAGCTTAAACTCCTCCCCAGGTCAGTGATCCAAGCAACTAACACAGAATTAAGACTGACTCCCTGCTTTAATTGTATGTCCCATGGTACTGGATAGTCTGTATTTTCTAGTTGCTCTGGCCACAAGTTCACCCTCACTGAGAAGAGAAGCGATCCTGCCTAACAGTTGAACAGCTGTTTTCACCAGTCCAACCACCATGCAGTTCTACCTGGCAGGAATTCTGGTTTCCTGACTTTTGTCAGGCTGTAATAGTATTAGCTTCAAAACAGATGCTTTGCCTCAGAACTAGCTATCATTCAATAGTTGTCATAAGATTTCAACTGAGAAATAAGGTGATTTATGTGAGGGGAGTCCCATGGTACCTTATATGTAATTCTACTCTTTGTTTCATTTACTTTTTTATTCCAGCACATTCTTTGTAGTTGAGTGCAGAGTGGACTTTGCTTGTTTTAGGTCAGCAGCTTCCTCTGGCTGCAGTGAAGAAGATGTGGCAGGAAAAATGCTGCAGTTCCATCCTCTGGTAGAAGACTGAGGAAATCCCTTAGTTCAAGTTCCATTGCAACAACTGATAAAGTCTCTGCTCAGAGCAGGGGAGAAAATCTTGGTTAGGAATTTCGGGTTTAGAACAAAGAAATGCTAAAACATTAACAATGTAATTACTAATTGAAGTCATCAAATTATCTAAATATTGCAACTGGAATGAAATTTGAGACACACCCCCCTTTGGGAGCAAATACAACTACAGGAAATCTCAAAAGTAAACTGAAATTCTGTCTTAGATTAAAACCATACCTCTGTCTTGGCTCATCAGGTCTACATGTGGCACTAATGCTTACAGAAGTCTGATCTAGTACTTCCCATGTTTTGGTACCAAATGCAAAGGAAGCCCTAGGAATCTGCACTATCACCCTGACTCAGCACCATCTGTAAAAGGAGATGTTCTGCAAGCAGCTCCTCAGCCGAAGCTGTTTTAAACATTATGTTCTTCAGCGATTACAGCACCGTTCCTCCATGAAAACAGTGTTTCAAGAGAAAAACCACTAGCACTAGAAACTAGAACTTCATGATAAGAGCGTGGCAACCTGTGCTGCACAATGCAACCTTGTGATGCTGTTCTTCTGCCCGCAGGCCCCTACGCTGGCATTTTTAAAAAAAAATATATGTGCTATATTCAATCTTCTCATTCTGTCAAAGCAAACACATTAACCCCTCAGCTATACACAGTATTACTGACTTTCTACAAACATGTAACAACAGGACTACATCAACTACCAGGGTTGGTTTCTCTACTTCTAGTAGTAACGCCCACTGGCTTATCAATAGTAGCCTGTTAGCTGTCATTGCTTAGAACCATATGGTTACTTAGCCTAGAAAAAAAAACCCAATTGCTATCTATGATTTCTATTTAGTAAGGTTTTTTTAATGGTGCCTATTCTTGACCTATATAGAATCAATACAATTCCAACAATTTAACTGTCTTCCATACAAATGAGGCAACATACTGCACATTGCAGAATCCTGTGCTAATAACTAGAAAGCCTGCTGAGCTGTATTAGTTCTAACCATAGAAAAAGGTCCCCTTTTTCTTCCAAATTATCACAGCAGTAGTCCTTAGCCTGAACAGTATTTAGAATGTCAGATGACGTACAAGGCTTCTGGAGTTGAGTTGCAATGAACTGATTTACCTTTCAGTGATGAAATAAGAACAGGGCAGTCATGTCCACTAAGTCTGGTTCTCTTGCAAAGTTCAGGAAGCAGTTTGTTCCACCACACAGCCTAACCCACAAAAAAACCACAGCAAAAGTGTAAATTAACAAGGCCTGCAATTAAGAGTATGAGAGATCTGTTAAAAAATACACTAAACTAAGCTCAGATGTGTACAAATACAGGTAGGTTATGATGAACTCAATTACTAATTTATATAATGCTTTGAAATGCAGTGTTCTTACACATTGTATTTTTCAGTTTTCAGTGCGATCTTTTTCTACTCGAACTTTTTTACACAGTGCCCCCTAGTGCCGCTATAGATAAAAACCCCAATAATAACAGCAACAACAACATCAACAATAATGCCAGACTGATGTAGTCAGAAAATGAAGGGGGTTTCCCTCCAAACAGCTCCATGCAAAGTGGTGAATAGCATTTCTACAAGAACACTGCTCTGTCTCCTGACCTAATCTGTCTGCTTCCAAGAGCTGTAGTGGTGATTATGTTTTGTGTATAATTTTGCTGGTAAGAATGGAGAGAGGGGAAGGGATTTCTTCTTTTTCAAACGTGGTAAACTCTTTTCTTCTACCTGCGTTCAGATTCAGTATGCAACCTCACATTCAACTTTATAACTAATGTGGAAACAAACAAAGAAACTATTTTCAGATCTGAATAAGAAGCAAAAATGTGGTTTTGCACAAAGTTCTAGTACATCCATCTGGCAGAGGATCACCTTTGCTGACTCTGGTCAGCAAAACTGTGTACAATTAATTGAGTAGCTGTGATGGGCAATGGAAGTAAACTCCTGTACTCCTGGAACACTGGAATAAAATCCGTTCCAAAATTAAAACTGTATAGAGGCCTAAGGGGAAAATGGGACATAAAGAACATAATCTTTCCACTAGTGCACCAGTACCATTCTGATGTTGTAAGGTCAGAAGATGTCACTAGAACATAGGAAGAACATATTTAAGTGTGATTGTATTTGAAAGACCATGTTCTCTTGTCAGTTATCACTAAAATTTCACATTATACTTCAACACTGTCAAACAATTTAGAACACTGATTAGTGAGGAAACTAGCTAGTTTTTCATTTACAGTGGAAAAAGAACATACTGCTCTCCCTTTCCTGAGGCAGACTATGCTTTAAATGTTCTAGAACGAATACAAGAAGTCACAAAAGAAACTGGGAAAAAAACCCCAACATTAAAACCCCACTGAAATTAGTGGGGACTGAGTTATGGAATTCAAAGGCCAAGCAAGAGCTTCAAAGCAAGCTAAGAAATTTACTTTGTCTGAAAGCTGGGCTGTTTGATCCATCCAGAGTCCATCTGCACACAACAGCATTTTAGTTAGGGGAAAAAAAAAAAACCCAACAAAAAAAAATAATGAACAACTTTAACGGAAGCAGCTCACCTGACTGTCACCTTTCAGCTCATGCTGAGCATATGGCACAGCTGCATCAGGACACCTTTTGAGAAGCTCGTCAATGGCCTCCTCGTACTGGCCCAGACGAGTGTTGCAGAGAACACGGATCGTGAGGCCGATATTACCAGCCTCTAGCAGAGGCTCCAAGACAGGCAGAGCTGAAGCTATATTGATTGACTGACTACATAAAAGAGACTGAAGACAAGAACAAGAAGTATTGTTTGGATTTAAGACAAACTTTGCAAAAAAAATGCTAACCATAACCTTGGAACAGAAGCCTTTACTTACTGAAATAATTTTGAAATAATACTTCCTTTAATAAATGTTACTGAGAACTGAGAAAGAAAGTTTAGAGTTGGACTGCAAATGTAAATACCATTGTGGCCAACATATCTCTCCAAGTTTTTTTCCTTCCATCATTTCAATGGGCCTTTTAGTTCAACTTAGATAACCTGGGGTGGAAGGAGGAGGGCAGTCTGCTAGAGAAAGTTGTTCGTTCATACATACATAAACATTTGCAGAATGGATCTGTGCTGTGAACAGTAAGGTTTAAGGGTTTCATACCTGTAGTTTTGAGATATCTTCATGGTAATATTTATCAGATGGAGGTGCCACTGACATTATGCAAGTTACCCACGGGAAAATCAACCCAAAATGATTACAGGAGTTTATCTATACAAGAAAGAATTAAGTTGCAATAAAAGAAATATTTCTGTTAGTGACAGTGTTTTATGTGAAACCCACCACAACTGAAGAAAATTTTACTCTCAAACAGCACAATTTAGAATAGCAGCTACTCTTTCTTCTGGTTCATACAATTTAGTAACAAATAAACTGGAAACTTCTATTTAATGCTGTATTTCAGATTTCCCATTCAGAATCCTTTACGATTCATCATTCAAAATTTAGTCAGCTTTTTAAAACCGCAAACACTCCACCTGACAAACTCTCATTGTTTCACTTTATCCCTTATTTCTATCCACAGCTCAGGTTCCTGTTGGAAGGATATTTGCAAATGTCCCCAAAGGGCAGGGCTCCCCAGAGCCAGCAATACCTATTTGGTAACAGCACACTACCTTATTTGCTTTCAGTCTTGCTTCTTTTAAGAGATACGCTGTCCAGATTTAAAATATGAAGGACAGTATGTGGATTGGAGGGACAATGCAGTCACAAAACTCCCTCTGAGTGGCTTACTTACCAGATCCTCTGTTGTTTTCAATGGCTTAGTCTCAGGAACTTGTTTCTTTGATATTCTCCAAACATACTGAGAAGTAACCCTCAGTAAAAGCTCCTGAAGTATTTCTTCCTGAGAGCACACTACAAGAAGAGCTTCCCAGAAATCCACCAAGAGCTGAGGAATAGTGTTTTCACTGTTACTACACAACATCTAAGAACAAAAATGTTAGAGAGCAGCAAGTTAGCACAGACTATGGTAACTGTTAGTAGCAGAAGTTAGAAGAGACAGGAGAAAGTTTTTCACTTTTACTAGAAGCAGAATTTTGGTTCCTTTTTGGTCTTGATATATTTCGAATGGATGTGATTCTACATAATAGAGCGCTACACAAAGTAAAAAGTTCATGGAATGATTTTTCAGGTAACCAATTCTAAATGACAGGTCTGATTTCTTCTTCAAGATTTACTCCACTGCCAGAAACATCAGCACACTGTCAGCAAGTATTTACAGACTGCTAATTCGGAGAATTTTAGATATGCCAATAGCCAAGCACATGTCTTTGAAAGAAGGATTTAAAGGCCATGATAAGGGATGCTGCGTAGCTCAGTTAGGTATAATGATAGGACCCACAAGGGAGATGCTTTAAGGTCGGGTGTGTTAGCAAAAAGGACTTTTACTTGGTTTCTAGCTGGCTTTAAACACCATCGCTTGTTCTAATTTGATTTTCGTGACTTGGTATTTCTGATACAGGTCTTTCACCGTAACAGATATAAAACTGCAACATACCTACATTGAGGAATACATGGTTTTAATCCAAATAATGTTATTCATTGCAGAGAAAAGAAAAAAGGTTTGTCTGTTCCCCATCTAAATAAAGAAAACCTCAGTGACACCAGAGAAACTATTCCAAGTATCTTTCTTCTCATAAACTGCAGAGACCCACTCTTCTTTCAGAAATTTATACAGAACATCGGAACGTTATACACCTTCGTATTTAAGCCTGATTCTTTAGAAGTATGTTTCAATCCTAAAGATTTCTTCAAAAGGAGCTTATGGAAGCGATTTATCTAAATTCTGATAAATGTCAGTAGCCTTAGGAAGCCATTGAAGGATGTCCAAGATCGTGGTATTTCTCCATTCAAATGACAGGGTCAAATCAAAGAACTTAATAGATTTTTTTTTTTTTTTTTTTGCTTGGTTTAACCACTGTTTTTTTCCAGAAGGTCCAGTTTCTGACTCTATAGTCATCTACCACGACCAGAATATATCCAGCCCTCATCTCCCTCCTCCTGAAGAAATGCTGAAATGTGAATGAAGGAGCAACCAAGGCTGCTTTGCATACCTGTAACACCATCACTATGAGAAAAATAGAAGCAAAAAATGATCGCATGCCAACCTTGAAAAAGGTATCTGCTTCTTCCAGTTCAATTTTACTGTTCTCATGTAAGGCCACAGTGGCAGCCACCAGCAAACCAGGCTGCATCTCCTTCAGGTGAACAGCAAACTCAGTTGGCGTAACAGTTCCTTCCTTGTGCTGTCTCAAGAGTTTTGGTTGTCCGATGAAGCCACAAGCCAGTATTGTCTATGAACAGTCAGATATAAATCAGGTAAGGAATTCAATCCACATGTGGTTCGACTCAGCAAACTCAGTATTTCCTCAGGCAGTGAAGCTGACAGATGAAATGAAGAAAAGGAAATAAACCCTTCCTACAATTTATAGAATAGCTCTCCAGAGACCAAGCTCCAAACCGTGTGCCAGAGCAGTGACTCCTGAGCAACAAGCCATTTGACTGAACACTGAAAGTAACACACTGTTGAAATCTGGAGTCACTGTGCACATAAGAAAGACAGATTTCACTACGACATCCAAGATATTCAATACACACAGTGTTTTGAAAAGTCACTGGCTGAAATGTCAATACATTACTCTGCTAAATTTCAGTAGACTACGTTGCTAAAGTGTGGTTTTTATTTTGAAAATACCCCTGAAACAGTGATCAAAATGTGCTGCACTATATGCACCAGTAAGTTGCTTCTGGATATCTGAGTGCTTTTGAAGGTAAGCATGACAAGATACTATTTCCGCTTCAAAGACACCGCGGAAATGATGCCCAAGCAGATCAAATGAATTACACAGGAAATACAAGGCAGATCTAGGAGGAAAATTCGGACTTCACCCTGCTATGCATACAAACTATCTTTCCTTTCTTTATCTTTCTGAAAGTGTTACTTTTTTCTACTTTGCAAACAAATGCTTTCTAGAGGTGAGGTGCAACAGAACATTTTTTAATAGGTCAGATTAAAAAGAAAAAAAAAAAAACCAACACAAAACACTCAACCCCCAAACCCCAGCCACCTTATTCTCTTAATAACATTTGTGCAGTGGAATCTGTACGTTTGCTCACAAGGTGGCAATTTCACTTGATCATGCTGCAAATGGTTAGAAAGCAGGTGGCGCTGAATGATTGTTGAAACAGCTCTCCACAGTTGCCACCTTGCAATTCAGAAACTGCCAACTTTGAAGACTCTCCAGGACTTCTCCTACTGAAGTACTGCAACAGCTATCAGTTTATTTCAAAAGTTTCCAAGACCTCCAGTATCTCACTCTCAGAAACAGTCTGTATTTCACCTTTGAATATTCAACAGTCCTGATCAACCTTAACAAGAACTTACAGACTAGACTCAGTCTAAAACCACATGTGAACATTTATGGCAGAGACTGCTTCACTAACATTTTTCCCCCATTGATGTGGAATCCTTACTTTGATAGCATTGAAGTAGGTTCTGATCTTAGTAAGGGTTAACTGCTTTGGTTCCACATCAAAGAGATGGGAAATTGTATACAGAAACTTTTGTTTGTGCGCACCATGGACATCCTGCTTCAAAGGCAATTTTCTAAGGGCTGTTCGCATACAGATGGTGTTTTCATGGGCGTATCACATATTAATTACAGGTGGAGGGGTGCAAAAATGCTACGATCAACCCTGCCATACTGCTGAAGAGCACTGGCTCTGCAGAGCTTAATACACCCCAGTAAGAATGAACAAGTTCAAAAAACTTCTGCTTATTTGGTAAGGCTTTGCCAAGAGAAGGCTACCCTACCTGCAGGGCAAACAATACAGCCCCAGCGTATGCTGTCCCTCGATTCTACTGTTACTGCAGACATTCAGTGGAGCCTATACAGCATATGAGGAGGAACAGGAGTGACTGAAAGTCAAATACAACCACAAGCCAAACCTACTGACTTGGGCTTTGCAAAGCATGAACAGTTCATGCTTTCAGCATACTTTACCTCTTTATAGGAGTCCATCTCATGTTCATACATTGCCAGATCTCCCATTTTCAGAGCCATGAAAGCTTTGGTAAGTGTCAGGACCACTGATGGCATAATCTTTTTTACTTTCTGAAGATACTCCACAGCTGTCAAAGGACATACGTTTCTCATGCAGGGGCTGCAGAGGACATGGGGCAGCTGCACAGGGTCGGCAAGATAGAATATCTGGAGAACTTTATTTGCTGATTCCTATTGAAATAAAAGCCATTTGACAGTTCAGGCCTTTCCAGATATACAGTCTTCTATGGCATATGAAAGTACTGCAGTTTGGTTTTGGTTTTTATAAAACAGACAAGTACAGCTTAGCTATCAAATCACAGTGCCTTTCCTGCCTCTTTCCTCCCTGCTGGTAAAAGTAAAGGTTCTCTTAACCAGCAGTGATTCAACCCATATTCTGGGGTGCTAGGAGAACATCCACTACCACAGTGAACTGGTTTTACCAAGCTGTACAATTTGTCAATGTTCAAAGAAACTGTTCTGTTACAGAAATGGGAGATAAAACAAAATTGAGGCAGAGCTTTCCTAAAACAGAAGCATCTCTGCATGCAAGTGGGAACCAGACCATTAGCAACATGCATCACAATAGCTAAACCCGTAATATGTTGCCTGAAAGCAGCCCAAAGCATCACAGGCGCTGCTTGCTATTTTGTCAACAAAAACAGGAAAATAAAAAATGTGAAAAAGAACAACTGTAAAAGTAAATAATCAGCTCAGTATTTTCAAAGGGAATTTAATAAAAATTTGATACTCGGTTCTTAAAATCAGAACTAAATCAACAGATGAAGAAAAAACCAAACTTGTTTCCACCTTACTCAGTTCTTCATTTAAGTCTTCATTAAGAGAGTGAGTTAAGTAAAATATAAATCCTTTCTCATACGTCTGCTTTTCATCACCTTCTGAAACTATTCTCTTTAAAACTTCAGTCGTGGATAAACCTGACATTCTGTAGTACGGCAAAGCAAGGTGGTAATCCCTTGTGTCAAACCTGAAGGCAACAGAAAGGAAGGAAAAAAAGAACAAAAACAACTAAGGGCAACACCTTCACCATCGCTGTTTCTAAGTACGAAAACAATACATCAAACAAGTCGCACACACACCTCTATATGCCAATACATAGCTCATATTCAACGTAATGCGTTCTGTGTTCAATGACAATAAAAACAACCAAGATACTGAAGAGATGACCAGATAAAGCTGTTTTTATAGAAGGTAAAGATTCATATTACATATGCAATACTAATGTAAAGCAGCAGAAAATTACGGATTTTAAGGCTACATTACTGGAAACAAAAGCTGACCTGTATCACTTTGACATCTATAACATACCTGCTGTAGCAGTCTCCTAAGAAGGCACAACTTTCTCTGAATGCTCTTAGAAGTTCTTCTTTCTCATCTGATTTAAGGAAATGAGGGTCCATTATAGCTGCTCTGACCAGTAAGTGAGCCTCACTTAGAAGATGGATGCAACTCTCAGTTTTTACATTTTCGTAAGTTCTACTATAATCTACCTAGAACAGACACAGGACATACTCAGGGTGGTGGCAAAAGTTGAGAATACAGAGGAACAATTCTAATGAGGGCAGCAGCCCTTTGAAATAGGATTATGGGCTGTTCATGAGAAACACGTTATGTTACATTCAACAACAACATATATCAGACATTAATTAACAGTATTTACTTTTAGTCACCAAACAACAAAAGCAGGAGTTGAGCAGTACCATTTCTCTGTAAAGCTGAATGGTTGAGACAGTGTTTATAATATATAAATTCCAACCAGGCTCTGACTCAGAATTTGTTCTGGATTTGATGCTGTCAGCCTTTCTGGAACTAGAGAGAAGGAAAAGAGTTGTCAGTGTTCAAATAAACACTATGCAGCCAAGAAAACCCCCCTCACTTGGTAATTTAAATGCAGAGACAGGTATGTTTGCAGGCTAGTAAATGCTTGACAGTTAAGCTGTGAATTTAAGTCATAATGGCTAGTAACAAAATGGGGATAGGCATGTTCATACACCAGGAACATCATCAAAACTATCTACTACATATTCTCCCAGGCTTAACACCAGGTAGTATCAGATACTTACATGAAGTAATTCAAATCATCTAAGATGTTTCCTTACTTTCTGTAAAGACTTACTGCACATTTGCCTCTGCAGCTCTATTAAAAGTGTTCGCCAGACATGACGTAAAAAAATATCTGTATGCTTTTACTTTAACACATTGGTGAGGTCTGTAATGCCCTAAGGCTTAAACACTGTAGGAAAACACACTCTTTGTTCTGATTTCTTTTTGGTTTTAACTGTTCTGGGATATTTACATCTTTATTTTCAATGACAGTGTTAAATAGACCGGTATTTGTTCAATTTATGTTCTTTACAGAAGGCAAAAAGTGTATCTTCCTCAAATGCCAACTATAATCTTTGAAACAACACAATTGGCAGAAGAAACTGTGCTTTATACACAAATATTCCGGTATTTTGAACTACTGTTCTCCTTGACGGGCTTATCCTCATCTTCTCCTGAATAATGTCTGTTCTAAGCTTTAAGAAATACTGGTTCAAATAGCTCTTCAATCAAATATAGCTGTCCCACTTTTATTAATGAACTTGGAACTGACTTTAATAAATGTAATTTCTGAATAGCTGTTTAGCTGTTCTTATGAAAAGCCCTCAAAAAAGAATGGGAATAGCAGTTCTCAGGGAAATAGATAAAAAGTCAAATGCCTCTGGCTACACACATGTCACAAGAGTACCTTGGGCCAAAGTCCAATTCTTCTTTTGTCATGGATTACTATAGCGATGCTCATAACTTTTCAGAGACTCACTGAATTGTAGGGGTTGGAAGGGACCTCTGGAGATCATCTGGTCCAACTCCCCTGCCAAAGCAGGTTCACCTACAGCAGGTCGCACAGGCACGTGGCCAGGCGGGTTTTGAATGTCTCTAGAGAAGGAGACTCCACAACCTCCCTGGGCAGCCTGTTCCAGTGCTCTGTCGCCCTCAGAGTAAAGAAGTTTTTCCTCCTGTTCAGATGGAACTTCCCATGCTCCAGTTTGTGCCCTTTGCCCCTTGTCTTGGCACTGGGCACCACTGAGAAGAGCCTGGCCCCATCGCATTGACACCCGCCCTTTAGATATTTGGAAGTGTTGATAAGGTCCCCTCTCAGCCTCCTCCTCTCAGGCTAAAGAGCCCCAGGTCTCTCAGTCTTTCCTCTTTTCTTTTTTTTTTTTTCTTTTCCCCTTTTCTTGGAAAGAACCCCCAGCCAAATACAAGACATTTTCATTTTGTGCTACAACACCTTTTGTTAGCCTGTAGCTTCAGTACTCCTATATATTTTTGGTTTTCAAGACAGTTTTTCTTCTGGGTAGCAGATACTTTCTTAGTGATGTTGTTTTAACATTACTTATGAGAGTTAGGTTTTTTACAATCTTGAGTAATTTACTTTTATTTCAAGCATTTGTGACCCTATCCTCATTTCTGCTATGTCAGTTAGTACAGTAGAACTGGAAAAAATAAATGCTTGATTTCTGTTCTCATGCACTAACTAGGGAATTCTTTCCAAACAGCTTTTCCACAGAGGAACTTCAAATCCAACACCCACTATTCAGCACTATTTATAGCACAGAGCTATAAATACCATCTCTCCAAAAGACACAAATCCTTACATCATTCTTCTTGTAGGCTTTCTTCTTTTGGTAATATCTTCTGTGTCTGCCTTAGTTAAAAGAATTATATGGTTTTTGAAATGACAGATAGCTCTTGGTCCTATAAAAAGCTGCATTCTTAATGTGCAGACATCCAGTGTGACAGGTGGACAAGCCTATAAAAGAAAGTGATTGTTTCATAATTTCTGTTAGTATGTACTTTGAGTCTTTAAATTAAAAAAAAAGAAAGAAAAATGTAACCTTTGTCCAATGAGCTGACACTAAAAACATTCACTGGCTTTCCTAACTTTGAGTGCTAGGGCTTCACTTCAGCAAGAATAAAAATAATCACAAAACTATGACATAAATCATTTAACAATGGGTACAAAAATTAATCATGTCACTCTTCAAATCAACTACACAGTTTTAGCTGTGTGTCTCAAAATAACTGAGCGTGAGAGAGATGCCTAACATGGAAAACTTAATCCCAAATAGTTTGAATTTGGCCAAGTTGTAAAAGATTGCCTGACATGGTCATAAAAGTCTTGATTTCAGTTGCCTATAAAAAACAATTATAGGTGGAAGTATTATATTTGCTTGCCTATTGTTACATTACATACACAGTATTACATCCCTGATTTGTTCAATATGCTCCTTTTGGGTAAAAATTACTGTATCTTCTATACTGGACTAAAAATGGAAAAATGCAACCTCAGTAGCCCAGAAATATTCTAAATTTACAGCTTTAGGAAGACAAAATACCATAATTAGAAATGAACATACACGGGGAAGCAAGGCAACACAGCATCATATGTGTACCCTGCTTCTTCAAGAAGCCTCAAAATTTCTTGTGAAGAGGCAGAGGGCTGCAGTGGTGACAAGGAGGCTCTGAACTGTCCTGGGCGAGTCAGAACCAGAACCAGCCAGCTCTGAATCTGATGTAAAAAAGCAGCAGGAAAAATAGTAATAACAAATAATAATAATACTATCATCATCATCATCACACTTCAAGTTCCACACTGGGGCAGGAACACCCCTGAGGGAATGTCGCCTGTGGGCAACCCACACCAGGGCAGGCACCCCCCGAGGGAACGGGGCCCACGGAGGACTTCCACCAGGGCAGGGATGCACCTGAGGGGCTGCAGCCCATGGACGACCCACGCCAGAGTGGGTCTGCGGCCTGTGGAGGGCAAGCTGCAGGATGGGCACCCATGAGGGACTGCAGCCAGCAGACCACCTACAGATGCACACCTCAAACCTCCTGCTGAGGTTTTCAGTGAAAACATAGAAAGCTGAGACGGCAGAAGGGACAGGATAGATTGTCACGTGTTTGCATGCTTTACCTCAGTACCTCTATGGAAAGTGGAGAACACAGCGTCTGGCTCTTGAAAATTTTATAATACTTCTACTGTCCTATGGTTTCTTTATGTCTGCTGTCTACGGGCTCAACAGAAATCCTTAAATGCTAACTTAAAATACACTTTAGTCTCTCTTTCCTGGTATTTTTATTAACTTATAGCCCAATCTTTACAATTTGATAGATTTTTACTGATAAGCAATTTAAGGAAGGGGAAAAATCTAGACCTCCAAGGATCAAAAGCCCTCCTCCCAAAAAGCATGCACTAAGTATCTGGTAGCAGACTTGTTCAAGTGTCTACACTCCTCTTACAAAAACTGGGTTTTTTCAAGGACACCTGAGAGAGAAACACATCATCAGCTGCAATAAGAGAAAATTCTGCACCCTTCATTCAGATTTATACATCAAAGCACGAAATTTGTGAGTGATTTGTAGCTTCTGATGTTTTTGAAAACATTCTACTTATGGTCTAGAATCTTAAACAGCAGTAATAGATTGAGACATTTGCAGACCATTAAAATATAATATTCGATAGACTGAAGTAAAATACTAATTGTGGATGTTATTTTATTGGTTCAGCCAATAGAAACTAACAGGATTTCAGAAGGAAACATAAGGAAACTAAGTGCCATACTACTACCCCCATTCTTTTAGTGAGACAACAAGAGAAGTGAACCTTCACGGTTGTATCAATATATGGATCCTCATCACGAGCTGCAGCTGCACTGCACCGCACTGTGAAACACTGCAGGTTCTCGCTAGAGGGAAAGAAGAAACCACAACGATGAAGGAAAAGAATGAAGACTTGCAAAAATCAAGTAGCCAAAGCTACAGAGAATCAGATCTTTTTCCTTTGTAGAAATGGCCCTTGAAGCCTAAGCAGGAGAGCATGCTGCACCACCACATGAGCCTATCCAGAGAGTTCCAGGAGGCCACGAAGGATGTATCAGGATAGGGGGCGAGGGGGGTGCTGTAGCACAGACAAACGTAGCAATACTATCAGCAATATCATAAATGTAGTACCTTGTAATGACGTGCAGGAACTGTGGAGTGAGAACTGCCTGCTCAGACTTCTCTGAATATTGGTAAGTAGAAATCAGTTCTACTAACTTCCCAACAGAGTAGAGATATCCAACATGAGGTAAAGAGAAAAAGCAGAAGAGACTCAGTAGTTCTCTCTCGTTCTCATTTTCTTCAAGGACTGTCACAGAACTTCCTAGATGTAACAATAAGAAAGTCATTTTATATACCTCATAAATCAAAACGTGGCAATTCCTTTGCAAGCCTGATGCCTAAAAAATACTATCAAACCACCCCGGGTTGCAAACTGCTTTTGTTAGTAGCTAGTATAGAGAACAGTAAGAAGATCAGTGTACAGGCCAAAAATTTGTATGTCATCTCATTTGGAGGCATTTTTAACAAAAGCGTGGATGTACAACCTAGTGAATAAATTCTATAGGTGTAACAGCATCTGAGAGTCCTGGCAGATTCATCACAACTAAGCATCTATGGATTGAATCATCAGCCCAATCTTAGACAACTACTTGTGAGCTGGAATGAGCTCACCCAGAGCTGCAGCGCACCAAAATACAGGTCCTCGCTTAAGGGAAAGAAAGGCTGGCAATGGCAGAACCTATTTATAAAGCCATTTTGGCAGGTAAAGGCTGTGTTCAGATTCTACAGACCCTCTTGTCAAAGACTGCAAATCACAGGAGATCATAGAATCACAGAATCATTTTGGTTGGAAAAGACCTTGAAGACCATCAAGCCCAACCATTATCCTAACACTACCAAGCCCCAACACTAAACCATGTCCCATAAGACAAGGTAGCTGGACTTAAATGGCAAGTAGCTCATTCTTGAGTCAGCTGCAACTTCAGTTAAGACTTTGCTACTCAGCAGACGGACAACCACCACAATCTGGGTGAGCAGTCAGTAAAGCCAATAGATAACATACAGCATTAAATTTTTCCATGGGTCTGCTGTGGCTTGACCTAGCATGTATTAGTAAACCCCTAAGATCTGCACTCATCCCTTGCAGTTTTAATTAAAGCCTGGCAGAAAGGTAACCTGTACCTTAATGATTATTAAGGTTTACTACTCTGATTTCCACTGTTGACTAATGAGAGGCAGCCTAGTATCTTATAACACTGGGGATAACTTTATTAATGCAATGTGAAGAGTGTCTGGTTTGTGATGTTAAAATTAATCAGTTGAGAACTGATAAAAGCTGATTTAGTCTTCCTCTTTTGGTGTGAACTGCTATTTTAGTTCAAAGTTTATGCAGAACTTGAAGAAACTTACAGACATTTTGTTAATAGAAGCTCAGTTTAAGTCATTGAAAAGGGAGGAAAGACCTTCACTTAAAAACAAATCATACAGAAACAGTGTACAAAGCAGAATATACAAAGAAGCTCCTTCCTTTCCCAGGTTCTCCTGTGACACAGGCAAAAAAGCACCCATGCATATCCATCTACCTGTCCGGTATACAGGAAGCAGTTGAACAGAGTGCAGCTTTGTCTCTTCACAAAACCCAAAAGGCGACTGGTCGGGTGTGAAACGTCTAGAAAAAAAATCCCAAAACAACAATATAGGACCTCAGTGAGAAATTACTATGAGTGACTATGGGCAAGTAAATAGCACCAGCTATAACAGGCATAGCTAATGGTTTAATATTCAAGATCAATGTGCAACCCTACTACTAATACAATTAGCATGGCAATGCCAAGAAGCATGTGGCAGAGCTAGAGACAACTATCTTGAGGTTTTGCCACCAAAATCCTCTTTCTTTGCTCATCTGCAAGATGCATGTCAAAAGTTTGGGATCACTGCAAGACAGGATTTGAACCTCAATTTAACCTTTTTCCCTCCCCTCTCTTTTTATTCAACTGAGCTATATGTAACATGGTGCCATCTCCAATCCTACTTTTCTTTCCTGTTATGTGTCATCCTTTTTCCTGCTTTGCTTTGGAATTCACTGCTGGACTGTGACATCAATTCTTCCTCAGTTTTGGATAAAAGTTTAATGGCTTTGATCACCAACAAAATAAAAAGAACAGTTTCTTAGTGCTTAAGATACTCTGTAAACTCTCTTTGCTAGCTGGAGAAAGGGAGAAGTTTTTTTTTTTTTTGAGGTACTCAGGTATCACTTCAGCTGGAGTTGATGAAAGCTGCAGAATAGATAAACAGAAGGCAGTACCTTGATTAAGGTCACACAGACAGCACTGCTGATCACTCTCATGTGTAATCCTTTAAAGTAGGCTTCTCTAAACAATAACAGAATTTGATACAAGCTGCTTCAGAATAAGCTGCGTAAAACCTGGTTTTGCCAGTTCGGCACGAAAGTACAAAAACTGCAGGTGGTCAGACACTGGAACAGGTTGCCCAGAGAGACTGTGGAGTCCCTATCCGTGGAGATACTCAAAACCAGACTAGACACGGTCCTGGAAAAGCTGTTCTAGCTGAAGCTGCTTGAGATGAGAGGGAGTGGCGTATTGGGCTAGATGGTCTCAGGAGGTCCCTTCCAACCTAAATGGTTGTCGTTCCGTATGCTGAGAAAAGACCATCCCTTCTGCTACATCACAAGAGAAGCTGCCACGCATGCTCTTCACAGCATGCAAGGATGTATGAAGAAAGCAGACATTAAACATCATCACTAGATCTGCAAAACCACTGAAGTTCCATTCTATTTTAATTGTAACAACTACTCACATTCCTGAAATAAAATGAAACTTAGGATTTGCAAGGCCCAAAGTTGTCCAGCTGTGAGACGAGCACGTTCATGGTGCACTGGGTGAAAAACTGGCTGCACAGCAGAGCTCAAAGGGTTGTAGTGAATGGGGCTACATCTGGCTGGCGACTGGTCACCAGCAGTGTTCTTCAGGGCTCAATCCTGGGGCCAGTGCTGCTCAACATTTTGGTCAATCATCTGCTACAGGAGTTGAATGCGCCATTAGCAGGTTTGCCGACAATACCAAACTGTGAGGTGCTGTTGACTCTCTTGAGGGACAAGAGGCCTTGCAGACAGATCTAGACAGATTGGAGCACTGGGCAATCATCAGCGGCATGAAATGGAACAAGTCCAAGTGACAGCTTCTGCACCTAGGACGGAGTAATGCCATGCACAAGTATAAACTAGGAGAGGAGTTGCCGGAGACCAGCCCAACAGAATGCTAGGGGTGCTGGATGGCAGCAGCTCAATAGGATCCAGCAGTGTGCCCTGGCAGCCAAGAGGGCAGACTGCATCCTGGGGGTCATGACACACAGCATAACCAGCTGGTCAAGAGAGGAGAGTAACCTGCTGTATTCAGCACTGGTGTGGCCTCACCCGGAGTACTGTGGGCAGTTCTGGGCCCCACCATTTAATAAAGACGTGAAGGTGCTTGAATGCGTCCAGAGGAGGGCAGCTAAGCTAGTGAAGGGGCTAGAAGACATGTCCTATGAGGAGCACCTGAGGACTCTGGGTTTTTGGAGAAAAGGAGGCTGAGGGGTGACCTCATTGCTCCCTGCAGCTTCCCAAGGAAGGGACGTGGGGAGGGAGGTGCTGAGCACTTCTCCCTGGGATCCACGGACAGGATGCCTGGGAAAGGTTCAAAGCTGTGCCAGTCAGGAGGGATTCAAGCTTGACATTAGGAAACTTTTCTTTACTGAGAGGGTGGACAAACACTGGAACAGGCTTCCTAGAGAGGTGGTCGATGCTCCACGACTGTCAGTGTTTAAGAAGCATGTGGACAATGCCCTTAATAATATGCTTTAACATTGGGTCAGCCCTGAAGTGGTCAGGCAGTTGGACTACATGATCACTGCAGGTCCCTTCCAATTGAGATACTCTAGTCTATTAAAAAAAAATGGGCTTTCTTTTGTATCACATTATTTCAGTACAAAAATAACCAACCAAAACAACCTTATAAAACCCCCAGAAGTCAAAATACCAGGACTTTTCTTTCAACAAGACGTGAACAACAGCTCATTTTGTTTTCTTGTAGTAAATTAACCCATAAAGGGGAAAATACATTTCTAATACCTGAAAAGCAGATACCGCACTTGGTAGCGCTTTGTGTCTTCTGTAGGTAACTCTGTGGATTCCAGTGTGACGGGTATCTCACAGAGCTTACTTTCTTCCCCAAGCAGTTCCACTGGCTTCTGACAGACGATGAACTCATCTAATTCAAGCTGCAAAGTATGTGCTGAAGAGCCTTCATCTTTCACACCTTAACAATGAAAATGCTATATTAATTGTTCAAACCATTCCATTTAGCAGTAAGAAAATGATACGACATTGATTAAATACTCCAACTACAGCTACCCAGCTAGCATTGGCTTCCTCAAACCATGAGGTTTTGAAAACAGGTATGCTAGAAGATGAGAACAATCCTTCATTTAAGCCTCAACAGTCTCAATGCCCAAGAGTCAAGATTTCTGAAAGAACAGGTAAACTGTTCATTACAAGGCAAGTCCAAGGCAACCTGTGCTGCAAATGGCTGGCCATCATAAAATGTTGTCATTTGGCTGGAGAGGTTTTAAGAAGGAAAAGTCAGCTATGATAGAAAGTTGTGTCATCCTAAACTACTTAAGCAAGTTCTGGAAAACAAATCCTAACAGCACCCGGAAAGTAATTTGAACTTTTCTACTTAGTTTTCAGTAGTAAAACCAAGCAGGGGCAGGATGCCATCATCTGAATTAAAATCCATCTCCACTCAGTGAAGAACATTCCAGTTTATATTTGCCGTATTTGACAAGTCTTATTAACCTTTAAATGTTTGTAGGTATTTTCCATTTCTAAAAGACCATCCTTTTCTGTTACAAGTTTCTTCAATTATAAATGAAGGATTTTCCTAAGGTTCACTGGTATTCATCTGATACTTTTGGAAAGGTGGGAATTGATTAGAGGAATGAAACCTACTGAGTAAATCTGTTTCTGGGATTTCTAGGATTCTAAGGCAAGCCCCGAATAAGACAAAGGACTGAAATAGGAGTATTTGCTTACACCTTATTTATGCATGTTCTGAGCCTACTAACAGTTACAAAAGTGCATAGGCATCGCCACAGAAGCATTCTTAAATGTGTAAGCCAGTATGCATGGTCCATTTCAAGGTTCACGTGATGCTTCTTCCATTTGGTCTCCCAGTTGTCCCTTAGGAGAGACAGTTATTTGGGCAGTGATACTGATAGAATAATTTTTCTGAACATAGCACACTGAACTACTACTGCTTTGATTTGGCCTATGGTGGCACCCCAAAAGAGGGGCCTAATTCTATGTCTGTAGAGGTTGCACTATCCTAAAAATGTCTGCAGAACAATGGCATATTTGTTTAAGTGTTACCTCCAACTGCAGGTGGCACAACCCTTCACGCGCTAGAATATTCAGCTGACAGTCCTAAGATGATCTGGAAATATTTTCTGAGGGGCAATGACCTTGTTTGAGTCTACCTTGAGGATAACAGGAATCAGTTAACAGATTCTTGGAAGTAAAAAACATAAAATACCTTACCTCCACCCACAGGCTTTTCTAGTTTACTAGCTCCATGTGCACACTGCTCTGTCCTGCCTGCACTTTGCTGGATCAGTTCTAATTGCAGGATCAGAACATCCAGCTCTGTTGTTATGGCTATATGTCTGGCACAAAATGCAACTTCAGCAGGAATCAGGTTATCAATGTGTAAAATTAAGGAGCGTTCAAAGTCTAACACAGTCAAATTCTGGTTTATGACCAGGTATTTCAAACAGAACATGACTAGTTTATTTTTGCAGCCCACAAGAAGATCTCCATTTACAGGACAACATGAAATGCACAGCGGAGGATCTGAAAGTGGCATTTCCACAATCGACATCTGTTCTTTTAAGGCTTCACTGTATGACTCTTCCATCTTGTGACCAATCATCCGAACACAAACACGAGAACTCCCTGCAGACATGCATCTCCAGTTCACATATGCTCTTAGGAAAGTTGCTTTGCTTTTTTCTTCAATTGTCACCAGATAGTCTCCTTAAAAGAAAAGCAGCGATACTGATATACCGTTAAAGAACAGATGACAGTTTTTAAGCTCTTTACCTGCTGTAGACATTACAAAGAACATCTTAAATTCTCAACTCTTAAACAAAATTCCAAAACCAGCTTTCACCAATCTTTCCCTAACAAAATCCAAAGTGCAAGTTTCTTCGCTGGGTGGAACACACTTCACACACCGTTAAAAAAAGGACTTCCAGATCTAGGTCCAGACCAACTCCCAAGCGAATCGACTTTATGAGTTGTCACTGCAGACAAGGCGTTTCCCCCCCCGCCGCAGAAATCCATTAACGAGAAAATGTTTTGTTCTATAAAGTCCAAGGAAGGTCACAGGCTCATGAAGAGCCGTGGGATCGGCTGGAGTGACCACCCGCCCCGTGCTCCGAAGTCAAAACCTGCAAGGGCAGGAGCACTGACTCCAGCGGGGGCGGAGGAAGACGGCGAACCTCCGTGTGTCGGCCCCGCGCTCCCCGCTGGCCCGGCCGCCCTCAGCCCCTCGCGCAGCTCCCGCAGCAGCCCGCGCCTGGTCCCGCGCTTCCGACCCGGCCCGCAGCACCCGGCCCCGGTGCAGCCGCGCAGGGGAAGGGCGGGTGGACAGCACCAGCACCGCGCCCCCCCCCCCCCCTACGGCGCGCCGGGCACGGCGGCGCCCGAGCGCCTCCGCCCGTCGAACCCCCCCCCAACCGCCCCCGCGGCGGCGCCCGTAGGCCTCTCCGCGCACTCGAGCTGGACACGTACCGGCCTCCCCGGCCGCGCACGGCACTGACCTGCCCGGCTGTGCGCCATACGCAGCACGGGGCCCAGCGTGGCGAAGGAGCCCAGCGGGTCGCAGCGGCCCTGGTCGCGCAGCGCGAACGCCTCCACCCGGCAGCTGGCCGCCGTGCCGGCCACGAACAGCACATCGCCGCCGCAGCAGAAGTGCGCCGGCTCCTGCTTGCAGGGCACTACCCGCTGCGACCCGAACGGGTGCAGGTTGTAAAGCTGCACCATGGCCCCCGGGCGCCGCCGCCGCAGCAGCGGAGGGCGGCCCGGAAGCCTCCTGGGGCTCCGCTCGACGACGCGGCCCACCGCGACGAGCTACGCTTCCGCATCGAGCGCTGCCCGGGCCGGCGGTGACACCGGCGGTGACCTCGGCGGCAGGGCGGCGCGCGCAGCGGCCAGCACCGCCCCCAGCCCGCGGGCGAGGCCAGCCGGAGGTGCGGCGGGGCGGGGCCGGTGGGCCGGGGCCAGCGTCGTGCGTTGCCCTTCGCGCCGCCTTTCATTTCCTTGGCACCTCCGCGAACTCGCAAACGCTGTGTTGCCGATGGCCGGCGGTCAATCGCACGTGACTGCCCCGCTGCAGCAGATCGTTTTAGCGCTGCCCGCTCCCTGACGGAGCCTACACGGCGGGCGGGCAGGGCCGACTACCCCTGCGGGAGGGGTGCGCGCGACGCCTGCTCCCCGTCCCGGAAGGCTGCTGGCGGCGGGGAGGGGCGGGAAAGGAGCGTCCTCTTCCTGTCCGCAGCGTCCTCATTGGCCAGCGTCTATAAAGCCTCCCGCGGGGATTGGCAGTTGCCGCTCACCGGTCTGGAGCGCGGGTTCGCGGCCGGGCCGCCGCTCGCTTTGCGGGCCGCAGGAGCCCTCTAGTCGCCATGTCGCGGAGGCTGCCCAAGTGAGATGGGGGGGTGGGGTGGGGTGGGGGTGGTGGCGGCGGTGGCGGCCGCGGCGGCCGCCGCCTAGCCATGCACGGGGCGCGCCCGTGCTGAGCCGCACCACAGCGGGTCCCGCCTGCGCTCGGCCGTTTCGCGCTGCGCCCTGCGAGCGGCGGCCGGAGCGGGGGCGGGCGGCGGAGCGAGCTGAGGCGACTGGCGTAGAAACTGCGCCCTGCTGTCGTCGGTGCTGCGTGCTGAGGCCGTTGGTGTGGGCTCTGCGCTCCAGCAGGGCTCTCGGAGGGGTCTTCCGCAGGGCACCGCAAAATGGCTTCTGGTCAACCCCTTGCTGGCTCGGCCGCGGTCCGCTCCGAGCGCGGGCTCTTGGCTGTTTCTGTTTTCTGTTAGACAAGAGGGATGTCGATTGTACAGCGACTTTAGATACCATTTGCAAACGCAATCAAAGCTTGCTATGCGAAGCTCTGCGTAACTAGCGTATGGAAACTAATGGGTTCAATTTACAGTACTCTGAAATCAGTGCAGCAGCACAGTAGGATTGTTTTGGGATATACCATGATTGCTGTGCGTCAGCCGAAGCTTGTGTTGAGATTTTAGTGTTACATATTGCTTGATGAAAACAATTGTTCGTCTGTCGACGTTCACCCAGACGCGCGTTAGATGCGTGGCCAAAGACGTTAACGCCTGTGCGGTAACGGGGGTTGTTACTCGGGTATGGCCTCACCGAGCGGGGCCCCTGGCTGACCGAACTTGTACCGGAGCTACGTGGTGTAATTACCCGGGTTAGGGCGGAGTACCTGAGTGTCTCTGAGTTTATTATAAAATATTAATAATAGATGTCAAGGTAAGCTTAATACATACATGGGGAATAGTTGGTTTAGCATTTCAACTTTTGTGGATATAGGTATGAAGTTATACAGAGTTAATTAGTTACAAACGAGGGGGTTTTTAACCTTTTTGTTAGATGAGAAAAGTTTGTGTTGGGAAAATACGTGGAAATTTTGCTGTGCTGGGTATAACTAGAGATGTTTACAGGTAAATATCTGAATAAAGTTGTAAAACTGGGGTTTATAGGTAGCCTTATTTATATAAAGACGTAAAATAGATTACAAGGAAATAATACTTCTATTATTACTGTTGTCATTGTCAGATATTTCACACTTTGTCTTTCTGCAGAGATTCTGCAAGAGGATACTCTCAATATGACATATGCAGAGGAGACAGAAACTATTCCCGTTTTTCCTCTTCTGATTTTTACGCCAGTCCTGGGTTGGAAGACTTCCCCACTTCTGGAACAGAGGAGGATACAGACTCAGCTATCTTATATGGAACTTTGAGAGGAAGTGTTGTTGGATTACGTTACTACACAGGGATTGTAAGTGCATGATAAATCATAAAGCAGAAGAAAAAGTTGTCAGTTTAAAAAAAAAAAAATTACTTAAATTTAAGAAATTCCTAAATTTTTGACCAAGTATAATTTTAATAGATTTTTATTTTAATTTCATCGCTTTCTATATTGTTCATTCTTCACTGCAAGTACTTAATCTAAAACTTCAAAATTTAATTAGCGTAGTGAGCTTTCAAATCTGGATTAGTTAATTTGGTAGCTTTGCTCACCTACATACGGCAAAATGAATGTAAAAAGAAATCAGATTTGCACTGTTTTTGAACTGTATACGTGGACAAAAAGGGATGTTTATTCCCTTACAAAATGCGTTAGCAGTTGAAGGTATTTCTTGCTCTCAGGAATGCTTTTGAAATAGCTGACATCTATCGGGTAGGTCTTCTGTGAAGCTTTTGGTATTTTGCATAAGTGGTAGGTTATTAGACTAACTGAACAGAATACTATACCAGATCAAGTAAATGTCTATTAGATATTTCTGCAAATAATTTGAAACTAAATGAATGTGTTCTGGTGTGTGTGTGTTTGTTTTGCTTTGTTAGGTTAATAACAATGAAATGGTTGCGCTTCAGAGGGAGCCTAATAATCCTTATGATAAAAATGCTGTGAAAGTAAATAATGTGAATGGAGACCAGGTAGGTCATATAAAAAAGGAACTAGCGGCAGCGTTGGCAGGCATTATGGACAACAAACTAGCATTAGTTGAAGGGTAAGTGTGAAGGTTATGCTTTTGGTTCCGTGAACATAAATAACAGAAATGGTTTTTGTTGCTATAGTAGCAAATTCTGAAAACTATTTGATGAAGTGTTCTCTTTTGACAGAAATGACAGCTCTTGGTAATACATTTAATGCTTCCATGTTTTCAGACTCGTTATTCTTCTGTTCAACTACTTGCATACAGTTCATTCTTTCCCCTATAAATAAAATGTAGAGGTACTAGTGAGAGCAAATTCCTTAAAGATTGTTGTGGAACTCTTAAATTAACTTCATGTGGTGGCTTGTATAAAAGGCTTACGTGGTACGAGTACTAACCTATCTGGAATGTTCTCTATTTTTATGAAAATAAGCGCTTTGGAGTACCTCTTGCTGTTATAGTAACAAGGTTTATTATAAAAAATTTAAACAATTAAAAGATTACTGTTGGGGTTTTTTTCCTGCTTTTTATCAGGGTTGTCCCATACGGAGCAAAAAATGCCTTTACCATGCCTGTACAAATGAGCTTTTGGGGAAGGGAAGAAAACAAGGAAGCAGTGCTAGATCAACTAAAAAGGCACGGATTTAAACTGGCTCCTCCTCTGAAAGGTAAGTCTTGCAGTTTTGGTTTTTTTTTTTCCTTTTTAAAATATTCAGACTGGACTTTCCACTAGTTGGAAGAAATGTTTAAGGGTTTAACCCTTGCCATAGCCTTGTCATTCACAAAATTATTTTTTAGCTTAGTTGGGGAATAATGCAGAGCCTGCAACTATTAATTTTAAACCTCATAGGAAGTATACTTTTGTGTCCTGTCTTTTATGTTACATGCCAGCAATTGGAGAGGCATTTGAGCAACCTCTATTTCTGAGGTTGCTCGATTCTCTAAGTTCCTTAAAAATCTGTTATGATTCCCTGCATTTCTCCAGACTTGAGAGAGAATTTTTTTTTAAGAAACAGGTTAGAGACTTTCATGGGGTGAGAGTTTCCGGGACAGTGCTGCTTTTTAGCAGAGTGCTAGGACATGTATCCTACTAGTGAGGTGTGGGCAAATACAGATGTCTCTGAACAAATAAGCTTAGCAGACCTGATGGTTTGCAGAGCCAGCCTTTCACAAAAAGCACCTGTGCCTCTGGCTGCTTTGAAGCAGTAGTGGTCAGGAGTGGTCAGTTTTTAAGAAACACAGCTGCCATCTTGAAGGATCCATAGCCAGAGCTCGTTGCCTGTGGGTCTTGTGAAGCTTTGTGGAAAGTCTTTGTGGCCCATTGAAAGTAAAGGTTAAACAGAGGCTAAAAGACTCAAAAGGGTGAAAGATACTGTCTTACAGCCCACAATCTGATCAGCATTGTTAGTCATGAGCCAGGGAAGGTTGAGATTGGAAAGTTATACCATTGTGTTTCAATATACTATCTTCTTAATGGCAAGTAGGTTCAGAATGTGGATTTGGATCAAAGTGGATTTCTGGGAGAGCTGGTCCAAGTTACAGTGCTCCAGTTCATGTTGCTGTGCAGTTGACAGCTGAACAGGTTTGCGTTTCATACTTAAACACCTGGAAGCTGGAATTTTAACAGTGGGGGCCCTTAACTTTTTCATTAGTAAAATAGTGTGTGTGAAGTGGAAGTCTGTTGCCTTTTTTTTTCATTCCTGAACCACAGAGGTGCTTTGAAGACATCTTGAACTTTTGAACTTTTCCATTTTTACACTATAAGCAGATGTTTTAGCTGGGACAGCCTTGAGTCCCATGTGATTTTGGGAGGTTTTGGGTGTTCAATAATTTGTTTTACGTTGTTGTGGTGATGTGTTTTCTTTTCTTTGTCCTAATACTTTACCAGATAACAAGCGTATTAAATTCTCAAATGAAAATAAAATCAGACTTCCAGACTTGTTCTTCAGATTTGGCCCAGGGTGATAGGCGAAGGGTTGGATGGTGCTTTTTTTTGATTTTGCTTTTTGTTTTCTCTTTCAAGTTAGAGTGAAGTAGTTACTCTAGTGAGTGTACAAGGATGTGAATATATTTAGCCATCCCTTCTCAAGCTCTTGCTTGTATTGGCATGTGTTTGTCTTGGAAAAACTGAACTTGATTTTTACTTTTTTATATGTCAGTAGCTGACAAACACATTCCAGCAAGTCAGATCTAAAGTGGTAGACCTGTCTATGCTGATTACCATATGACAATTAGTTGTTATTTAATAGTCATTGATTATTTATTGAGGTTATTTTTAACTGCAATAATTTTAATTGCAATTCTTGTGTTCATTTATGCAGCTTAAAAGTGAATTTGACAAATTGTTTGAGGATCTGAAGGAAGATGATAAAACTTGTGAAATGGAAGGAGCAGAGGTATTTCTTAAGCTGGAAACTGTTTTCAGTAAAAAAAATACTTTAACATCTAGATGCATATTTAGCTCTGTCTGGACACAGATGCTTGAATCAGAAAAAAATTAGTAGATACAAAGGACTTTTTGGAAGAATTTTTTTAACTAAATAAAATGTCAGACTTAATATGCAAATAGTGCATAACATATCTCTTTAATTTGCAGGCTGTTGGCACACTCTTGCTTCCCCATCAGAAGCAGGCTTTAGCTTGGATGGTTTCACGTGAAAACAGTAATGATTTGCCACCATTTTGGGAAGAGAGAAGTAACTTCTATTACAATACACTTACAAATTTTGCAGAAAAGCAGCGACCTAAAAATGTTCTTGGAGGAATACTGGCTGATGATATGGGACTGGTAATAATACTTACCAAGCTTGAATTTTTTTTTATACAGACCATATGTGCATGTTTCTGGACTGGTTGGTCATGTGGCTCGTTTTGATCTGTGGAAAATACGACATTCTTTTCTGATATGCAGGGTAAAACGCTTACTACTATTGCGTTGATTCTCACGAATTTTCAAGATGGCAAGCCTCTTCCTGTTGAAAAGATCACAAGTGATAAATTTTATGAGGTGAGATGAAAGAAAAAGATTGTTTTAACGGACTTAATGTAGCAGTTAAAAAAAATCCCTTTTGCTAGTTACTTTCAGTATAGTGAATTCTATACCTTTTGTAGAAAAAGTTACTCAAGTACTTCAAATAAGAGGAGAATAGGGTAGATTAATTGAAGATAGGTGGATGGTGTTCCTTCAGAGTGTATAACTGAGCTACAGACTGTTATACTTAAGTATACACTCCGAAGATACTCCAAAGAAGAATTTATGAAGGCATAAACATTTTCAATGTTAAGTTTTATGAATTCTTAAGTTTCTCGTAAATTTATCCTACAGGAAAGTTGTGACTGCATAAATACAAGTGGTGTGGTTTTGTGGGTGTGTTTGCATAGTTCCTGTGTGGTTTGGTAGAAGTGTCTGAAATGACCAAAATAGCAAGCAGAGCATCTTGGTGTAAAGTACATAAATAAATAAATCTTGGTTTACATTTTTGCCAAATACTTGAAATGGAGAGGAGGGGAAACTACAGTTAGTGAACTAACACTAATGTGCAAATTCTCCTTAGGTAGTGTAGTTTGAGTGCTTTTTGATTTTGTTACAATGTGATTTTCAAAATGATGAAATAAACTAAATGCTAGGTTTAGGTGACTTATTATGCAATATTCCCTGACACATTAAGGCTGGGGGTTTGGTTTTGTTTTGCCATACTTGCCTAAATTTAACGAAATAGTGCTTTGTGTTTGGCCTCAGAATGTTAACTGGGAAATGTTATTAGTGTGTTTTCTTTCTAGGGCAGCTATGTAGACTGAGTTTCTCTCCTCTGCTTTTCTACAGTTTCATTTGAACTCTGTTTGTGGCTACTAAAAAAACAAGTATCTTTTTTTGGCACCTTTAAGTGACTGACTTGCTGCTGAGGAAGTGTTTCATGTTTCAGAGCAGTAATTAGTCACTGGTCAGATTAGTGTAATAATGTTATTGGCATTTTTTCCAGTTGCTACATTAAGGAATAAAAGTTTCCATTCCTCAATAGGGATCTGGTACTAGCAGCATGAACAACGTTGGACGCAGACTATGTAAAGGTGACAGCAAACTATGAAAAGTCCAGTAATGTTTGCATGATAACTAATGTTACTACCTGGGGCATTCTTAGTCTGTGGTCAGTGCTAGTCTTCTCAAACTCTTGACAAAAGAGGTATCTCGGAAAAATATTTAAAACATACCTTTAAAGATGTTTCAGTTGACATGTGAGAAGATTAAGGGCCTTGTGAGAAAGTTGCACCCTGTCAGGAAAGTTACCGCATCAGGAAATGGATTCTGTGTTCCTTTTCCTTTTCTTTTTACTTCTTTGAGGATAAAACAGGAGCACTTATGCATCTGTTAGTCTTGCTCGTTTAAATGGTAGGTGTTAGTAGTTAAATTGTAATTAGGTTCTGTATTAAGTCACATTTTGAAAAAATATTAAGTGATGAGCAAATGACAGGTACTTAGAAAGATTTTGTCACACCTGTAGTTTTCAGGTTGTATGGGAGAATTTATAGATGTATACGAAAAATTACACTTGCTGTTAGTATGCTTTGTAACTCATCATGCTTTTGAAAATGACCAAAGAAATGTACGGGGCTTGCAGTTTTCTTGCAGTAACTTTCCCTCGCTGTCCTCCCATGCAAAGAATTTTAATATGGATGGCACAAGAGAAACAAAGGGGACTAATAAGGAGAGAAGACATTAGTATGGGCTGCTTCTGGTGAATGTTACTTTTATTAGTACTCTGGAAGGGAGAAAATGCAGACTTTCATTGAGGTCAATATGAGTGTCACCAGAAAATCAGAACCTTTAGGAAAACTGAAATGTCTAGCAGCATTCAAGATACTTTTTTTTTTTTCCTGCAGAGTGTCAAGTGTTTTAACAAGATACTATCTACAGCAGTGAGGAGAGAGCCCACTTCTGCTATTATTTAGTCTGAAAGTGATGATAATGTCTTTCAAACCCTTACATCCCATGCCTCCGTTTCTCATTCTGTTGTACGTTAAATTGATACCTATTTCTTGAGTCTTTGCAAGTTTTGCCGTCTTCAAGGTTGTATTAACTCTCTTTTAAATATTAAAAAAAAAACCCCTGTGCTGAAGTTTAGGTCTGGAATTCAACATGAATTTACTTTCCCGAGTTATAGCAAAACTCTTTCTGTAAGCACTGTTGCTTTCAGTTTTGATATCAACTCTCTCCTAATGTGTTTTCTTTTTTGTGTTTCCTTCTGATAAGCTATTATTGGCAAAGTGCAGAGATGATGTGTTCACTACCTGGTAGAGGACCTTAAAACCAAACAACCCAACAAAACAAAATACCACCTCCCTGCAACGCCCCCAAAACCCCCACAGTCACATCTGTGATGTTACCACATTTTTTTCTGTTAATGTTGCTATTATTCATTTAGTTTTAGGCAATGTAGAATTCATCAATAGTAAGGTTTGACCTGTAGAAAAACTTTACTATTTATCATTATTTAAAACTTCTTTATAGAACTTTACTCTTATTGCTGACAGTACAATGCTTACGTTTGTGTTTTCCTCTTTCCTTGATGGTTTGTTTTTGACCACCTGCAAACTTGGCACACATTTAATGACTTTGTAAATACTTAAGATTGTTTTAAGAGTATTTTTATTTTTCATTTGATTGCAGTGTCAGTAGTAATTCTATGCAGAATTACGGTTGTTTTAAAGCAAGTTTGTTTTTGATCAAGTTATGTTAAAGTTGATGTGACAATCAAGCCGAAGACTGTATATTTTTCATAAATACTGATTTCTTCTTTTTGAAGACTACACCAGTGTGATGGAGACTGGCATTTCTAATGTAAAAAAGCTTGAAACTGCTCCGCTGAAATACTCAAGTTGTCTTCCGAAAAGGTAGGTAGCTGGAATAATCTATTTCTTTCGGTTGGTTTGCTATGTAGATTTTGAGTAAAAGTAAAGCAGTACTTGGTTCTGATTAACCTCAGCCTGAAACATGTTCCTGCTCTCTCCTCACCTTTCAGTATGCTATACTTCTGCTTACATTTACACGTTATCATGTCAGGTATCTGTGGTGGACTATGGAATATATTAAAAAAACGTTGACTCATTCTGTGCAGATTGTGTGACTGCACGTTTGGTTGTCTCCTTCAGTAGTAAAGGTGTCTAATAACATTGGTATGTGGCATCTAAAAAAGCTGCGAAGTAATCTTTCTTCTAGTATCAGGTGGGTTTTTAAGGGGTTAAGAAGTACTTCGCAGGCATGTTTCTGACAGACAGCTTTGAGCTGATGAAGTTTTGAAGCTTACTAAGGTGTTTGGACTTTCCCACCACAGTAGCCTCTCACAATTGGTGTGAACTTCAGTGATAATCTGTAGCAAGTTTTATGAGCATCATTCACCCTGCAGCTCGCTGTGCTGTGCTTTCCCATTTTCTAATCCCTTAAAGAGAAAAATTTTCAAATCAGTGGTATTTTATTTGCAATATCATGTTAATTTGCTTTACGCTCTTGTGACTTTATATATAAAGTCAAGCAGTAGTAGAGATGTGGGGTTTAGTCGGTTGTTTTTTTTTCTTGATGATTTCTTTAGAGATAAAGCCAAGAAACCCAGATATTCAGGAAGCAGTGACTTGGGAGAGTCTGAAGAATGGCTACTGCAACAAACAGAAAGTAAGTTGCAAGGCCTTTTTTTTTTTTTAGTTGGTTACTCTGACACCTGGTGTCTTCCTTTGTGAAGCCAAACTGAAAAGAATTTCTAATTAACTGGAAAAGGAATTAACTAAACTACTTGGGTTGGATTGTTTTGTTTTGTTTTCTATTCAACCAAAACTTTAAGCAGAAAATTCTAGAGATTGCTGAGTGAGAAAGCAATGTTTTAGAATGAGTGGTGGCGTAACAAGCTATGAGTAGGGTTACACAGCTCCAGAAAAACAGAATTGCTAAGATTTTTTTTAGAATATGACATGGACCTGTCAGGGCACTAGAGTTGAAAAGAAAAAAAATCAAGTCCATATTTTGTGGTAAATACCTGAAATGTGATCGTGAAAAGGCAAAAACAGGTGTCATTTGTGGAATTGAGTATCTTGCATACAAAAAAAAAAAAGGAAGGGTTACAGTACTCTGGAGTAAGCAGTTAAGTTTAGGTGTAAAGTACTTAGAATGAAAGCTGTATGGAACTATTTTTATTTTTTTAATGACTGGTAAACAACATTCCTCTGACTATTCATAGCCTGAAATAGATGTATAAGATACTGTATTTCTGGACACATGCTTGTCAGAGTTCAAGGAGCATCAGGATGAGGCTCTTAGCCATATGGTTTAGTTCTGGGTAGTCCTGCAAGGAGCAGGGAGGCTGACTCCATGATCTTTATGGATCCATTCTAACTGGAGATATTCTACATTGTTGTATTGGAGAGGAGAAGTAATTTGATTAACAGGTTTGACTTAAATGAAACATGTCATAAAAATAAACGCACACGTATTTTCTGCGTGGTGTGAAAAACGTTTGTTTTTCTGGCTTTTTGCAGCGACTTCCTGTGTTATCCAAGAAGACACAGGCTCTGCATCTGTTCTTCTACCTTCATCTACTTTTTTAAAAGGACGAACAAAGAGAAAAGGTAATGAAGGGATAAACCGATAATTTCTGAGGTTTTGAAACTGAAGTATGGTAAGTGTTTGACTTAATAAATGGAGGTTATGTCTTTGTAAATTGCTTTGATGCTGTTCAGGTGAAGAAATTTAGAAAGGACTTCAGGGAACCATTCATTTATTGACCAACTTCTTTGCTGTTTTCTCAGGTACCACTAGTATTCAGTCAGTTGAGAAGAAATGTTCTGATGATGGCCCCAGAGCAACACTGATTGTATGTCCATTGTCTGTCCTAAGCAGTTGGATTGTAAGTGCTAAGCTGTTTTAATCTGTAAATGTGGTGATTATGATGCTGTAGAAATAGTACTCCCTACAGTCCCTCATGCTAGTAAAAGGTCACGGTTTTCCTTTTTTTGTGAAACAGAACTGCTTTTGTAAGGGAGGTTTATTTGATAGAAAGTTTAAAAAACGAGTAGTATTGTAATGAGAATGCAGGTCCATGAGTCGCAAGCTCATGACTATCAGAAAGAGCAAGCTCACTTTTCATTCCCTGCTTTTGACTAGGCAGATTCACTTTTCTATTTGAGGAAAATCATGTGATTTAACTCCTTAAACCAGCTGAGGAAGGTGGAGGAGGTGGGTCCTTTTTGCATGCTTAGAATAAAATGTTATTGTACTTTACTGATAACGCATGTGACGTTTCATTTACTAGAGGTATTCGGTGATTTGGCAATCGTGTTGGTTATTTGTGGGAGTAGGTCTGCTAGGGTGAACAGGCTGAAGCCCTTCTAGCTCTGTGCATTCAGGTTTTTTGTTTGTTTTTGTGATGTTTTGAATCCATATATTAAGGGGGTATCTTAACTTTCAAGTTATGTTTTATTTGGAAGATTTTACTGTCTGTAGTCTGGAAGTTGTTGATGGCTGGTTAGAACATTAATGAGAAAAAGAAGCAATTTAATGTAGGTAAAACATTAAAATAATATAATTGGGAAATATCAAATAGTGTAAAAAATACTCTTGTCAACTCAAAACTGAATTAAGCTTTTATTTAATTGAAAAAGAAAACTGGTGAGTCTGGTGCTTCAAAAATCAAGTTGTTGCTTTTTATTGCCTGTCAAAATTACTGTATGCTGCTGGGTGCTTCAGGGAACAAATGTAGGGAATATTAAACACTGGTTTTGAAAAAAGAATACTTTGACAATTCTGCTGTCATTTATGCTAAAACTTAGGCTGTTAACCCAGTAAGGGGAAGAAGCTGTAAATAAACAGTGAAAGAGCAAATGGAAGACGAAGGTAGAAAGTGAAAAAATACAAAAGCTCTTCCATTTACACTTTGGGATTTTGAAGTGCATATACTGTCAGGATGTGAATTAATCCTCTGTAAGAAGTAGAGCAAGAGTTATCAGAATGTGATACTGTGTCTATTAGTAATGACTGAGGCGACTTCTTTTGGCCCCCCTTTTCACCTGAGCAGAGAGGTAAAAAGTAACCCAAATTGAAACTGCTTTTATTATCTAAGTGGACATAGAATATCACAGAGGTAGAGGAAGTGCTTTTAAGTTAAGGCAACTTACAATAATAGTATTCTAAAAATCATGTAGTAAAACAATATCTTTTGGATTATTTTTGACAACTTTTTCTTTCAGGACCAGTTTGAACAACATATCCACCAAGATTTTAATGTAAATATTTATGTTTATTATGGCTCTGACCGTAGCAAAGACCCATCAGTTCTTTCAGAACAAGACGTTGTACTGACAACATACAACATCTTAGCTACTGATTATGGAGTAAGTAAATGAGGAAGTGCTCTTTGAAGTTTTCTTACTGTTCAGGACTCCTGGTGTTTGGGCTAATGATGGCAGTACATTCAAGTGCTATTCTGGCAGGCAATCAAAAGGTTATAGCTGTAGTTTTGCTTTACGTACTTTCTTATGGGTTCATTGTGGTAAAGGGAGGTTTTTGTTGATTGGTCCTGTAGAGAAAATTATTTGACTGCGATCATGACAGCTTAAGGAAGAGACTTTTTAAGGATAGAAAAGAATGGCAAGTGTGTAAATCTCCCCAAATCTCAGTGGCACAAGGCTCCCCTTTCTGCCTTCTGCTATCAAATTCAAAGAATATGGAGCATATAAAACCATGATTCTGTACTTCTTGTTGCACATGGGCTGCAACCAAGTTGCTCATTTTCTATTAAAACGTCAAAAGTGATGTTTTAATAGAAATTCAAGCAGTTTTAAAAGCTTGATTATGTCTTTAAATACAATATAAACTTTTAATTTTCTCTGATCCATCTTCCATATCTCTGTGTCTTTGGAGCCTTTTTTCTTTTCAGGCTTAGCTTATTTTTATTGTAGTATGAGAAGACTGGTAACGTTTTCCAGGAATCATTAAATCTAAAAGAAGGAACACCTCATCCTTAGGTTTGCTTTTCTTTGCTGATAGATAAGATGTGAACAAATACTATCTGTTACTAATTGTCGAATTGTTGTATTAATAGCTTGTTTAATACAAATTGGGAAAAATATTTTGAGTCAAACATTAAAATAACAACTGCGTTTCAGATTGGAGGTGACAGCCCTTTACACAAAGTCAAGTGGCTGAGAATTGTGTTGGATGAGGGGCACACTATACGAAATCCAAATGCTCAGCAGACTAAAGCTGCCTTAAATCTGGAGGGACACAGAAGATGGGTACTTACAGGTAAAATATTTGACACCAGAGGAAATGCAGTGCAAATCGTCTTAGTGTAAGACCATGTTGTCTTTCCACTTTGGATTTTTCTGGGAGATGGTTAATATCTTTGTGTCAGATTAATTTGGAATGTTTTTAAACTTGTCTTTGAGCAGTGATTTAGATGTGTCTTTTAGTTGTTTTTGATTTAGTTTGCTTGGGGTTTTTTGTTTTATGTTTTGTAGTTTTTGGTTTGGCTTTTTAGCTTTCGTTTTTATTCAGTTCATAGACGCAAATTTTAAAATAACTTTTGATACACAGGTTTAGCAGAAGTGCAAATAAAAAGGTACCTATAGATGAACCGGCATGTTACATCTGGTTAGATGCTCACGCCCTTATGTACTTACCTGAATCTCAGTAGGTTTTTGAAATGTAGTAGTCATCCTAAAAGCTGCCAGAGACCATGCAAGCATGTGATCCTTAAATGTAATTGAAAGATGATCATGATGTGTAACCACTGCTGGTGATGCTGAAATGGACATCTAAGTCTTCCTAGCACTAAGAGCTGCAGCCTTCTCACTCTTCCATATATGTAATATTTTAATTTAAAAAAATGTTTTGTACTTAATGACTTCTCAAACTAGTTGAGAGACCTTGTCCATGGTGTATGCTTTGGAAAAATCACAGAACTTTAATGTCTAATGAAAATCTGTTTGGTTTGGTTTGAGTTTTAACAATGTTTTGTGTGTTTTCTGTTTAGGCACTCCTATTCAGAATTCTGTAAAGGATTTGTGGTCTCTTATTTCCTTCTTAAAACTGAAACCTTTTACTGATCGAGAGTGGTGGCACAGAACAATTCAGCGTCCAGTCACAATGGGAGCTCCTGGAGGACTTGGGTATGAAGGGCAGTGCTTTAGCAATGTGACAAATTAGCATTTCACAGTTAAAATTGGAATGCATCTGTCATCAGTTCTGACTTAATTTTTTTTAGTTCAAACCAATAAATTAAGTAATTAAATGTATTTAATATTTCAGATTAATGACTTATATTGTACTACTGGGGCTTGGATTTTGTACAGAACTTGTATTTATGCAATAAATTGAAAAAACCCCAAACAACCAACCCCAGATGGGTAATATATTGTCTATGTATGTGTTTTTAGGCGCTTACAGTCTCTGATTAGGAGTATTACCCTTAGGAGAACTAAAAGAAGTAATGTTAAAGGAAAACCCATTTTGGAGTTACCAGAACGTAAAGTACTTATTCAGCATGTTACGCTTACAGAGGAAGAGAGACAAATCTATCAGTCTGTGAAGAAGGAGGGCAGAGCTGCTATCAGCAGGTAAGTAGGCTTTCTTCATCTGAAGGTTGGAGTTTGATATCACAGACTTGTGTTTCAGGAGTTTTATGTTAGCTCTAGTAGCCAAGTGTGTCAATTTGTATGGTGTAAGACAATAAATAATTGCAAATTAGCGTAACATCTGTTTACTGCTAAAGTGAAGTAGAGACTATTGCAGAACTATGTCAGAAGTTGTCTTGCGAGAAAGAGAAAGGGATACCAGATACATAAAGAATGGCCTTAAAATTGTTGGCATTTATTCTAGTAGAACATGCTACGGGTAGTGTTTTGTACCTTGTTTCAGAAGAGGATTTGAGAAAATTTATTCAAACAGGAAGGTGAAAAATCAGAACATAATGCTAATAGCTAAATGTGATCACTTGATGTCGTTGTTACTTCAGGCTGTAGCTTTTCACACTAATGATAAAACTCTTCAGATTTTTCAGTGAAGGGACTGTACTAGCTCACTATGCTGACATCCTTGGTGTCCTGCTCAGATTGAGGCAGCTTTGTTGTCATCCTCGTCTTTGTAGAAATACATCATCTTCTAGTTTTTCAGCTGGTGAGTAAATGCTTTTGGTTCCTGTGTTTCTAAAAACAGGACTTGCACTTTGTATTAAGAACAGAAACATGTTTGCATGTTTTCCAAGCTTTCTAGCTTCAGCTCTCCTCTTTGCAGCTTGTTTTTTGGCTTTTACCCACTGTTAGCCTTGTTACCTTAATTTTTTTCATATCGTAATATGTTTGAGAAGTGGGTACTTGAGCAGATGCTCAAATGTGAATGAAGGCAATGAAATGTGAGAAGTTACAAAGGCTAGAAGCAAGAGTTAATGAGCTTTGACAGCCCATACAGAAATGACCAAAGAGGACCTCTGCAGAGCCAAATGCAGAAGGCTTGTTAAAAAGCAGTCTATTTGTTGTAATAATTTTCAGAAGTGCTGTACCAGCAAATTTTTTTTTCTTGCCTCAGGAGAGATGATGTGGAGGAGCTTTGGGGAATGGCTTGTAGATTGGTAGCCATGTCAGCAGAACCATTGCCTCTTAAGCAGGATAGGAAACTGTTCACTTTTGTTACGGCTATAAGGAAGGGTGAACGCAGAGGACTTGAAGGAGAGTGAAACTTTATTTTTGACAAGTCGGAACTGTACATCTGCACAGTGTTAAAAACTATATGCATTTCTTTCAGCAGAAAATATAGTCTGTTTGAAATAAGAAATTTGAGAATTCTCAAATTTAATATTTTGAAAAAATCATATTTTGAGATGCTATTGGTATAGGTGGAATTTTTCAGGAAACCGAAAGACCAATGAGATGTGGTCAGAACCTTTTTTAGAAGGTTGTGATTTCTTCCTGAAAAACACAGGATGGAGAAATGATTGTATAATTGTTCACTAATTACTTAAAAATTAATTAGTAAGTATGATTTGAATTTCTTTACTTAAAAGTAAAGCAGTCTTAAATGTAAATAGTGTCATCGCCATAGTATTGCTACTACATGAACAGCTGCCATATGAAGATTGCTTATTCCATTAGGCATTGTTGCACGTGTACCTATCATTGAGCATGCCGTTGAAGTTCTTTGAATTCTAATTAGCATTTTTCCAAGTAAGATTACTCTTAATGTGTTTTTAAATAGTAGGTTGGAATTATCTGTAGGGTTTGGCAGCTTGTGGGTTTTATACCTTTTAGGCTATATCCTCGTTGTGCATAAACTGTCCTAATTGTGTTTTGATCAATGGAACTGTGTTGATGTGTGCCAGCAGAGTGTTTCTCTGTATGAAAATCTCTGGTTTTAAGTATGCTTCTATATTTGCAGATAATAAAACTTCTGAAGAACTGCGTGAGTCATTAGTGAGTAAAATGAAGTTGGTTCTGAGCTCTGGTTCAGATGAAGAATGTGCAGTTTGCTTGGAATCGCTGACTCTTCCTGTGATAACACACTGTGCACATGTGTTTTGTAAGCCATGTATTTTTGAAGTCATCAGAAGTGAACAGGTTGGTTATTGAATGGTTACAGTTAATTATAGTACTTTGTCCCTAGGGTAAAAGTGGTGGCATCCAATGCAGCATTGTATACCTCCATATGGCTGGATGCCTCTTCATTGCTTGCATGTGATGTGATGCATGTATATATTGTTGTGGCTAAAAGACACCAAAGCTGTGTATTGGAAGTTGACTGTTAAACAAAAATCATGTCTACTCTCCTTACTCCAGGCTGATAACCTCCTATGGTGAAGTAGCTGCCTTGCTAGAGGGCCACCTTTATGGCCCTTCTGGACTTTGTTCAGAATAAGTTTGTGGATGAGCATCTTTTGATTGCTTTTTTGAAAAAACAGAGTATTTATTGTTCCTGTGTGCGTCTAAGCTATACTTCTTGTTTGCCCTTTCCTTTCTAGGGCAGTCTGATAGTGTGTTAGTCTTACCATCTGTATCCAGTGCTGCTGCACTTCCCCTCTGGAATTGTTCTGCCTCCTACCCAGCCACAGTAGAGCTGCAAGTGCCAGGCTAAACCTAGGTGGTGTTCTTTATAGGAGGCAGCAGGGGACAAATTAGTCCCTGCTTGTGCATAATCAGTCAACCTAACAAGACAAAGGTAGGAAGTGGTATCTGTCTGTAGATTGACTTTGTTTCATTGCCAGATGTGAAAAGTTCTGATACAGAAATCCCAGTTGAGAGTCTGAGAATTTTGAGGGGAAACCAGAGACATGAAACTGCTCTCTAAGGAAAGAGCACGTGCTCTTTCGTAGTGCAGAGGCTCTTGATGTGTCCGTAGCAGAGTTGGTGCCCCGACTCAACCTTCAGGTATATTTAGGCACACAGAGAAAAAATTGGGTTATGACGTGATGGAACCAGTATTGCTTGACTGTTTACTATGCCTTGCCTAGAAAGGACCTTGGAATCTGCAGAACTAGGGCCTTTGTCCTATCCCACAGATTGCTTTCATAGTCAAGTCTGAACAGAGGTGGGTGTAGATTCTGCTCTTCTGAAGTTGAACTGTCATGAGTTTGTAAAGCAGTGAGTAAGCCTTTCTTACATTCAGAATGATTTCTGACTTAAATCAATTCCCAAGGAAGTTTTTGCAGCTTCCAGCCAAAATGCTGAGCTACATCTAAATTCCAGAGTTGGGGAATTGACATTAAAACAATCTTTTCTTTTTTCCTTCTAGTTGTTGATTGTGAGACACTTTTTGTCACTTTCGTATGCTTTCAGTGCAAGTCTTAGGTATCTGTGTTGGCATTGTGCAGCTGTGTTTTGGGTTTTCTGTTTTTAATTACAGTACTAAATTGGAGAAGGGATACAGAAAGATGTGAGCCTTTTATTAAAAGTCTTTGAGCACTGTTAGGATTTTTTTTTCCGGAAAGCTTTTTCAGATTTATTAGAATTCACTTACTTTGTCTCATCATTGGAGGATTTTTGGATTTGCTGCCAAATCGGGAGTGGTTCATTTGTAACTGTTTTGGAGACTGTTATTTCAGATTTGTTTGCATTAAGATTCTCTTTCTTGAAAGGATATCTTTATTGCTGCAGTAAAGTCATGTGTGCAGTCTGTGACTGCCAGCCTCTTTAATTGGCTAGAGGTTCATTCTGGATTAGCAGCCCCCAGTATTGATCTTCTTTGCAGCCTGTCTAAAGATGCCTTGGCTCTGTGGCCAGATTGCTGTATAAACTGAGTTAGCTAATTTTAAAGGGTTGCTCGGTTAGACAAAAGTTTTTCGTGTCTGTTATTTTTGCTTCAAAAGTTGTGCGTTTGTATAGTGCACACAGTCTTTTGTTAAATTTTGTGAGTAGTTCTATGGAAGTGCTATTGTATAAATTCTAAACTTTGCCTTATCTAGAGTATGCTTCAGAAGCTTTTGGTGTTAAATTATGTCTCATTTCTCATGTCTGTTGGGGAGAAAGAGAAGATACACTGTGTCTGGCCCTGACAAAGCATATTTCATCAGACTGCTATTATTTCTGTGCAGGCTTTGGAGAAAAAGGGTAAAAGGTCATTCTTTGTTTGTAACGAAGAAAGATCTTGTCTTTGAAAGGTGGTTTATTTTTCTGGTGTTTTAAATAGTCTTCTCCCCGTAGCCCTGGTATTTGCTTGCTTTTAAATCTTGAGCTGCTTATTTCAAGTACAAATATGCTCAGAAAGACCACTTTTAAGGAAGGCTGAGTGGTTTTAAAATGCGTGGTGTTTATCTCACCTTAATTTTCTGAGAAATAAAATATTTTTATTGTTATGTCAGAAATTACAAAGCAGTGTGTTACAAGAATGAATGTACTCCTTGAGGATTTTTAGGTGAATATAATAATTTCATAAAACGTGCTTTGTGAAGGTCATGGTTAGTACTCATTGTAAATCATTTGGTTTAATATGTTTCTTCTAACGTTGTTCGGGCTTTTTTGTAGCCAAATGCCAGATGCCCTCTCTGTAGGAATGAGCTGAGAGTAGAGCACTTGGTGGAATGTCCCCTAGAAGATGAAATAGACTCTAATAAAGAAAAGAAGTCTGATCAGGAGTGGATATCCAGTTCAAAGGTACATTCCATTGTGTTTTACTTGGCTTTCATTATGGTTTTGTAGAGCACTGTCTAGAGTTTTTTGTGTAAATATGCTGAACATACTTTACATATACATAATATATTTAAAATTATTATTTAAAAGTCTGCACAGTGTGTCTAGCCAGTGAAGGAGAAAAATAAAATCTCATCACAAACAAATTTTACCACAGGAAAATTAGACAAAAGGAGCAGCAGTTGTAATTTGATGCTGGTCATTGCACGGTACCATAGATGTATAGTAAGTAAATAGAACTTTCAGTAAAAGAGCTGTTGCTTTGCCTTTTGTTTGTTTCTGAAGATAGAGTGGTTCTATAACCACTGAAACTATTCAGCTCTGAATTTACTTTTGGAAACAAAATCTAAATAGATCCTTCTCTCTTAAAACTTGTCTAAAGAATATATATTCTGCTGTAAAGGGGAAGACTAAATGGGTGTCATATATTCGATAATAACACTTTACAGATAAACTAGTGAGATATTTTTATTTTATTTTGCAGATCTGTTTCTCAAGGTCTGCCACGTTGTTTTTTGCCTTACCTTCACTGTGCATTTGCTTCCAGAAATTAAAGTCTTCTTGCTTGTACTTTGACCTTTTCGGTCTGAGATTTGCTTTTGTGAAACATCAAATTCTTAATTTTAATTTGTAATGAAATTATTGTTCTTTCAAAAGTTGGCTATAAATTTATTCCCTAAAAATCTTTCTGTGAAGATTAAGAACTAATTTAGGACAGGGTTTTCTTAATTATTCTTTTTACCTGGTGCAGTTACTTGCATTTTCTAGATAATGGTTCTTCACCTCATTGTGGGTAAACCTTATGCGAGAAAACTGTCAGTGTTTGTCTGCCTCTGATCCAACTGCTTGCTCTTTCTGTTCTCATGTTGGTCCCAAGAGTGCTTCTGGTGCCTCCTTATCCTCTGTTGTGCCTAGCCAAGGGTCTTGCATAGCTTATTTGCCTGAATACTCCTGGCGGAAGCCTTTGTCACTTCTCCGGGTGTTGCTACAGTAGAGCACTTGCCTTGTGGCTGTCCCTTGCTTAAGCCTTACTTTTCAGAGTTCCAGTACCCTAGGAGGTAGGGGGCTTGTTGACTCCTGACAGCGGGAAGCACGTCTACAAAATGCGTTTGTGAATCCTCCTCCCCAAAGCACCATCAATCACCCTGTATTTGTGACCATTTAAAGTGCTCAACTCTTAGTTTCCTTGGGAAACTAAAAGAAATCCTACCCACAGAATTTAAGAGTAGTTTGTTTAAAAGGTATTGCTGAACAGTGATTTCTCAATTGATGTGAACTTTAACAAAGCACCTGTAGGAGTTGAATCTAACCAAGTCAGAATAAGATGCATAAGTCTTCATTGTATTTCAGATAAATGCTCTTATGCATGCTTTGATAGAACTACGGAGGGATAATCCAACTGCTAAATGTCTGGTTGTTTCTCAGTTCACAACTTTCTTGTCGCTGATAGAAAATCCCTTGAAGTAAGTAGAACTACTGTAATTTCTAAAATGCCATAAAAGTACATCTTTACTTAAAAACATCTCTCAAAGAATATCGTATCAGTTTGATTTATAGAACTTCAGAAGAAGAACAAATTAAATACTTTTAGTGGAATAAAGCCATGAATCTCATTATTTTTAATGTATCACCTGTTAAACGCAGAAATTTAAATAGGCATTTCAAAGTAGAGGTCTGGATTTTAAAGTGTTTATTTCCTGTTGTCACAGAAGATGGATTGTTAAATTGAACACTTTTACTTTCTCTTCAGAGAATCAGGGTTTGCCTTTACTCGTTTGGATGGGTCAATGGCACAGAAGAAAAGAGTAGAAGCAATTCAGTGTTTCCAAAGCAGCCAAGCAGGATCCCCAACTGTAATGCTTTTGTCTCTGAAGGCAGGTGGAGTTGGATTAAATCTGACAGCAGCTTCCCGAGTGTTTTTAATGGATCCTGTGAGTAATTATCTGGCTTAATCTAAGTGAAGCTCCTTTGGTGTTTTCCTAAGAGGTAGAAGGAAGGCCCCTCTGAGAATGAACAACACTGACTTATCTGTTAAAGGGCAAATAGTGCTTTTCTCTGTTTCCCCGCATGTTTTTGTTTTAACACAATATTTTTGTGCTGTCCATTTATTTACTCTTCATGGAAAGAATGTAGTACTGCTAACAAAAGTGGTGTCACACCTTACAGTGTAGCATTTGTTATCTCTTCCTTCTCTATTTCTTTGATACTTTTGAATGTGGCTTTCCAAAAGCCATAAAGTGGAATTTCAGGAAGAGTGTATTTTTTTTGTGTTGTTATGCAGTGCTTCTCTGCTCTAGTCTCTTCTGTTGTTTTTGTGAATTTATTTATAGATACAGACATTAGTCTGAGGTTACTTCTTGTCGTTGTAGGAGACTGAGAAAGATGGTGATAACTGAATTTAGGAAGTTGTTTTCCTTTCATTAAAGCACTCAGGAATGCAAAATTATTGGTGGGGAATAAAAAATGTAAAATACAATTATTGATAGCAAAATGGTATTCTTAGCAGATGTGGTTCATGTCAAAGTTTTTCTTTGCAATTCTTCCCTTCCCCACTATTTACTCCTCTGCTCTGCTGTCCCAGTTTTTTGCCAATTGGAAACAGAGACAAATTCTGCAGTTTGTGCCCTTGAAAACAAAACCAAAATAAATGAAAGTGGTAGTGTAGCTTTGGTCTTGGGCATCTGGTAACACCAATAGTAAAGAAAAAGTACTAGCTGGGACATCAGGTTTGCGATAATAACAGCGTGAAGTCAAAAGCTATTTACCTAGTAAACTAAAGGAATTACATATGAGTGGAGAAGTTGCCTTGGAAAAAGGTTTTTCATGATTTGAGATACATATCCACAAGTACTGTTTCTATATGTGTGGCATTGAATAGTTAGTTGGAACTGACCTACAACACCGTCTAGTCCAACTGCCTTTTTTTGAACCATTCTTTGAATAAGAAAACTTGTGGGAAGTCCAAGAGAACTTTCATTTTCTGTGAAGATAATTAATGGGGTATAATGTATACACTGTCCTGTGGCAGCAGTTGTAAGAAAATAAGCTAAGCATTGTTAATACTGAGTCATCTGCAGTATATAGTTACACCTCACAAACCAGAGCCAAATATAATTGCAGCCTTTATACACCATTGAACAACTTCTCATCCTGCTGGTAACCATCCTAACTGGCAGTGGTTGGCTATTTGTATTTCATGAAGGGGCAGTGGGACAACATGATCCTTATGATCTCACTTTTCAGTGTTCAGTGCTGAATGAGATTCAGTCATGCATTAGCATTCCTTGGAGTGAAATGGCAGCAGTAATAGGATTTAAGAAGCAGAAATAGGTCTGGAGCCAGTGGAGTAACCAGTTTTTCTGCTGATATTCTGTGGATTTGATGTACAACTTGTTCCCCAGGGGTCAGTACTAGGGCCTGTCTTATTCAATATATTCACTAGTGACCTAGATGAAGGCACAGAGTGTATCCTCAGCAAATTTGGTGACAATACAAAGCTGGGAGGAGTGGCTAGTACAGCAGAAGGCTATGCTGACATTCAGTGAGATCTGGACAGGCTGGAGAGCTGGGCGGAGAGGAACCAGATGAGGTTTAACAGGGGCAAGTGTAGGGTCCTGCACTTGGGGAGGAATAACCCCATGCACCAGTACAGGTTGGGGGTCAAACTGCTTGAAGAGTAGCTCTGCAGAGAGGGACCTGGGAGTTTTGGTGGATAATGGGATGACCATGAGCCAGCAATGGGCCCTTGTGGCCAAGAAGGCCAATGATATCCTGGGGTGCAGTAAGAAGACTGTAAGAAGAGTGTGGCCAGCAGGTCAAGGGAGGTCATCCTCCCACTCTACTCTGCCCTGGTTAGGCCACACCTAGAGTGCTGTGTCCAGTCCTGGGCCCCCCAGTTAAAGAAGGACAAGCTACTGGAGAGAGTCCAGCGAAGGGCTACAAAGATGATGAGGGAGCTGGAGCATCTCTCCTACAAGGAGAAGCTGAGAGACCTGGGGCTCTTTAGCCTGGAGAAAAGAAGACAGAGGGGACCTTGTCAACATTTCCAAATATCTAAAGGGCGGGTGTCAAGAGGATGGGGCCAGTGGTGCCCAGTCTCAGGATAAGGGGCAACGGGCACAAACTGGAGCACAGGAAGCTCCACTTGAACAGGAGGAGGAGCTTCTTCACTCTAAGGGTGGCAGAGCGCTGGAACAGGCTGCCCGGGGAGGTTGTGGACTCTCCTTTTCTAGAGACATTCAAAACCCGCCTGGACGCGTTCTTGTGTGACCTGCTGTAGGTGAACCTGCTTTGGCGGGGGAGTTGGACCAGATGATCTCCAGAGGTCCCTTCCAACCCCTGCTATTCTGTGATTCTGTAACTGTAGCTTAGAGGTCTGCATTCTTTCTCTGAGAGGTGTTCTACTGCAGTGCAAGAGAGGAATGTTTAACTAACCATAGACTACTTTCTCCCCCTCCTTTTTTTTTTTAAGTGTTTGTTTAAATACAATTATATCTGCTGAATTCTCACCTTTAGGAAGAAATACAAACCTTTAATGTGACAGTATCACAAGTATACAGAAATTTCTCTGAGGCTCAAGTTTCTTCATATTTTCCTGTGTAAGATACAGTATCCTTTGTGTAAGGTATTGCAGAAGGGCATAGAGGAATTGCAATTCAGTTTTCCATTGCTGGACTGATGAGAGAAGAGTGAGAATAGTATGCTTTGGTCCTCCTCGACTACAGCAAAGGTAGAATGGAACGTGCTTGTGCATGTTTGGGCTAGGACTTTGCTTAAGACATCATCCTGTTCGTACAGTCAGATTTGTATTGGAACAGTTTGCCATAGATGGCTTGCCAGGAATGTTCATCTTGCAGTGGCAGATACATAATTTGTTGCACTTCTGCTCACTGCCTTAGACTGGAGAAACAAGATTTGTTTGGCTTTTATCTTGCAGCTTGATGTCCTAAGTGTCTTTAGGCATCGGAATTTTTTGTGCGAGCCTAGTGCTGGTTCACCCCCCCTTCTATTGTAAGGAGTCATTAAGTTCCTAGATAACTTTCAGTATGTAGGTGACATAGAAAGGCGAGCCCCTTGCATGACACTTGCTTATCACACAGAACACTATTACATTTTAGGTAGATTTAAATATCTGTTCTGTGAGAACCAGTAGTGCTATATGGTACATAGAAAAAAAGCATGCTGGAAAAATGCAGAGCACAGACTTGCTATTTCACAAATTCGTATGTTTAGTATTATATCCTGAGTGTAAGTAGGAACGGCTATGCTACCATTTTGTGTTCGGCAAGTTTCTTGTTTACCTAACTGGGTGATAGTTGCATATACTAATGGAAGTATCCATGGGCTTTCTTAACAGTCAGGGGACTTAATCTACTGAAAACTGCCTGTGCTCAGCTGGTTTAGATTTTTCTATCAGGAGAAGGGTACTGAGGCTGTTAGTATATGCAGTGTTTATTGAAGAATTAAAATGATCATGAGGTTGCTCTGATGGCTTCTAGACTCCTGACAAACTTAGTTTTTTAAAGCATTCATCAGAAGTTCTCAAAGCTTTCTTTATAGTGGGATACTTAGGGAGTGAGGCATTAGGTTGGGAGTAATTAATCTGCAAGCAATATTTGTTCAGGAGGTGGTGGTACAGTAACTTCTCTGTGATTTCATGTGCATCTTACTGTATATTTTGAAAGGAGGTTATTTAACTTGTTCATTGCTGCTACTGGTAGGCTTGGAATCCTGCTGCAGAAGACCAGTGTTTTGACAGGTGTCACAGGCTGGGTCAGAAGCATAATGTTGTTATTACTAAGGTGAGTTGAGAGATTATCTGTTTGAACAGTTTTCTGGTTATGAATAAATAAATAATTTTCCCAGAAGCTTTACTGTATTTTTAAAAGAACTGTGGCACCGTATGACTTGCCAGGAAACTTAAATTGTGGTGTGATTTATCAAGTGTGGGCTTTTGATTAAGATTTTATTAAATGTAACCTATTTCCTGTGAAATAACAATTTGGGAAATTTGATGTCCCTCTTGAGCTCTTTGGAGTGACTATGATGGGGTAGTACTGCTGTTGCCTAGCCTGGCTATTACAGTTCATTGTAGGATGCTTTTGCTTTTGTCAGAGCAGCTTGTTTAGCTGCAGAAGAGCAGCTGGTCTGTCTCATTAATACCCAGTCACAAAAATATTACCTGGGAAACTGAAGACAGGTTCTCTTCTAATATAAGTAGCAAAGAAGAGATAGATATTCTTCCAATGTTTAAAATTTTAAAAAAAAACGGGGGGGAAAAAAAGCCAAACCTTTCCCTCCAACTGCTTTATAACCTTTCCTTTGTGGGTTCTTCACAAAGTAATTACAAAATAATGTAGCTATGCTTTAGGCTACTCAGCTCTTTAACTTTTTTTCCTGAAGTACCTAAACTTCTAATTTAAAAAAAAACCCAACCAAACAAACACCGGCAAAACCCCCTTCATTTCAGTGGGGCTTTTCTTGTATTTCAGTTCATTGTGAAGGATTCAGTAGAAGAAAATATGCTGAAAATTCAGAACAAGAAGAGGGAACTTGCAGCAGGAGCCTTGGCTACCAAAAAGCCTTCAGCAAGTGAAGTCAAACAAACCAAAATTAATGAAATTAAGGCTCTAATTGATTTATAGCTTGAAACTGTGGTATTTTGAGTAAATATATTTAGTATTTCTTCAAGTTACATGTCTGATGGTAACTTTTTAGTTTCACTGTCTTTGTGGTCAAACTGTAAATGCTTCAAGTAAGTTACAAAAACTAATTTGTTCCTGTTAAAGTGTACAAACTTGTTTTGTACTGAAATCTTTCCAGTGTTCATTTCGCAAAATGTGGTTATTATGTACAATACTTAAGAATACATAAAAATCCCTCAAACCAGAAATGTGTATTCATGCATTCTGACTTGCAAGATTTAATCTCTTGTTGGAGGTGAAAACATAACAAAAGATACTGTGTCTTGTCCTTCAGACAAAACCGTTAAGAAATGAATCAGCTTAATGTTTCAATCTCGGTGTTTGCTGATAAACAGATCATCTGGATTGTTTGTTTCAGAATAGGTGGTCAGTGATTCACTTCATAAGGAATTCTTACTTTTGCAGACTATGTTCAAAGATGTAATTAATTCAAAATTTTAAACTTTTTTGCTATTTCTGAATAATACACAGGTGCAGCAGGGAGTTCTTCTGATTACCTCCCAGGAGCTAGTAAAAATGAAAGTACTTAACTTTGTAAAACACTTTCTTTTAATATTTTACTTCCCTTAAATAGAATTCCATTGATATTTTTGTAAAAGTGAAGGTTTTGTGATTTGGATAAAATGCTGGAATCGTAGGTTGTATTGGTAACACACTTTCTAATAATTTCTGTACACACTTTGAACAATGACTGATATATACAAAGCAGAATGACCCACTCACTTGTCAGTGAATCATTTAGCCCTTGCGAAATAAATTATTTTAATAGCTGCCAGCTTTCTAACGGTTTTCCTGCAAAACTGCTATTCCAGTCCTATACATAAGTCTTAATGGAATGCTGATCTGCTTGTGTCTTGATTTATAGAGGAAGAATTTGGTAAACTACTCCTGTTCATGTACTGCAAAGTAATAAATAGCACTGAAGAATCTCAGTTGAATATATTTTTTGCCCATTCCTTCTATCTCCTTCCAATTGATTCTGGTCTTCTGTATGTGTTTTCTTAACACTCTGCTGCCTTCCCTGTAATGCTTAGACTTCAAATTGGAGGCAGAGATTGCTATGTTTAGATTCAGGAAGTGCATTTGGCAGCAGAGAAGTGGAATCTGATTTGCTTCTAATGCTTTTCACATTTTCTTATCTCTGAGAAGACCAGCCATCTGATTAGATGATGAATTGCAAACATAGGAAATGGAAAAGACTGAGAAATAAAGGGAAGATGTCTGATACTTGCAGAAACAGTGAGCCAATGGAAGGAGTGAGAAAGGAGTTCAAAATATGTATTCTAACAAGCTGATGCAGTTTTTGGGGAACCAGCATCTTAGCTATGGAGAAAAGTGTGGGTTAAGTCTGATAAAGAAAGAAGTAAAAAAAGACAGGAATGGCAGAAGACAGTGTGAACCCCAGTAGTTGGTTGTCACTGGAAAGCTGACAAATGAACGAGAAAACGGCTACACCTGATTGAAACTTTTTATTGCATAGAGTTTATGTAAGTTAAACTTTCTTTGGGTTTTTTTGTGTTTCAGATTCTGATGCTTAGAGATAAGATGGAGAAATAATTCCTGATTATGAACGAGAGATTTGCCTTTGTGTCATTCTTTCCATTTTTCAAGTTAAAATTCCATGAGGAAGAGACCTTTTCAATGGCTAGTCAAGCTACATCATTACTTGTGTTAAAATATGCTGACATTTTGCAGAGTGACTGAGTTATGAAAACAATTACTAGTATCATTTTTCCTCTACTAGATGATGGTTTCAATATTTCAAAGCCAAATAAAAACTCACTGGACTTAGTACTAAGCTGTATGGCTAATTAAGGTCTCTCCCAAGAAAGCCACTAATGTATTTGAGAGAACAGTTAAAGGTCAAAGCTGAGAGCAGAAAAGTCCTGCCTGATTTGATGGAGCTGTTAAGTTACTTGGGTGGTTAAAAACGAAAGTGTTGTGGTTGTTTGGGGTTTCTTTTTGCTTTTCATGATCTTAAGTAGTCTTTGGCTATTGGTATTCTTTCTTGGACTTCTAAGTATGTTCTGTGGCATGTTCTAGAAATAAGCTTTTGGAATTATGAACCGAACATTTTTACTTCCAAAGATGGAGTTAGTAGGCTTTTTTTATGCCCCACATAAAGATGTAAATGGAAAACGAAGAATGCTTCTAGAGTTGTCCTGAGTTGTCACCATCTAAGGAACACCTTAGATTATATGCTTTATAAAGGCAGATGGAGTTTGGATACTTGAGTTGTGATCTAAGCAGGGCTATGATTCTTTTGAATAATGATGTTTTGAGTCTAGTGCTTTAATTCAGGTACTGCTTTGACTACCTACAGTTTAGAGCAGAAAACTGTTTGATGCATTAAGTGATACTATTACGAGGGATAAAAAGGGATCCCTCTTTCTGCAAATGCTGCCTCCAGTAATTGTGAAGGAGATAGTGGCAGATAATGACATAAAGGTCATTTTATTGAAAATAAGCTGCATAGAGTTTGGTATAGATGTCATACCTTTTGGTTTCCTGAGGCTGTGGTTAAACATTTGACTTTAGTATGAGTCACAGAGGTTAGGACAGAATGGTGCTGTAGGTTTTCTTTCTTTACTAACTATATTTGTTAACCCAAAACATGCAGGTTTTTCATCTTATTCAGCATTTCTCTTCATCTTCTTGTATTAACGTAACAAAACTTACATGCTAAACCAGATTTTCAGGTTGGTATAGTCTCACACTTTCAGTTCTCTCCAACTAAGATTAAAAAGAAGTAACATGCCTATTCTCTAGTACAAATACAGACAAGGGGAGCAAAACTGTTCAGCTGTCTTCAAAAGAGTATTTTCCTGTTTTCCATAGGGTATTTTTTGAACATGCATAACTAATATTTGTACTCGTTGGATAAAGTATACTTTTGTCACTATAGATTGTAACTAGTAATCCCTCCTGCTTTCACACAACTTCAAATTTATCTGTTAAAAAAACCCAACACAGCAAAAGAAAAGCCCACACAGGAAAGGGCTAGTTACAACTGGGAGTTCAGATGCTATGTACTTTCAAATAGCTACAAGCTGCTTTGGTTTGGACCTCCTATTTAGCATTGTTGTTAAATGGTGACCAAGGAATCTTAGAGCAATTAAGTAGTGAAAACAAGTTTAAACAAACTAACTGTCATACCCAGATTACGTCTTCTGCTTTACCAGCAAATGGTGAGAGCGTGTTGATTGTTTATCTCGAGACTAAAACTTCAGCACACTCACTAGCTTCCTGCCAAAATCCTCCTTTATTAGGAAATAACAAAACAATATTTTCATAGTGTTTCTGGACTAGTACAGAGTAATTGGGTTGTTTAGACTTTTGGCTGAAGGATGGATCTGAAACTTAGTACAGGTTATAGCAAATCTGTCTTTAGCATGCTTTTGCTATTGTGGTATTTTTACTGTTTTTCCATGTGTCTTTAAATACAGGTGTGTAGCCTGAGTGTGGCAAAAAAGCACTTCTCTGCGCACATGGAAAGAGTAGTTTTCCTAATCAGGCTAGGTATAGTTAGTTAAGCACCTATTTAGTCTCTGCCAAAATAGCATCACCATTGTGTTTAAAAACAAGTTCACAGTCTACAGGGCTTGTATTAGGGATGATATTTCTTTAGTCACTGAAAGAAAGATTCCCTCTTCCCAAGCTCCACGTTGCTTATGTGAGTAGCTTCAGCAGGTACTTCCTCTGCTGCCCTGATAAGAGGATTGGCCCTAAACAGCTCCCTCCAAATGACTGTATACTCTGTAAGTAATTACAGAACTAAAAGCTGGACACTTGCTAATGACAGCTGGAGTAGCATTAGCAAAACTTAAGGGTTATACCTGTTGAATATTTTAGTCACACTGCTTCAGAGCTCCCTTCTTTTTTAATTGCTCAAGAGTTTAGGGAAGCCAGGAATGCATGACAACTTTTTATTTTTGTATCAAGTGCAACATTGCAAGTAACAGATAAAACTCGGTTTACTAGTCCCATAGTATACAGAACTGAAAAATGCATTATGCCATGCTGTAGGCACTGTGCGTAAGAACCTGGTCAAAACTTCAGTGCAATTGTGACTGGAAGAGCAAAGCAGTGCTATGACTATTACATCTGTATGTATCCCAGTGTCATTAATACATTTATGGTAAAGCAGAATGGCTACCACTCTAGTGTATGAGCAATCCCATGAATTAGATTTTACATCTAAAACAGCAAGCAAAGGAATCAATGCTAATCACCTTAATGAGGTGAGGTAACAAACCCAGTTTGGAAGGAATATGTTGAGCCAATTGATCACAACAGAAGAAAATTTAGGCTGAAAATACCTGGTTTTATCTAGTAGGGAGAACTGGAAATTGGGCAGTTATAGGTGGCCCAAGGAATTCTGCTTCCTAGCTTTTGCTCAGTCTTCATCTGTAGCACTGCAGAGGCCTTCAGCCAAGAAGTTTTTCATCAAGCTACTAGCAAGTGTAACTGACCACCATCTACACCTTTCTAGCTGTTAGTTCTGGAACAAGTCCTTGCATCACCACGGTTTGAGACAGGCATTTCTACTGAAGGTAGCTATCAAGTTTCTTCTTGATGTTGTCAAAGGAATCCATTCCCATATAGTCAGCTTGGCCCTGTTCCCACCGTTCCTTGCGTTCTTCTGAAGATACAGTTGGTAATACTGGTGATGGTGCTGATATTGATATGTGGGATGCTGCCTCTGTAACCTCTGCCTAAAAGGAAAGGCAGAGTGAAAACACAGAAATAATCTGCATAGCTAAAATGAGCAACAGGCCATAGAGTAGGACAACAAAGTAGATGTTCTCATGCACAGCAGCAAGCATTGCCAACGGGCAGGGATTGTGCAGCTTTCCTAGCAAAATAACAAGCAGAGTTACAGAAGTTAGCAGGGAGGAAAAAAAAAAGTTTAAGTTCTTCATACCTCTCTACAGAAGCCACAAGAGAAAGCCAGAGTATAGACCAAGCCCGATAGCTGCAAATAGTTTGTTAGAAAGATGTAAGATTAACAAGAGAAAGCACATCTTAAGAGATCAGTAACTTTGGTCTTAGAAAGGTTGAGAACTTAAACTGGCCCATTTACTAAGCTAAGACTATATAAAATCTGCAGTCAGATGCAAGCTACTAAACTCTGAATGAGAGCTAGAGTTAGAAGCATTACTTTGGCTTTGGTAAGTATTGGGATTCACCACTGCCAGTCTAGGTAAGTAGTCATTCTCTAGTTATCCTAGGCTGACCTAGATTTGTTTTACCATGCAAGAGCTGTATGCACATACTGCATGCTGAACTGGGGTTCTTCTGCTTGAGAACCTTACTAGCTGCAACACATTAAGAGTTACATCCCTTCTCTGTATATAGTAAAGTTACCATGCTATAATTTCTGGGGCACTATTAGCTACTTACATAGTTTTAGGCAAGCAGACAGCTATGTTCAAGACCACTATAGCATGCTTCTCTTGTGTAGTATTACTTCATCTAAGTTTAAAACAACCAAACCAGAAAACCCTGTGTCCCACAAACTAAACCACATCTGTACTTTGAGTTGGACAGAGGGCTGGGAAATCAGTGGGATGGTAAAGAACCTGTCATCCATACTTAGGTAGTTTGTACAAGAATAAGTATTAAAGCACGTACCATGTTTACACCTGTAGTAATTTCTGTACCAATTCCATGCTGTTCTAGTAATGGTAAAACATTAGCTATATAGGTATCCCACCACATGTTGAGGAATTCTGGGTGAACTATTTTAGGGTCGTCCATGTTGCCCTTTATGCTTTTTGTTCTGGAGTCATATGTATAGTTCCATGGCTTTGCGCTTCCCAGGAAATGCACCACTTTAGTATTTGCACCAAACCTGGTGGACAGAAAAAGTTAGAACCCACAGTTTATGCAGGTGTCTAGAAAACAGAGTTTTGACTGGCAGACTTAATTTTTTTTTTTCAACCTGCTGTTTCTGTAGGTGCCCAGCAAACAAATATGAATGTATTTAGGAGGCTAAACACTACATGACCAAACTGCCAAAGCCTACTGGAACTGAAAGCATCGCTATACAAAGAAAAAAATGCAGAGTTCTACTTTACACTAGTCAGAATACAGCCAAAACGTAATGGTCTGGACTATTTAAGTACTTACAGCCAACTCAAGTCTTTAGGTAGAATGATGTCCATAGCTCAGGAGAGAGCAGTCTCAAGCAGCCGTTGCAATCGGAACTGGTTTTAAAAGTGAAAAACATTCTACTCCAAAGTCAGTGATCCAGAGAGTTAGGCATTATAAGCATTAGGTAGAGAAGGGTCAGTGCTGGAGTCACCCTTTCAGTTTATAGCCCTATAGAAAAGGATCAGTGGGAGGCCCTGCTACAGGAAGACTCTGTCCCTGCAAAATAATAGCTTTGTATAACCAAAGCATTTCAGAGGACTTCTGATCTTGGTGCAGCAGGGTCCTGCCAGACAACCAACTTTTATTTTCTAAGTAACCTTAGTGTAGCCATGGGTGGGTGTTATGGTGGGGTTTTTTATTTTCGATTGTTCCTTTTAAAAAACTATTTTAACTCCATTTTTATTAGGGACTTCTAGCTTTGTCCCAAATGTTACCAGTTAGTTACATCCCATTAAGAGTGTAGATGAAACGCACCCCTTCTGAATTAAAGAACTTAACACTAACAGACAGCATTCATTCCATTGTTCTATGGTTTCAGAACTAGAGTTCAGCCGGAGTCAATTTTGTGAACAAGCAACACCAGTCTCTCCAGTAACAGCAGCTCTCTCAGTTCAGTTTGTATCACATGAGGATTTCTTCTCAACATATGATTAAAAGGGATAATAATGCCAAATTAGTTTGTCTAACATTTTGTTAAGCACACCCTGGTCATTTTGACCAGGGCTCAGATGATTAAGGGGTTTTATATAGGGTGTGTTTCAGAAACTTCAGAATATTCAAAACAAGGCAGTATGCATTTGGGTTAGGTGTTTTGTACTGTTGTAAGACCCTTGACTGTATTTCAGTATTCATGTTCAGTGTTTTGAACGTAACAGATCTTACTGCAGAATGAAAATTACACGTGTGTGAAACAAGGTCAAGTATGTGCACTGATTGTCAGAAAACAAACAAACAAACAAAAACCAACTGTCTGCAAGACATCAGTTCCTGGGCTTTAACTTTAAACTCTGTATGTCAAGATGTGGCATAAGAGGACTACCTTAGTTTTATTAGGTATTACAGCACTGCTTAACAGCCTGAGTTTTCTTCATCTTGGGCTGCTGCTGTTCTGAGGAAGCTTGTCATTGTTTAGAAATCAATGCTATTTAAGCTACAGCATGCCCAAAAAGTGTTATGTTACACTTGCTGCAAACGGAGAAACATATTCTGTCCACTTATAACCTGTACAACAGCTGACAGATGCCAGGCTTCTATGATGTTTTCAGTATCTGCTTTCTAGATACTTTCTCAATCCACAATACTGTCTTTTGACATTTCAACTCAACTGTTAGGAAGCTTTATATCCACACTGGCCTCAGCAACTAATCTGTCTTTCCCCATCTCCCAGAAAAGTCCTTCATCAATGTTTTGAAGTTAGAGAGCATTTGTCATGAATTGGCATTTTCCTTTGGAAAAAGGATTACCGAGACTGCTGTGAAATCTAGTCTCGCTGTACAAAGCTGCGAAAAACTTAGCTATTGATGTCAGTAGGTTTAAATTTCACTTTATTCCAACTGCTGATTATCAGGAGTGTAGCTGCTGATCTAACCAAGGGAAATTGTTCCACCTCTTGAGCAGGGCATTCTACTTAAAAAGGGCTGCACTTCCAGCATTCTACTTCTGAAGGTCTGCTGAAAACAGTTCAGCAATTCAATCAGTTAAATGGAATTTGTCAGGAGCCCCCAGATCTAATTAGTCTTTTGTGGTAACAAGGTCATTTGTAAATTTAAGGTCATGTGACTAACAACCAGCTAGGGAAAGAATATATACCTTACAATAGATGTGAGCTTATCAAGTGCTATCCAACTACTTAGTCATTCTTAGGCTTGCATATGTTTCTTTAAATAAGTGTTCCACTTTTAGCATGACAGCATTTCAAATGGTATTCTGATCACAAGACATAGTTTGATCTTGAGCCAGCAACAGTCCTGCTTATGGTAGCTGCTGCTTCAGACACTAGTAACCTGATGTCATTCAGAGATCAGATTGGTTTTATGCAATTGGTACTTCCCCTCCCCCCGCTTTTTGCGGCTCTTAATGAGTAAAAGTTTGTGTAACATTGCAGCTTCCCCCCCCTTCCTCCTATGTTTATTGTGACACTTTGAGTGACCCTGCCACTGACATACAGTTTAGTCACATGCCAAATCAAACACTGCTAGCTAGGGAGGACAGAGTTGTTTTCCTTACACAGGAAACATGCAATGGTATGGTGGTCAGCTGTAGTCTTTGTTCTGTCTTGATCTTACTTAAGGAACTGTCCAAGATCTAGAAAGACTGTTGGGAGAGAATTCTGGCTTTACCCAAGTCTTCATTCACCATGTTTATTTGAATGGTATAGGTTGATTAGATGAACTGTTAACTGCTGGTTGTTAAATACCCTAAGTAATTTGAGTGAGGAAAGGGCAAGTTATCTAGGTGGGAACAAGACCACCAGTGACATGCTGAAGTCTGCTTACGCTGATTCAATAGCTACTGCCTTTGCTTAGAGCTGTAACAGACAGTATCCCATACTGGAGTAGTTCTTCCTTTTGCAAGTAACCTGTCAAATGTGCTTACTCTAAATCAACTTGGTTGTTGATGAGTGGTTTAAGCTACAGATAATAGCTTTCTCTCTGCATTTATCATGAGATGATTAATTTAACTAGTATTAATTCCACCTTTTTTTTTTTGAGAGGAAACTATTATACCTTCTTTTAGTGACAATAATGGTCTCCCTTTAGAAAAGCTGTCTAAGTTCACATTGTACCTGTTCATTCTGTTACAAGTAATTAGTTTAGATAAGCTCTGAAAGTTGTCTTAGAATTTTTAACTTACGCTTTAAATGCTGGAAGGTAGGAATATACAGAAGTGCTGCTCAAATTATAAATAAATGGTAGATGTTTGCTCATGTCTGTTGTTGCCCAGCTGCTGAAGAAGGTGTTTAATAACCCCTGATCTGCACCTGAAAGAGAAAGCATTAATAGGGTACAAGCATCAGATAGCTGTTTCAGGATCTTTTTCAATCACTTCACTAATTGAGTTGGTAATGCAGTTGTCATGTCCAGTAGGAGTTTGGCACAGAGCACTAGAGTTCTATTTACAAACCACCCTGTAAAACCTTGCAGCCTTTGAAAATCCAAAAAAATGCAGAGAATTAAAAGGATAGTATGTATGGGGTTACTTTTTCTAAAAGATAGCAAGCTGCTCACAAACCCTGCCATTCAGGTTCTTTTCCAGCTTAAGTTCAAGCTGTATAAGGTAGCAAAAACCAGGACTTGACAATTAAGTAATGTTCATCTTCAGGAAAGCTGTAGCTCAGAAGATCAAGTGCTGACAATTAGTTTTATTACTGTGCATGACCAACATCTCAATGCCAGAGTTAGGGTACCAGGGGTCTGTTAGACCTGCAGTCCTGCATGCACCTACCTATGTTGTGATCTGATAAAGAAAGCACATTCAGTCTTTGTGACAATTCTAGTAAAACTTCATCAAATCCCTTAACAGGCAATAGGCCTTCCTAGGTCTGTACTAAAAAGCTGCTGACTAACCCCTAAGTGAGAATAACAATATAAATTATGGCCAGACCTACTGTGTTTGGAGGGGTCACATCTTGGTTTGCAAGCAGAGGTTGTAACGAGGTCAAATGAGTCTAAAGTTGTTTGGTATGTCAGTAGTGGAACAGCTAAAAAAAAAAAAAAAAAAGCCTCTGGCCCAAAGCAGACTAATTTGTAAGCATCTCCTGAGAAGTAAAGCCTATTTATTTACATCCATTCATTCTTTATTGTAGTGAATATACTTAGTCTTTAAGTGCTAATAGCTCATCTTATGAAGGGGTTTGAAGGGAGCACTTTAACTTTCATTCACCATATTCCCTTCACCTGTAACTGCATTCACAAGTAACATTGCTGAACAGTAGGCAAATGGATAGCTTAGTTAAAAGAGAGAAAATGTTTTATTTTAATCTTTAATTTTCTAAAGCACTCAGTCTCTGCTGACCTAGGAAGAGTTATTTTTTTTTTATTGGCCTACATTTAGATTTAGGGCAGTACTAAGGCTTACACACCATCACTGCTGTTTGAGCAGAATTTACGTTTTGCAACTGAAGTACCTAGACACTGGGCATAAACTTAGATGTACAGACAGTACACTGACAAATATAAATTCTACATATCCTGTTACAGCTGTCAGCATACATGCAGATTTCAGAGTGAGGAACTGCCTAGAGGAACTCAGTCCAGTAATTTCAAACCTCTGACTTGCCTCTCAACCTGCAAAGGAAGGAAAGCACTTTTGAAGAAGTTGTGCCCATCACAAGATTAGAGAGTCAAAGAAACCAGACATCCCCTGGTCTTCACTCACCTATGTTTCATTTTAACTTCTAACTTAATGCTGTGTTAAGAACATGTGTGTTAACAGTAAGATCATCTAAAAGAGAAGTCAGTCTGGGGTGCCCTCTCAGAACATGTAGCTCATCACTGAAGGGGCAGCAACAATGCATTTAACTTATTCTACAGGACTTTCTCTCACTCAGATTGTTTTATATACTCTGCTTTTTTTTCCAGATTGCATGCATTTGTGCCAAAGCAGCCACTGAAAGCAGCATTTAGCTGTCCTAGTTCAGACTTCAACAGTAGTCTTGTATAAACTGGGCCTTAGACAAAAGGTGCCAGAATCAGGCAGTAGATACATTAGCTATGTATCTACAGCTACAGTCTTGCTGCACTGTATCTTTATATGTAAAAGCAACCATTTTAGATCCCAGGCCTGAAGAGCCAGAGGATTGTTGAAGCAATAGCAACATTAAGGTACCAGTACTACCAGTTTTCTTTTAAAACCAAATTTTTTTTTCTCCTCTCCACAACTTTTAGAAGGTATCTAGAATTACTGCATGACTTGCTTCTCGTTATCTGGAAAGGTGAAGTTCAGATAGACAAAATAGTTGTCTGCATAGGTAGCCATCACTTTAGCATCTCTGGACAACAGTGTTACATAGGAGGCATCTGTCTGCTGCTGTAAACATGAAATACTCTGGGAAGTCTTGCATTCCCTAGCTACTACTACTGCAGATGGGGTGCTTAAAGCTTGACTTAAATTACACATAGCTTAGTAGCTCCCTGAGTTTGCATCCCTGTGTCCTATTAAGGGCCATGACCCTTCACAGGTGTTTCTTATAAAAACTTTCCTAGGAACTTTTATTACTGTCTAGATCAATTTAAGTTTAAATTCCCTTTCTCCCCATCAAGTTCATAAGCTCAGCAGCAGCTTATGCAGGTGGTAAAGTCTCTGTGGTCTTACTACTCAGACCAGTGCTACCATTTAATAAACACTGAATAAATTTTAAAGCTGAAGTACAAATTACAGTTCTAGAAATTTGGTAGCTAAACCATTAACCATTTTGCTGTTAAGAGTTGCAACAATTGCTTCATGTTTAGGACACTGAGGAAGTTTCACCATTGTGCAGCTCTAGCTTTCAGGTCAGAAAGTATACTGTGGAAGCAGTTTTATTCCTTTAAAGGAGAGGGGCCTTAGACCTAGAAGATGGGGTCTGCTAGCAGTCAAGCCAAAGCTCAAGATGTATCAGATGTTCCTGGAGCTACTCAACAGTCAGTTTGCAGGTGGGTTTGTTTGGGGTTTTTTGTTTAGTTGGTTTTTGGGTGGGTTTTTTTAATGCAAAAATTCATTACTGTGCTACAGCTTTTGCCATAGCTGGTGATCAATTTAAACCCAACATTTGAGAGCGCTCCCAGAGCTACCAAACACTACTTTGTCAGCAGCGAGGTACAGACCCTTCATTACACTGCAGTACTCATTTTCACTAGAGTTTGATATGGTAGGTTTAAGCATCCAACTACAGCTAATGTTCTTTAGGAGTCCACACAGTAACAGGGGTTATTCTGCAGACTAGGACTGACATCTAGAATTTTTACTTTTTACAAAGTACTGAAAGGTAGGTCAACAGGCTGGCTAATTACCTTCTATTAAGAGTTCCATTTTTATAGTCTTTCTTATGTAGTTTTCTGTAGCTTTTTCAGTTAAGACTTTGATTTTGTACCACAGCAGTTACATGATGAAATTTAGTGACAGGAGACAGTGATAAGTCATTCAGAAGCCTTTAACTGTACAGCAGTCTTCAAGCAATGTGTGCATTTACTGCAATGGTAATATTTAGGAGACTTACAGGACAGCAGAACTTGGCTTCTCAAGCTAAAATCTGGCACAGTGGCTGATCCCGAGTGACCTATAGTGGGAAGCAGCCAAGGCTGCATACACTTGATGGAGGGAAAGACAGTCACCACCCTATAATGACAGGAAGCTATCACATAGCATATGAAGAGATAGTTGCATTGTCAACTGTTTGTTTCTCTGAAGCTGCACTCAAGGTGATCAGTACCATTATTTCCACAGCAGCTTGTTAGCATGGAACACTCAAGCCTCAGACATTAGGAATGCATGAATCATAGTACCTCAGTTTCATTTGCTAATGCATGCATTGTGCTTGCTACACATTGCTAATGCTTGCAGCTGCCAGTTTGGAGGCCAAACTCTTAGGTTTTTATTTCATGAAGTCTGAAAAAAGTAGTCTTACTACATATTGTAATGATAGCCCCTATCGCGAGAGGGATATAGTCTTTGTGTACTTACACTGAGTTCAGAATTCTGTGAGAGTCCCCATGACATGTATGTAGTTACTGAGCCATCCCAACCACTATTACCATTTAGGTCCAACTTACATTGAAATACAAATTAAACCATACCATCAAAGCTGCCTTTCTCTGTGGCAAACTGTAACAGCTGATTGTATGTTTCAATGGAAGGTCGGTAAACAAAAACTCCAGAATTAAAACAGTCAGGCCAGCCTGGATCTGGTGCTGCAGATAGCTCTTCTCTCTCAAAAAGCTCATCAATATTTGTCAAGACCTAGTTGTAAAGGGGGTAAAAAAAAGTTTTCCATTTTCTTAGATTAGAAATTGGGGTATCAGTTTTAATGGATTTTGACATTCACCTTAAGAGATGAAAGCAAGTTCTCATAGTGATGCTCTTGTCTTATGGAAGACAATACTTTATGGAGATAGTCCCCACAGACAAATTAATTTAGATTTAAAAAAAGCACATACATTTTTAGAGCTACTAGTCCAAATAGCAGAGGCCTCTATTACTGCTCCTCTTAAAAAAAAAAAAAACAAACAACCAACCCCAAACACCAAACCACACCAATCCCCCTCCCCCGCAAAACCCCCAACAACAAAAAACCAAGCTACATTAAAAAAAAAATCCAGCAATCCCCACACCAGGTCATTGAGGTACCATGAGACATGACCACTTACCATTGTGTCTGCATCCATGAAAATGCATTTTGAAAACTGTGTCAGTTCCCAGCAGTGAAGCTTTGTTAGTGTGACACCCAGCTCAGGTCTTTTCATTAATGCCAAGTGTGCTGAATCCCCACTATCCAAGACATTTACCAATATGACTTCATCAAAGACTTTTTCCAGCACTCTCCTGGGGAAAGAGAGAATTGCCAAGATTTAGTTCTAGTGTTATTCCAGCACCAGACCACATGGCAGACTCCATAAAGAGAAGTGGAATAACAGGAAACCTGGCAGTATTTCTTACACCAGCAGTAAGAGATGACCGCATGTGTTGGAATGCACAAGTACACCTGTGTGCCTCAAGGTTTGTAGTTTGTAATAGGCATATTTTGGGGAACAATGAAGTTTGTTTGAGGTGTTTTTTTTTTTCCTTCCACAAACAGGGCTTTAGTTGCCATTGCTACTAAGTCCAGTAGGTCGTGGCTGTGTAGTACAAACTTTCCACACAGCTTTTTTCAGCCAAACCCTGTTGTTTTTTTTTTTTTTGCAAGTTTAAGAGTCTACTTTGAGCAGACAACTAAGAAATGGGAAGCTGTTAAGAGTAGCTTGAGCAGGACAGTAGCTGAATCCTAAACAGCTGAAACAGAAGTTTATGCAATAGTTATGACAACACTGTTCCAGATTTGTGACTGTCCCATCTGACTAGACCCAGCTGCTAAAACTTTTTTACCCATAAAGTTTTAAAGATTGGCTTCATCATGGCTGTGGGTACAGCAGTGTTTTGACCCAGTATCACATTCACCTAAGGGTGACAAACTTCCAGACAGTGTAGTGAAATTGTGTGGCAGATAGCCAACTTACCCTTTACTTTTAGTTCAAGAGAGGTTAAGGAGTTCATGCTGCTTAAAATATGAAGCATCTGTAAAGTCTCACTATTCTACAGTGTCTCTTGAATACTCAGCAATTACCAGTACAATTTGAGCCCCAGAGCTTGTAAATGAGTTTTGGAACTCTGCCTTGCAAGGCTGTCTTCATACTGACAGTTTGGTATGGACAGTTACTTTTCAACTTAAGGCATGCCTAGTTAGCGGATAGAGCGAGAAATGAAAAGTTCCAGTTTCACCACTAGGTAGGAAGGTATCACTGGTCTAAGGGCATAGTACTAGCTGGCCTGCAGTAGCACATCAGCACATTTATGATTCATCTTCAAAGAGCACACACACCTAATAGGCTAGAATGGATGTTCTTACATGTAACGTCTTTATATTGATAAGGCCATTTAGGTGCCAAGAGACTCCAGGGAGAGTCACTCCATTTATTATTCAGCCACTTCTCTACTATCTCTATGAACTGGGAGATCTTTTCAGAACTTCCCCGTGTAGAGAATTGTGACCTATCATCTACAGTTTAGGTAGCTATTAAGTTAATTTGGTTTTTTGCCCTCCTCTTACATGTGGAAAGAGCACCCAGTCCACTCCATACTGGGACCATTCTAGACAGGCTGTAGGAAGCAGTCTATTAATTTTGTTTGTTTTACCCTGGTGACCTTGTTAGATGCCTCTGTTGATCTGGTGATTTAACATACTTGGTATTGCTTTAGTTCTGCTCATTTTCTTCTCTCGTGATAAAATTTGATTTGAAGTGTCTGCTGGATTTTAGGACAGCTTGTGTTACATTATCTCAATCATGAATGCCTCTGCAAGACAAATAACCCTGTTCCCACCTCCACATGCATACACACAGCACTAATGAACACACAGGCAGTATCGTATTGTTGGACAGTTTGAAGTAGGACTATGAAAGAGCAAAGATCCAGTTGAAATAGCAGTATCAAGTCAGTTTAGTGCTCTAACTATAGAGTATTTGTTAACTCATCATAGGGAAGAAAGGAAAAACCCACCAGTTTCATGTTTGAAGAACTTACAGAATTCTAGAGAGTATAAGTTGAAGTCTGCTAAGTGTCCAGAGTTCTGGAAGGTTAGTATTAAGGAATTTAACTTCCATTTTTCAACCTTCACATCAGCAGGAACTGTGGCAGTTTGAAGTACATAAGTGACCTTACCTCATAAGATCTGAGACCTGAGGAGTTATGAGTGCAGTCAGCTTCCTTGTTGTTCTGTACTGTTGCAAGGATGAACCAAGTACCAGTGCTCCTTTCACATAGGAGTCATTTGTGGCTAGAGTCACAAAAGACTGGTCTGGAAGAAATGAACTTGGTCAAGTTAGCATGATCCACTATTTCATTCTGAGACAGATATACTAGAAACCTAGTATTGTTAGGTAATCATGCTATGAGACCTCTTAAGATGTCCCCTTTAACTGCATATTGGGCCTACCTACATGGCTGAACCAAGCAGATTACACTTGAACAGCTATACCTGTTACTGGTAACTTGACACATGGCAAAATGCAGTAAAAAAACCCAAATCAAGACTGTTGCAAGAGAAAACCAGTTCCAGTTTGCCCACGGGTTAGGTCATGCCGAATGTTAAGAGACAAACCAAAAGGTCTAAAGAGCCTTATTTTGGCCATTAATACACAATTTTTAAGCTAAAAGTGTTGGAAGTCAGTGAGCTTGCATTTGGTCTAAGGTTAGTAATAAAGTTTTGCAGCGGTTCAGCTCTCAATCCTGAAGCTAGGGCAGCATGGAACGTAATTTTATTTTCAAATGAAAGTAAGCATTGAATTAGATCTTGGACAACAGTATTAAGTTTTGCTAGCTCAGGATTTTGCAGATGAGTTGTTCTGCAACCCACGGTTGCAGCTGTATCACAAGAACAGAAGATTTAAACGGGAGGTAACCAGTAATATGATAAGCAATTTAAGACTTGCAGCAACAGTTTTTGCTCTTCAAGCAAAAAAGAGGTAAAGTTGAATTGTTACTATAATCTTCTGCTCCAGCTGTAATCTTCAAAATAGATTGAGATGGATCACTTTGCCATATACTGCTTATTGAGGCCATATAATACAAGCTTTGCATTCTTTCAGTTGTCATGTTGTTTTTAAACTGCCAGGGTGGGACTTTGCAAAGCAAACAAGTAGCTTCTAAACTTCTTCAGTTTATTGTTAACTATCATTATGTAGACTGTTAACGATCATCATGTAGCACTCCTTTCCAAGCTACAGCACTTTATAAAGTGTGCTCTTTTCTACAAAACCATTTTTGACACCATCAACAAAAACACTTTCTTCCTAAGAATTTCAAAAGTAGATTTTCACATTCGAGTTTATTTCAGCAACTGTGATTTCTTTTCTCTACAGAAGTTGTTAACTAGATTAGATCAGGATTGAGAGTGAGGGTTCTGGGCGCTTAAGGGCTTACTATTCAGTAGTAAGATTAAAATACCGACTGCTCTACTCTCAGATTATTGTTTGGTATGACTCCTCAGCCCATGAGACAGTCATCATCAACATCATCTTTAACTTAATACAATCTTAACAGTTGACAGCAGAAAATCATGTACCATATTTGTCTATAAGCTCTGCAAACCTGGTTTGCAAGCTCTACAGACCAGCTACAAAACCTTCTATTTTGCTTAGCAGCAAAACCAGCTAGTCCCAAGGGATTTAGATTATAGTGGTCAATTACAAAGTTCAAAAAAGCTTCTACAATGCCAGGAATAAAGACTGTTTTTCATTCTACTTTAGCTACCAATGTGTAATAGTTCATATAATTTAGAAAGTCAACAGAACAATTTTGTGCTTCTTTGAAGCTTTACAATTGGCAAGTATGTAGCATTTTAAGTGGTGTGGACATCCTCCTAATAGGGCAGCATTTTTCACTACTTAATTTGCATGGTACTCCTCAGTTACTCAATACATAGAAGTCTGCCACTATCCTGACAGACAGCTCGCTAAAAATCCAGTATAGACAAAGTGGGATCGTGTGGGTTTGGTTTTTTTTTCCCCCCAGCAGTATAAAACTAGTTCTTAAAGTGACCTTGCCACTTAACGACTAGTCCTTTTCATTGATCTGTTAGCACGTATCCTTCTACCAGGTCTCCTTATCTTACTGAAACTGAGTATCCACACACAAAGGTCTAGGAGAAATAAAGTCAGTTTGATGATGGCGTAAAGGCTAAGAAGCCCCCTGTTACATCCCAACTGCCACAGGAAACTTTGACTGCTTGACAGGAGGACGATAGCGGCAACTTGTAGAGCGTCCAAGTCAGTATAGCTTTCCAAAGTTTTGAATAAGCCATGTTCTACTTCATACCTTCTCTCAAGTGCATTCACGAGTACATTCAGACCCATTATGCAGGAGTCTTACACTAAACTTTAGGCAAGACCAGCTGCTGCTTAATATGGAAGTTACATCTGCAAGAGACTCGTCCATTCTGCCTAAGCCACAAGTACTTCAGCTGCACAGGCGCTCCTTCCCATCCTCTCCCCCTTCTCCGTTCTCTGTAATAGTTTCCTGCACAGCAGGTTATGCTCACACAGCAGTCACTGCTACGCCTGAAACCCACCGAGCTGTTAGTGTGGCTGCAAAAACACACAGAACGCGAGACAGCTGTGCAGCTTCATAATTGATTTATCCAGGCAAAGCCGAGCTGCTTCAGACCTCTATGGCCGCCCGGTCCGTCGGCACAGGAGAGCCTCGGAGCAGCCCCTGCGCACCCCAGGGCGTCCTGGAAGCCTGCGCCAGGAGCGGCCTCTCATTGGACAGCGAGCCGGGGGGCACTGGAGCGCTTGCGCCAGGTGTTTTAAGACTTCCCCCGGAAGCACTTCCCTGGGCACAGCACGAGCTCGCAGGTGTTCGCCTGCTCTCCCCAGTTCGGTACTAGCGCATCCCCTTTTTTGTCGGGCACAGGGTTCCTGAAGAGACAGGAGCGTCTCGTCAAGCCGTGCCCACGGAGGCAGAGCACCGGGCTGCCTGCAGCCTCCAGTCCTGGGAGTGACACGGACCCCGCCGACACCTTCAGGTAAGAAGAACTGGGAAAAAACCTCCGGAAGAAAAAAAGAGCCAGGCGCGCGGGGTCTCCTCGGAAGGCACCGAGCCGCACAGAGTCTCGTGCTCTCTCTGGCGCTTGGAGGGGGCCAGGCTTTCTCCTGGGAGCGGCTGCAGCCCTACGGCGGCCTCTCGGGGCCCTCCTGCTCCCCGCCACGCTGGCCACGTCCCTCCCGTTAGGGGATGGAGCCCCAGGCCAGGTACCGAGGCAGGCGGCGTGGAGCAGGGCCGAGCCGTGAGCCCCCTCACGAGCCGCATAGAGGAGCCCGGGGGCCGCCCCGCGACCCCGCGGGCAGCCCCAGCCCCCACCGGCCGCAGCCCGCCCCCGGGCGCTCGCCGCGGGCGGGCGCCGCCGCCTAAAAATAGGCGCGGCCGCGGCCCGCCCCGCTCCCGCGCCGCGACCGAGGAGCGCGCGGCGGCCACGCCGCCGCGGCCCGGCCGCCAGCAGCCCCCGCGAGCCGCGGCGCGTGCGCTGGGCGCCCGCGGGGAGGTGTGGCCGCGCGCACTGACCTGCCATGGTGCCAACTCCGCGGAACGGCTGAAGCAGAGGCGGCGGCCGCGCTCCCGGGGCTGCGCCGAGGCCGCCCTTATATAGGGGCGGGGCCACGCGCCGTACGTCTTTGGCTGGAGGCGTAGGCCCCGCCCTGAGGAATCCCCGCGTCGCCGCAGGGCGGGGTCTCCGCCATGGTCTCCGGCGGCGGTGGCACGTCATCCCTCCTTGGGCTACGCGCGCGGAGGCGGGTCTGGGGCCGCGCCGTGAGGGCCTGTGCCGTGCCGTCTGCCCGTCCCCCCGCCCCCCCTCCCCCCCGCCAGGCGTCCGCCCGTCCCGGCGGAGCGTGGCAGCGCTCCGCAGTGCGGACGGCGAGCAGGAGCCCTTGCCGGGATGCTGTGGCGCGGGCCGGCAGCGCCGGAGGCATTGGATTGCGCTGCTCCGGTGGTTGCCCAGCCCAGCGGAGGAAGGAGTAAACCACACCTGGCCCAAAGCCGCCCGCAGCTGCGTGGAGCGCCTTTACAGTATATGCACGTGCCAGACACCCGCAGCCCTGGAGCCGCGTTAGGGCGGTGTGGCCGCCGCTGAGCCATCCTCGATGCTGCCGCAAAATGGCAGCTGAGGATCCTGTTCCCACGAGGAGGGCCTCGGGCCGGATGCAGGCAGCTGTGCGCACGGTTGGGATCTGAAATGCAGCTGTTGGCGCCTGCGGCATTACGGGCGGTTTGGTAGTGATCACTGCAGGGGGCTGCGGGGTGGCAGGAAGGGCCCTAAAAAAGGTGCAAGTGCTTTTGTTTGAAGGCTCAAACCATCTCGCATCTGTTAATATAGCGTAACTGGTACTGTCGGCAATGCTTCGCACCTCTGGGGAGTGTGTCAGCAGGTGAGAGGAGATAGACTCGTACTTAGATATTTTCTTTATGGCTAAACTTCAGTCCTTGAAGAAATTTAAGTGGTGCCTTTTCAGGAATATAGGAGGGGTGCTAATAAGTTTTCCATGCTCTTTATCACCCTTGCAAGCATTATGAATATTAAGACATAAGTACAGGTCCTTTGTTACTCACATAACTCTCTACCTACTAGTCAAAGCCAAGCAATTAAAGATAATGACAAATAGTGAAGCATATAGATATACAAGATACCCTAACTGAAGAGATGAGTTAGTCTAAAGAATCACAGAATCACAGACTGGTTGGGATTGGAAGAGCTCTCTGGAGGTCATTATCTCCAACCCTCTGCTGAAGCAGGCCCACCCAGAGCTGGTTGCCCAGGACCATGGCACTGACGGCTTCTGAATACCTCCAAGGATGGAGACTCCGCCACCTCCCCGGGCAACCTGTGCCGGTGCTTGGCCACCCTCATAGGGACAAAGTGCTTCCTGATGTTCAGAGGGAACCTCCTGTGTGTCCGTCTGTGGCCGTGGCCTCTGGTCCTGACACTGGGCACCACTGGGAAGAGCCTGAGTCTCTGTGCTCTCTGCACCCTCCCTGCGGGTGTTTGTACACGTTGATGAGATGCCCCAGGCTGCGCAGTCCCAGCTCTCTCGGCCTTTCCTCTAGGAGAGGTGGTCTCTTGTCCCTTTGTCATCCTTGTGGCCCTTTGTTGGACTCGCTCTGGTATGTCCGCGTCTCTCTTGTACTGGGGAGGCTGGCACTGGACGCTGTCCTCCAGGTGTGGCCTCACCAGTGCTGAGGAGAGGGGAGGGATCACCTCCCTCAACCCACTGGCCGTGCTTTGCCGAACACAGCCTAGGACACCACTCGCTTTCTTTGCAGCAAGGGCACATTGCCGGCTCGTGTGCAACTTGGTGTTTACCAGGACCCCCAGGTCCTTTTCTGCAATCCATTATCTTCCTCAAGACAATGACCTATACCTGCTTTTTCACCAGAATAAATTGAGGAAAGTCTCTTAGGGACAGGATTTACTTCTAACCTGAAATTGCAAACAGGTTTTGTCCAGAAAAGAATTAAAAACTACACAAACCCTCAAATGCAAACTGATGAACAAAGAACTTTCCGCTTCCGGATTTCCCCAATATGGGAAATTCATTTGAGCTGACACAATGTTTGTAGACCTGTTTTAAAATCAAATTGCTTACTTTTGACAATACCAAAATCAAGGAAGTGCTCCTTGACCAATAACAAAAAAAAGCTTTTAGAGCATACTAGTAATTTATTAAACATCACATGCATAAAAATGTGTGAATCATAATTACAGGCAATGCTGGTAATGCTGGATGTGAGTAGGGATTACTAATGTTTTCCGGTATGCGGCCCTTTTTCAGGTATCTGTGGCTTTGACAAACTTTCTCTGTGATGGTGTTCAGCATGGTTTGTGTCTGTCTCAGATGAAAGTTTTGAGAAATTTTTAGCCAGCACATTTCAGCTGCGTCTAGCTTGTTGCTTTGCCAAGTTTTTGAGAGAAAACAATAGAATAGCCACTGTTGGTGATTGCCCTCCCCCCACTTCCCCCCCCCAGCCCCCCCCCCCCCCCCCCCCCCCCCCCCCGGCTCCTTTGTATTATGTTGGAGTGGAGCAAAAGAGCATCATTCCTTCTGGTTTCTATGTTAAAAACAAAGAAACAATTAAACACCCTAGATATGTCAGTGTTGAGCTTGAAAGTGCAACAGAGAAATGCTTCTCCTGTCGCCCCCCCTCCCCCCCCCAATGCACACACCTGTTTGCATGTGCTTGTTAGAGATTTTTCAGATGTTCTTGGTTGAACAGGCTGTAAATTTTATGGTTCCCTTGTGTGACTGGATTGCACATACTTCCGTGCTCCTCCTTTTCCTACAACCTGGAGGGGAAGAGTCACAGGAAGAACCTGAGAGATCATCAGGTGTCCTGTTGCCTTCCAGATCGAATGGAAGAAAGATCATGTGACATGAGGATAGAAGGAAAAAAGCTGAGAAAAAAGAGGAATGCTTAGGACAAGCTCTCAGGAGATGAGGGCTATGATGGGAAAACTGAGCAAAAAGTAAGCTTGGCCTCAGTTTTGATGGAAGAAGATAAATGTAAGACAGGGCGAAAGATAAGTATATGAGGATGGGAACTAGCCAGGGAAACTGTGTAACTTGTCAGCGCACCATAGGACTTGATAAAAATCTGGTGAGGAGGAAGAAGGAACAGATTTTGCTGGATAAAGAGACAGACATCATTCAGAAAGAATAGACAAAGTAGCAGTTCATTAGGTGACCACTGGCGGACTGAACAAGGTGCAAGTCCTATGTAAAATGAGCTTGTGATCATGCAGTTAAATTACATCACAATGCACGTCACAGAAGTCAAATTGCCATTGCACATTGTAGAACTTACTACTTTTAATGACTGTGTAATAGCATTATTTTAGTAGGAGCTTGTCTATAACTTAAGTAAAAAGTCATTTCAAAACACCAAATACTGAGAAGCAGCAGTTAGGATTTACATAGATAGCAGTTACAGAAACAGCTACCCCTGTAACTGGACTGTGTTAAGTGTAAACTTCTAAAGCACTTAATTATCCATTTATACTCAAGCTATATAATAATTTTGCAAATGTGCACAGTGAGTCCAACCATTAAATTAATAAAACATTGTAAGGAAGGTTTCAGAATAAAACGTTATTTCTGCTTCTGCAAAATCTGGAGAAAAAAGAAAAATGGTTGACTCCATGCATTTAGTCCAAGTTTAAAATACTGGAATTCAGTTCTTACAACACTGCGACTGAAATGGTTAGGAAAGAGACTTACACGGTGCGAAGTGCATAGCTGGATGTATAAAAAGAATATAGCCTGAATCAAGACTGTACTGAGAGGTTTCGTTCCATTTTTGACCTACCGTCTTTGTCTTGCCCTGTCATAAACTTCCCTGATGACAAACGCTGTTCTCGATCATCCCCTCTGCTTTTTGAAGCCCTTCTCACCTTGACCTTACTGTGATGTTAGACTGGACATTTATTATTTGAGAACTTAGAATAGTCTGCATAGAATTTTAAAATTCAGCACAAATTTTTCCTAGTGCTAGGATTTCAATATAATGTAACTTACTCCAATAGGACTGAAAAGGCTTTGGTGTTTCTATTTGAATAATCAAAATATTATGCTGGCACTCCAACTTATTTCAAGCTTTCACGTTCTCCTTTCCTAATGGACATTCTCTTTGCCTGTCCCAGAGACAGTTACAGTCTCGGCCTTGGTTCCTTCAAAAAAATCTACCTGTTACATAAACGAGATAGTCTTCTGAAAGGCTAAGCTCTATCTTGTAAATCTTGCATTCGCTTCGTGTGTGTTGCTTAACATATGGCAGTGAGCACATGTTTAGCAGATTAAGGAATTCTTACAATTTCTTCTAGCTGATGTGATAAAATAACCACTTAGAAGCAGTGAAGCAAGTAGGTCTCTGTTTCTTTTGATTTATATCATGTTTTGGTTTGATTCTCAGTGGTCTATAATGCAAGCTACAGTTGAAACTTTCCTCCTGGTTGCGTGAATAACCTGGCATCTATTAAGTGAATTGATGCTGAGCCTTTTTTCTCATTGGAGAAATAGTTACCTCTCTCATCAGTCTTTACAACACTGTTAAAAAGTAGGAACACAGAGAACTCTCTCTGCTTTCTCAAACTTAATGAAAAGATTTAAATGTTGTTGGAGAACACAGAACTGTGTACAAATGATTTCACAGGCCTCTTCTCCTTTGGCAAACAGGCTAATCAAGGCATGTGTACCTGTGTTTTTCTCTTAACCTGCCCTCTGCTCCATGTCTGTCTGCACCCCTTTACTAGTGATTCTTCTGGGATGGGAAGCCACAAGACCTACTGATTAGGACATTTGGCTGGGAGCAGAAAGCAGGGGTTTGTCACCAGTTCCACTCCTCATTTGCCATGACGCTAAGAGCAGGCAATGCAGTATTATTAATTTCCTTTTTTTTTCTGTCTTTGCCACTTGACCACTTGACTAAAACCAGTAAGTCCGTCTCTTGCTCTATATTTGTACAGGGGAGTCCCAGTCATGGACCCAAGCTGTAGGTGCTGCTGCCTCAGTATGTAGCAATCAATCTTACAGCTTCTCACTTGCACAGATGTGCTGACCAGAATCTTAAACTCTCCCAAAGCAGAAGACTTTTAGTACCTCATCTTAACATGCATTGAATTCCTTACTACAGAAAGCGCTAAAACTCTTAATACTTGAAACAAACAAACTATCAGATGATAAAATTCCTGGAGATGCAAAGTTCTTAAGATGTAGAGATTCTAGAAGGGATTTGGGAAGAAGCAGTGATAATAATTCCACCAAGTTGGCCAGATTGGATGGGCCTTTGAGCAGCCTGGTCTGGAGGACGGTGTCCCTGCCCATGGCAGGGGGGTGGAACTAGATGATCTTTAAGGTCCCTTCCAACGCAAACTATTCTATGAATCTATGATTCTGAGTTACTCAGACTTACAACAATGCTCTAGTTCCATGCTAGAGTTGTGCTGAATTTCAAGCTAGTACCTTCTCCAGTTTAGGCCATGTAAGTAACTTTAGTCTTATTAAAAAAAAAAAAAAAATCAAGATTATATACTGGGACTGACATTTCTCATTAAGTGAATTCAGTTACTCCCTTTTGGAAAACCTTAGTGTCATTGAGTTCAGATGCTTCAACCCCTCTCATAGTTAAAGAAGTATGATAGCATCGATATTAGACTAGACTAGACTAGACTAGAATAGAATAGAATAGGAGTAGGATATCTCATCTCATTTGGAAGGGACCAACAATGATCATCTAGTACAACCGTCTGAACACTTCAGGGCTGACCCAATGTTAAAGCATATTATTAAGGGTATTGTCCAAATGCCTCTTAAACACCATCAGGCACAGGGCATTGACCACCTCTCTAGGAAGCCTGTTCCAGTATTTGTCCACCCTCTTGGTAAAGAAATGCTTCCTAATGTCCAGTCTAAACCTCCCCTGATGAGCGCAGCTTTCAACTATTCCCAGGTGTCCTGTCCCTGGATCCCAGAAAGAAGAGCTCAGCACCTCCCTCTCCATGTCCCCTCCTCAGGAAGCTGTAGAGAGCGTTGAGGTCACCCCTCAGCCTCCTCTCCAAACTAGATAAACCCAGAGTCCTTGTCCAGGACTAGAATGTTACTAGAGAAATGATAACATTAACTATACTGTTCGGCAATTATAGTTGACAAAAACAGATAGAAGCATTAATCCCACATCTCTGAGTAGTGAACTATTACCACATCTATTTTTATTGAAGAAGACTATAGGGCTCATTTAGATTAAATGAGAGGATAGTTTGCAGTTTATGCTAGCATAAAGCAACAGCAGTGTTGCTTGGAAGGTCATTTTAATTGACCTCAAAGGAATTGTTTAAGCATGACACCATCAGTTCAGGCAACACTGGTCTTTCTTACGTGACTTCCTCAGGACTGCACAGAACATCAGCAATACAGATCTGTGGTGTAATGGCTTCCACACCTGACCTCACTGACAAGTTCTTGTAGTCATCAGCGCAGAGTGATGTGAGCCTAGAGGTACATATTCCTGGGTTCTTGAAGCATGCCAGTGTGTTCGAGGGCTAATTAGTAAGGTCTTCTTCAAGTGGAGTTTTATCTTAGGATGTTCAGGTTTGCACAAGAAAAGGTCATTAGTCAAGGTTACAAGATGTTGATCAGAAGTCCTTGTTATCAAAACCATTGCAGCACAAAATGGTCTGTAGGTGTTAAACTCCATCTCTCTGCTGAAATCAGTGTCATACATGCTGAAGGACTTGTCACAGTGCTGAAAAATACTTAGGCTGGACATAAACAGAAATGTATCTGGTGAACAGTTAAAGGAGTGCTAACTTAGCCTTTATGAACTCCTCGTTCGCCCCGATTGTGTGCTGTAGTACTGTAAATTCCACTTAAGAGATGAATGATTGTTTTTCTGTTGAAAGTCTGCAGAAAACAACTTGCTGTGTCATATTTACAGCATCCATGTTGGCTGTGCTGGGTATGTTCGCTATCTCAGGTGTATCATTCCAAGTAAATATCCCCATTAAAGGGTTAAAGGTGGATCCTTAAGTTTACTCTTCGTCATAATTACAATATCTGTCAAATGTAGCTACCGTGCAATATATGACATATGAAGTGAGTTTCTTAAAAGTGTTTCAAGGCTGTATTAGGAACCTGGGCATAATTAGTTTGACGATGCCTTCTCTTATGAATTGGTCCCTGTATATCAGGCGTGGCTCAGTGATGATTTTCTAGCTGCATAGTTCACACAGACCATAGAATTATTTTTCCTGTGCAAACATTGAAACAACATCTCATGCTTTTCTCACTGTACAGTCTGGTTATTTTTTCATTGTCTTTTATCAGGATTTTCATCAATGTTTCCCCACCGCTTCCAGATTGTTCACAATGCAGATGCAGCAGTTCTGTTCACTGGGCTGGGCAACAGCAATCACGTTACCCATGCCCTGCATTCTTTACATTAGTTGTTCATAGGAAGACTAATTTAATTATAGCTAGTACTAATTGGGGATGGACGGACACTCAGTTGTTTGTTTTAAAAGCCACGATTGACATAAGAAGAAGGTCTAAGCTCCATTTGCTTCTTCCTGATGCTTTTGCTAGTGACTGTGTACATTTTGATGCAGCCCATTGCCTATGAAGGTCAGTTTGTTATAGCAGTTTACACTGATACAGCTGTTGTAGCTGGCACTTAAGATCTGAAGCAGGTGGGTTTGAGTGGGTTTTGAACCTTGGAGTTTCTCAGTACTGTTTTCGTGGCCGTGTTTTTATTTTCCATAAATACGTAAAACATTCAGAACCCCTGCGATGCTTCTGACTATAACATCTTATGACGTGAACTCACTAGTTAACATTTTGTCCGTGTTAAGTATAGGCTACAGTTCCTTCCTGTTCTGTGCTCCCCAGTATCTTCTGGAGAAGCCCTGCTTGAAGTGATGGGTTTAGTGTTTCAGGAAAGGTTTAAGGCATCTTTTTTGCTATTTGAAGGGTCCTATATAGTTCTTCTAATAATCATATATACAAGGAATGTTCTGAATATTTCAGATCACATAGGGATGACTGCTATGAAGGTTCTGGATTTTATTGCTATGTTCTCTGCTACAATAGGCATAAACATTTTGTAGGTAGGAATTCCCAGCCATTATTTTTCATCTAAATGTATATTTTATAGTTTTTATAAAAGCTATGTACAGAATTATTTGTGACATGATTCTTGCTTAAAAAAAAAAAAACAACAAACCCACGCCACTTTTACATAAGTTGAAAATTGTTTTATTTAAATGTTTAATGGGTATAACGGTCCAGCTAAGAGATTAGAGGATTTAGCCTGTAGTTATCAAGCACTTAACATTGATATGGCTTATGTTCAGGAGGCCCATCTGGATAAAGCACAGTATCACTTATGTGAATATATGTTGAGGAAATGTGTTTCGTTTAGGAAAAGGTACAGCAAAGAGTAAACCTCTCCTTATGAAGCCAGTAAAATTATGAAAAGCATAGTAAAAAAATATTTTGATTCCAGTGTCTCCTTCAGCCTTGGCATATTTAATGTCCATAGCTTCACTTAAATTAATGTGCTTTTTCCTTCTAGCATTTCATGTATATTTAGAGCCACTGGTAGGCTTACAATATTATATGGGAATCTTTAATGAGACTCTTTTGTGATTACTTGTATTAGAAAGGACAGAGTTTTGTTCTGGAATAATAGAAATGAAGGGGAGTGTGCTGCATTTTCCTAATGACTACTATTTATACACTGTTCTTCAGTTTTGTGTTGTTTCTTAACTGAATTTGGAGAGTTAAGACAGATCAGAGCTGTGCATTGGTCCAGATAAGAAGTGAAAAAAGATCAGGAAGTGAGACTGCAGCAGGAGTAGCAATTTGGAGCATCTGTGATAGGACAAAGGATTGGGAGATGTCAGATAATCAGTAGGAGAGCTCTCACGCACTGCAGAGTCATGCTGGAGAATGGGGTCATTAAACTATAAAGATGATGGACAGGACCAGAAGCTATAGATTACAGTAGGCTTCTTTAAATTTTTAATCTAGCTTTTTAAAAGCTGCTCATATTGAACAACTCTTATGGGAACATCTGTATAATGCTTGTCTTGTAACTGCTTTTCATATCTTTCAAAGACCTCAGTGTCCAAGTGTACCTTCAGAGCTAATCATGGTTGGTACGAATAGAGTTTTAATGCTGCTTGCAGGGTAATGGGGAATGAGCTGTGGAATTCCACTTCCTTAAATATGACATCTGTGATGGTGAAACATGACTGTGGATGATAAAGCAGGACATAAAACCCAGAATTTGTAGGTATCAGCTGATTTAGTAGGAGAAAGTATACAAGCTTTTGGACACAGCCCTTCTTTAGTCTCAAATAAAACCACGGCCTCAATACCCTTACTGGTTTTGTGGCATATCATAATATACCTCCTCACTAAGCTCTCTGTTCCGTAGGCAACAAGCTGCCTGTTTCTCTTCCCTACTATTGTCTCCTCTGTTATCCCCTTAATAACTTGTCTTTTACTTCAAAGCTGTCAGCTATGTTGTCTTTCAGAGACAATCTAACTGATACGCATGTAGCTAAACTGAGCAATTCCTTTCTGGTTGTATTTAGCTCAACTAATTTTATTTAGGTCTGCCAAATCTATTTTGGACCTGTTGAAGGCCTCTCAGCGTTCAAAAGCTTGTCTGTTTTTTTTACAGCTAGAGCAGCTGGTTTAATGCAGCATAATACCTCTGTCTGCAAAGCTAATGATTAATTTTTGAGGGGTGAGAAAATTAATGAAGAAAAACTTGAACACATACTGGACCCACCAGACTAAAACAGCAGGGACAGGAGTTTTAGTCATGTTAAGAACTATTACATTTAACGTTTGTATTCAAGCCTTGCAGTTGTACTGGCTACTATATAAGGAAGCAGTCTAGAAATGCTGATCTTCATAATCCTTAATATAGGTATGTCTTACTCTTAACATTGTGAAGGCAAAACCGTTTCCAGGGTCATGTAACATTTGTGACAGATCTTGACATACATTTCTGGTTTAAGTGCATTTCTCCCCCTTTTCCTGTCTCCTTAGGCATATTCATTGATACGTAGACCTTTGGCTGTACTCCAGTGAGCCTAGTGGGGCAGAAACTTGTATTTGTTGTCTTCCAGCGTGCAGTCTTCTGAAATGTGCTGGGACATAGCAGGAGTAATTAGTGCAACTTCTACAGCTTTGGTCTCTCTTTTGCAACAACAAGGTTATTGACCATCCTGACTTTTCTAAAGCTAAGTAGTGTTATTCAGTCACACTATTCATAGGAGTAAACCTCCTGTAAAACAACAGTTATCCCATCCAACCAGGCAGGCTCTCAGTATTTGTATAGCTCATCTGGTACCACCTCCTGGCACCACTAGGTGACCCTAGTTCAGTTCTTGAGTAGACTACGGATAAACCTGGTCAAATAAGCATGAAAGCTCATGTGAGGGCCACCACTGAGGTTGTTCCCAGCCCTTCTTTGTTGCCAGCTCTTTAGGATCAGATTAGACCAGTAAAATGATACCCACCGTTCCCTTGGGGTGAATCTTTAAAGGGCATAAGTCGTGCATATTTCCAATGTTGTTTCTCCTTTATCTGCTTTTCCCAACTTTCTGTTGGACACTGCAGGACTTCTGATTCTCTGAAAATACATTTCACATGGCTGAGTTTTCTACAAATACTTTCAGTGACAAACACTTAAAGATTTATACATTAAAACAGAAGCGTTTTAATATTTTGTGCCTAATCAGCATCTGTTATGTTGCTACATTGCAGTCTTTGAATGACCCAGGATGTTAGGACATTGCAACAGGAATATTTTCAATCTTGGTTTCAAGGTTGCCCCAGTTGTAATTATAGAGAGACATAAATCTTGCTCTACCTTTTGCCCTCACAGTGACACCTGAAACTGTCTATTTCGAATCATAGATCCACAGAATGGTTTGGGTTGGAAGGCACCTCAAAGATCATCCAGTCCAACCCCCTGCAATGGGCAGGGACACCTTACTAGACCAGGTTGCTCCCATCGCCATCCAGCCTGGCCTTGAGCACTGCCAGGGAGAGGGCAGCCACAGCTTGTCTGGGCAGCCTGTGCCAGGGCCTCACCGCCCTCACAGGGAAGAATTTCTTCCTAATATCTTCGCATTTTGAGTTTGAAACTGTTGCCCCTTGTTCTGTCACTACCTTCCCTGATCAAGAATCCCTCCCTACCTTTCCTGTAGCCCCCTTTAAGTCCTGGAAGGTCGCTGTAAGGTCTCCCCAGGGCCTTCTCTTCTCCAGGCTGAACAGCCCCAACTCTCTCAGCCTGTCCTCACAGGGAGGTGCTCCAGACCCTGAGCACCTTCGTGGCCCTCCTTTTAGATTTCTCAGTGTTCCTTTTCAGCAGAGACAGAGAAAATACAGCAGATAATAGTTTCTGTAGGCTGTGGCCTAGCTCCCTGACTTCTTTTATTATGGAATGGAAGAGAGTAGCCAGGCCGAACAATGGTGGAGCTCTGCTGAACTGAATGGGCCTGAGACTTACTTGGTTGCCGGGTTTGCAGTGGAGTAAAAAACAATTTCTCTGCATCTATATAGTGAGTGGGAATGCAGGAAAAGCTGTAAAGGAAAGGGAAATGGTTGAGAGAAAGAAAAACATGAGGTAGGCCTGGGAAAAGGAAAGGATTTATGGAAACTGAGGAGAGGCTGGAGAGGGTATAGCATAAGTGAGAGTAAGTGAAATTGAAAGAGAGGAAAGGCTGAAAAGAATTTCAGCTGTAAGGAGTTAGCAGAATTGGAAAAGGAACAGACCTGTAAGAATAAAAATAATGTTTCTTCCAGGATTGTTGGTGATGAGATGACAACGATGTAGTGAAAAGGGGAGAGACAAAATCACGGACTTTGGCTGAGACACTGAGTGAGATGAATTTTAAAAAGCCTTCAGCTCTGAGGCTAAGAGAATAGGGAAGCAAAAGAATTGTATGGGAGAGAAGTCTGAACACAGGCTGGAGTGCTTTGTTAGGTCGGGACATTCGGCAGTATCTTTTGAAACCATTGCCCAGAAAGACTTGTGGAAAATAAGAGGGGCACTAGCCAAGCTTCTTTATAGGAAGACCGCCCTAGGAAATCAGTGACTTGTGATATAGAAGAGTGAGATACAGTCAGCAGTTTCACTGGGATTGGCATACAGCTACTAATGCTGCAGGGTACTTTGCATCCCGCTTTGCTTCAATTAGGTCTTTTCCGCTCCATCTTTCCTTAAGAGAGCTACTGCTCTGTTCACTTTCCAATAACGGAATGGAATTAGCTGGAACAATTCTTGGTGGGTCTATATGCAGCATATGTTTCATTGTCTTACACTGTACTTGCACTTAGTACGATGATAAAAAACTCAATAGATAACATTACCCTTCTTGTTACTAATGGCTGAAATAGCAAGAAACAAGTATGCAACTTATCTGGCTGTAAATACATTTTTAAACATCTGAAAATTAAGCTTAAATTTTCATAAGTGTTCATTTTCCCAGCCAAGCTCTGGGTCTGAAAACTGACATGCGCAGACATAGTCACTTTTGAAGTAGTACTTTTACTGAGGACTGAATCTTTCCTTTTTCATTTTGGTGCAGAGCCCATCCTGTATCAAAACCAGTGCTGCCTGCAGAACAGTAAGACTTTAGGAAAGAAGTGCTTTCAAGCCACCCTGTATTTAGCCATGCAGTATAAAATGTACCCCATAGGGAAGGGGAATTCCTGTCCATCAGTGCGGAGGAGGAGAAGATCCATGTCTGAACAACACATTAAACCACTACAGAACTTCCTCATCTGTTGCTCCTTGTAGGAACTGAAACATTTGCTTTGAGATATTTAGAATTTGACTCCTCTCTTCCACTTTAATCCATGTGTCTTGGGTTTGGTGTATAGTATTGACAGATTTCGTTAGCTGGGTTTAGATGATACGTGTGTCAAAGCTCCATTCGTGTTGAAGCCCATATATGATTGCTGGGCCTGTGCAGTCAGTCTCTCCTCATGAATACTTCTGATTTCATGAGCAAAGATTTGATATATATTTAAGACTGGATGGGGAAAGCACTGTTAATGAAGATGAATTATCTTTGGAATCCTTCTTTCTATGTTGCTGCGTGAAGTTTTTGTCAAAAAAAATTTTCATTTTGCCTTGAAGAGCATTCAGTTGTTCTTGCTTTTCTTTTAAATACTGACCACTCTAAATTGTTTGTTGTGCAAGAATTGGTTAAAGTATCTGATACAACATAAGGATGTTAGGTTTGCACAGTACTGCACAGAAGAGGAGCTGTGCTAAAACCACATGCTGTTCTGTATTTTCAGTCTTGACTTTCTCTGCCTCCTGTATAGATTTGGGAAAAAAATATAACTCTTAAATCAAAGTAACATATTCCTCAGCCTTCTCTTCATGGTTAACACAGTTATTTAAGTTGCATATGCTATATTCAGGCTGGCAAGTAGAAGACAGAGGAGGCTGCTTTAATCCGCGAGGAATCTCATATGAGACAGAAAAAAAGATGACTGAGGTCTCAATTTACCTCATGGTGCCTGGGAAGCGTGGTGTCCGTGATTTGTGGACAGTGCGTGTGCGGTGCCTGGGAGCGGCATGGCAGAGGGCAGGGCCCCTTTCCCCGTGGCAGGGGCAGGTGAGGGTCAGGGACACCAGTCAGGTGAGCGAGACCATTGGCAGCTGCTGGCCTGGGTTCCTGGCTGCTGAGGCAGCGGTTGCCTGGAAACAGAGGTGTGGGCTGGGGGGTCTGAGCCCAGGCTCACTCCGGGCAGGGTCTGCCCAGAGCGCAGATCTGACTTTCCCATCCCTTGTCCTGGCTTTAAGGCCTCAGTTCCTCCCCAGCACCACCCAGGGAGCGCAGTCGGCCCTGTGGGCCTGGCAGCCGGGCACGGTGGGAGGAAGGCACGCCCTGGCGCAGGACGGTGATGTGGTGCTCGGGGGGCAGAGGGTCCTGGTGTTGGCTGGCCTGCCTGAGAGTGCTGGTGAGTGACAAGATAGTTTGAAATCAGCTGGTGGTTTTCAGTGGCACTGCCTCTGGATGTTGGACCATGGAGCTGAGGGGACCAAAAATAATGATGTTTGTTGTCTCTAATGGAGTTGCATTAGTGCTCACGGTGATGCAGGCAGGTTCAGTGGAAGTGCAGCTTACTGCGATCCTATCGATTGATTCTTGCATATGGTGGCTAAAGTCAGACCTATAAACAGCATCTGTAACACATTCCTGGTTTGTATCCTCCAGTTCTGCAACATTTCCAAAGAAGTGGAAACTTGAAAAGCTGTAGGCAAAAATTCCTCAGCTTCTTTTTACTGTTTTCCTGCTTTTATGTGCTGTGGCCTTTATTGCTCAAAACTGAGGCTTCCGTCACTCACATTCCATCACTTGGTTACAGTTCTTTGTTTACAGTTTCTCACTCAGGGTTTACAGTTTATGACTTTATTCTGTGGGACTCCGTGTCTATCAGTCAGGACTTACAGTTTACTTATTTACTGATCAGGGCACAGGATTTAAAATCTAACCTCATCTGTAAGTTCTAAGTTCAACAACAGTCATTTGGGTTCCAAGATACATAGTTTAACACTTAAAGTTCAGGGTTTACAGCTTACTGTTAAATGAAAAGGTCCAAATCCCTAGATAATAAATGGTAAGCCCTGAACCCTAAACAGTAGGCTGTGAACCATTTTGGGGGGGTTCATGTATTTCCCCTTGTGCCAGCCAGCATTCAACTCTGTGGTCTGAGGCAATGACCAGAAGGTAACTAGGCAAGCGTTTGAAGAAGCGGATCTGCTTGTGCATGCCTTAATTGAAAGAGGGGCATGGCATGGTTATGCAAAAGTTGTGGACACAGGAAGTTCCTGAAAGGCTAACCTGCAGTGACTACTTAGTCTGATTTCTTCCTTGCAGCAATCCCAAATTTGTGGTAGTCTTCCAAATGGGGGTAGAGGGGCAGCATTTGTGGCTTGTGTGTTCTCCTTTACCTTGTTTGTGTACATTAGATTAGTGTTCACGTTTTTATACTAAGTTTGGTTTCTTGTGCTTTTCTGCAGTGCTTTCGGGTTTTGCATTGCTTCATGCTTTTACAGGATGATGCTTTTTACTGCATCTGTCAGCAAGCAGCAGATCACAAATTATTGTCACAATGGGTACCAGTGCAGCGGAGCTGATGTGTGCTGGAGTGCCTACGAGCCGTGAGCAGTAGGCATTGGCGCACCCGGCTCACCCGGATGGATCTGGGAGAGGTTTTCTGCAGCTGCAGAAGTCCGTCCTCCATCCCTCTGTCCAGCTCCCTGCCCTCTGTTTCTATCCCTCTGCCTGACCATCCTTTCCACGAAGTCCAGTCGCTTGTCCAGCCTGCTCACCGCCCTTCTCTCCCTCTCCCGGTCGCTGTCCCCGTCATTGTCCCTTCTCTCCGCTCACCAATCTCTCCACCCACGCTGACAAGTCCAGCGCCCCGCCTCACGCATGCGCAGTGCTGCCGCCGCACTCCCCCAGCTCTCCGCCACTTAACACGCGGTATTGCCCCTGAAGGTACGCGTGCGCATTGCCGCCATCGTGCTCGCTGTTGACACCAGTCGATCGGCATCTAGTAATGCAGATGAGCGGGTGATGCGCATGCGCAGTGCCAGCGACCCGCTCGCGCTTGCCCTCGGTTGATCCCAGCACAGTACTGCAGCCTGCCTTTCCACGCCTGCGCAGTCCCGCCTCTGCCGCGCTGCTGCGTACCGTTGATCGCAATTCAGTATCGTAGGGGTGGGGTGTGTGTATGGGAGGGCGGGGGGGGGGGGGGGGGGGCGGGGGGTGTGTATGGGAGGGCGGGGGGAGGGGTGGGGTGGTGAGGGTGGTGTACGCATGCGGAGTACTACCGTGGTGCTCACTGCTGCCTTCGGCCCATGCGAGCCCAGCAGTCAGCCTGCTTTGCCACGCATGCGCAATGGCGCCGTCTCCACAGCGGCCTCCGACTGCCCACACCCCAGTGCCGAGGCTCCCGCGGCGCTCGCTGCCACCCGCCCTCAGTCGCGTAATGCAGCGCCGGGGCACGTACACGTGCAGCGCCGCCGCCCGGCTCACTGCTGCCCTCGGCTGATCGCAGCCCGGTACTGCAGTTGGCCGCATGCGCGGTACCCGCCATGTTCCGCAAGCAACTGGCAGGACCAGCGGCTGTGTTCGTCGCTCCCTCCTGCCGCTCCGCTTGGCAGCAGACTGTCTTGGCTTCTTGGTGCTCCCTGTCGTCGCAGGGACGAACAGTCGGCCTCGGAGCTCCTCCGTGGTGCTTACGCACCGCTAGAGCTGCATTCCTCTCCTCGCTGATGCACCGCGGTGGTGCGGCGTGCACGGCGCGCTCCAGTGCGCATGCGTGAGCCAGTCAGGCGCGCGGAGCGACGCGGGAGCACGCTGCAGGGGCCAGCGCAGGGGATGGAGAGCAGCGGTGCAGCGCCGTGCTGTGAGCGCTCCTTGCACCTCTGCCTGGCCTCCCACGGCGTTGGCAGCCAGCGCGTGCGCGGTGCCTGCCGCCAGCGTGGTGATGGCGTGCAGGCTTCAAGGTTTGGGACTTCTCGGTCCTGAGTGCCCGGGTACACCTCTGAGGCAAGTGAGAGACCCTTCAGTGGCTGTGGGCTTGAGGGTGCCTCCTGCCCCCTGAGGCCATCGCTTCCTGAAGGCAGTGCATTGAGGGCCTCAGCCCAGCTGCACTCCGCCCCGGGGTGCTTGAGGCAGAGCCTGCCAGGAGCACAGAGAAGATCCTTCCGTTCAGGGGCCCTGTTCCTTTCCTGCAACAGGTGGAGAGGAGGATGCTCCCCTGCAGCATCCATGTACTGTGGATGCTGACAGCTGGGAGCTGTGGGGAGGCGGGCAGGCCCTGGAGCAGGATGTTGGAGCAGCAGCTCCTCACGGGGCAGGGGCGGCCACAGGGTGGTCTTGCTGTGGCAGTCTTGCCCATGAGGTACGTAAGTGCATTCTCAAGTTAGTAACCTGAGAATTGGGGGAAGCAAGAAGACAGGCTGAAAGAAAGATGCCCCCAGGCACCGTGAGGGCCCCCCCCCCCCCCCCGCCTGTAGGCACAAACTGTGGGTGCCTGCCCAACTAATGAAAATTTCCACTGAACCTCCCTGAGCCCTGCTTGCCCCATACAGTTGCCCCAAAGCCATGGGACTCCCCAGTCCTGTGTGTGTCAGTGGGTCACGCATTGCTTCCACTGTCTCCCCAAGGACCCAAAACCAAACAGCCAGCCGTGTGCAGCACCCATACGCACTCAGCACTTCTATGGGGTAGAACCCCTGCTCTGATGTGCACCTGGTTGGCTCTTAGGACAGGTATCTGTGGTAGAGCAGTCTGGAGCAGCCATCATTGTCTGCACCCAGTGTCAGTGCAGTCTACCATTGCAGCATAGTTTCCAGTGGCCAAGCAGAGTTGCCTCACAGTGTGCCTTGAATCATGCTTGTGATATTCTCACCAAGCCTTGTTTCCTAATGGATCTGTCTTTATGCAAACCAGTGTCTTCCTTGCATCAGCCTCTTTCTGCTCCTCTTCTGCCTGTGTGCAGCAGAAACCCAGACCTGACTCCGCTTTCTGATGCACCGTTCTGTCACTGGGACGTTTTGTCAAGGTCTATTTGACTTGGGCTACCTGCGTTGTCTCTTAAACGCTGTGAGTGAAGCAAAACCCTGCTTCTGTCACTTTCATAGCTAGTCTCAGAGATGGGTTTCCCTCGTTGCTGCCTCCCAGTGACGAAACGCCACCGCCGCTCCGCGTGGCGAGTGTTCGCCGCGCAACGCGCGCGACTGCAGCGCCCGTGCCGCCCTGGGCACGCGCCGCCCGGAGGGCGCTGCTGCCGCGCGGCTGAAGCGCGGTCCTGACGGGGCCGCCTGTGGCCCCTCCGGAGCGCCGTCCGCGCTCGGCGCGTGCTCGGGAGCAGCATGGCGGCGCGTTGAACGCGGGTTCTGGCTGCGGTGGCGGGTGAGGGCCGAGGCCGGCGGTGAGGCGAGCGATCCCCTTCGGCGGGTGCGGGGGTCCCTGCTGGCCGCTGGCTGCCGGGGGCGGCGGGACGGGAAGCCTCAAAGCCCGTGCTGCGGCGGGCTGCCGGTCTGCTCGGGTCGAGCCGGGTCAGGGCAGCCCCTGGGAGCTCCCGGAAGCTGGTGGGAGGGAAGAGGGGAAGGAGGCGTACGCCCCTCCAGGCGCAGGTGCTGGGCGCCTCTCCGACTCGACGGAGCTCCCCCTGAGCCTCCCCTGGCCCTGCTCGTCCCGTGCAGCTGCCCCCGGTTCCAGCACCTCCCCTGCAGCCTGACCCCAGGTCACCCCACAGCCCTGTCGTGATGGCAGCACGCCGGACAGGGAACGTGCTTGATTATTCCTTGATGCCATTAGCTGTAGGGCAGGGACAGAGCGGTGCCTGCAGAAGCCCCTGCAGAAAGAGAGGTTTTGAGTAGGTACGACCTATGGCAATAACAGTCGCTGCTTCTATTTTCCCTTTCCCAGAGGCTGCGCTGAGGACACAGATGTCCATTCTTTCCCTGGGGATGCTGTTGACTGCACCGGCCTCAGGCTTGCCTGGGTTGTCTCTGACTGGCCTCGCTTTTCTCGCAGCGTGGGGGCGAAAAGGGACAGGTGAAGCACTTACTGTCTGCGAACAGTGGACAGGAGCTGCTGTGGCTGAAGCTGGAGAGGCCAGAGAAAGGTAAAGAAGCAGCAATTGAAGGCCAGCTGGCCGGCAGCTGCCTCCTGCTGCAGGCAAGAGTGAGCCTGCCTCTCCGGGTGAGGAAGGATAGCACTTTGTAGTCAACAGCCGGCCAGGCTGCCAACGTGCACCACAGGGTCTGTATGTGTCAGCAACAGCGCAGTGTGACTGTGTAGTGCACGAGTGAGCGAGGCTGCGTGTCCAGGAAGTCTTGTCTCGTAAGAGCTGTGAGACACCCATGCATTCTTTTAGGTGGAGAACAGTCAGGTGACTGGAGCTACAGAAGAGGAAGGAAGGAGAGAAGAAGAAAGAAGTGTCTGACCTGTCAAAGTCTCCCGGCAGCACTGAGAACAAAGGCTGCAGTGAGTCCGAGCCCTCAGGGTCCTGTTGCCCCTCTTGTGCATCCCAGGCCCTACGTGCCCCTCCTCTGACCCTCTCTCTTTCCCATGCTGCTGTGATTTTTGGGTTTTTTTGGGGTTTTTTTGTTTTTTTCTCCCCTGTACCTCTCCTTTTTTCTCTATTCTTGTGTCCTGCTCCCTTTCCCTCTTTTTTTTTATCCTCTGTGTCTGTCTTCTAGCCCATTGCTGTTTTTCCGGTTTCCATCTCTTTGTCCCGATCTGCATCTGTCTCTATTTTCCTCACAATACCTCTGGCCTGTTCCCTGGCATTCCTTTTCTCTTTGCATGTGTACGAGCCACTCTGTGTCCCTGCTTTCCTACCTCTCTGTCCCTTATTCCTTCTCTTTCTCTCTCTATCCCACTTTGTCTCGTTCACTGTCACAGTTTTTTAAATTCTTTTGTTCTGTATCTCACTGTCCCCATCCTCCCTCCTGTTCATCTCTTACTCTCTCTAACCCTTTGTGGTGCTCCCTGCCCTTTTTTCCTCCTCCATCCCTCTACAGGGCTCCTAATACCTCTTTCTTTCTCCAACCCCCTGTGCTTCTCACAGCCTCTGTCTGTCTTTCTCATTATTATTCTTGTCTGTCACTCTGCTTTGCTTCTTGTCCCATAATTTCTTCCTATATCCCTTCATTCTGCTCCCTGCCCATACTCGTGTTCCTCTCTGTCCTGTTGACCACCCCAGGTTTTTTTTCTTTATCTCCATCCTGCTGTGGCTACCCTGATTTTTCTTTCTGCCCTGCTCCCTGTCTCTCTTTCTGTCTCTTTTTCTCTGTCCCTGCTGCTTTTTTCTCCATCTCTGTCCAGACCCCTTCCTTTTTTTTTCCCCTTGCTGTCCCTCTGCTCTGCTTCTTCTCACTATCTTTTCTGTCTTTCTGTCCTATTCTCTCTCCCATCTTTTCTAACTGTATCCCCCTGTCCAGCTAGCTGTCCCTTCTTTCTCTCTTCCTCCGTACTTTTTTCTTTCTCTGTATTTCTCTTCCACTGCTTATCACAGATCGTTTTTAACTCCAATGCTGACATGCTCTCTGTCCCTTTTTTCTGTCATTCCGTCATGCTCCCTGTGTCTTATTTCTTAATTCTTCCATCTCTGTCCTGCAGCGCGTGACTATTTTTTAACCTGTTCCGTTTCTTTGTCCTGCTCCCTGTCCTTTTTTCTCTTTCCCTTTGTTCTGCTCCCATCCTTTTCCCCTTGCTCCATCTCTCTGTCCTGCTCCCTACCCCCCCATCTTTCTCTGTTTCTCTGTCCTTCTCCTTGTCTTTACCCCATTTCTCTGTCCTGTTTCCTCTTAATTTTTTTTTGTTCTCTGTCACGCTGTCCTGCTTCCTGTCCCTGTTTTTTTCTCACTCCGTCTCTGTCCTGCAGCCCAGTGCTGGTTTTTCCTTCTCCATCTACCTGTCCTGCTGCCCATCCTAGGCTTTTCCCCCTCCATCTCCATCCTGCTCCTTGTCTCTTGTTTTTGCCTGTGTTTCACTTTGTCCTGCCTCCCTGTCCCTTTTTTTCCTCTGAATATCACCTTGTCTTGCTCCCTGTCCTTGTCTTTCGCTGACAGTCTGCATCCTGCTCCTTGTCCTTCTTTTTCCCCGCCCTATCCCCCATCCTTCTTCCTGTCTTTCTTTTTTCTCTTTCTATCCTTCTGCCCCAATGCTTCTTTCTCCACCTCTGTCCCGCTCCCTGCCCCTTGTTTCCTCTCACTGTCCCTCTGTCCTTCTTCCTCTCCCTGGTTATTCTGCTGTTATCCCTCTGTCCTGCTGCCTGTCTCATTGTTTCTAGTAATATCTCCTTGTCCAGCTAGCTGTCCCCTTTTGCCTTTCTCTCTTCTTTAGTCTGGCCCTACTTTTTCTATCATTCTTTCCACTTCCCTGTACCCTTCTCTCTGCAATCTTGTCTCCCACTCCCTATGCCTCTCTGTATCCCACCGTCCTGGTCCCTGTCCCTCTCTTTGCCTCTCTGTCCCTCTGTCCGTGTTCTTGTCCCTGTTTTTTCTTTCTCCATTTCTCTGTCCTGCTGCCCATCTCTGTCCTGTTCCCTTTCTAGTATTTTTCCTCTTTGGTTACTCTTTTCTTCCTGCCCCTACTTTTATCCCTCTGTCCTGCTCTGTTTTCCCTCCCTCTCACTCTCCCAGGGTCTTGCCATGTGTTACCTCTCCTTCTCCCTGTTGATTTTTTTCCTCTTGCTTTATCCCCCTGTCCAGCTCCCTAGAAGTACTTTTTTTTAATTCTCTGTATTTCTGTTCTCCTGTCCATCACTATTCTTTCATTCTCCATCTCTCTCTTTCCCCCCATTCTTCCCTTTCTCTCTGTCATTCTTTCCTCTTCCCTGTACCTCTGCTTTTCTGTGTCCTTGCATCTCCCTCCCTCCCTCCCGCCGTCCTCCTATCACACTGTCCTGCTCCCCTTCCCTCTGTTTTTCTTTCTACTCTTCTGATGTGTGTGTGTCCCAGGCCCCCCTTTGAGGTGCCATGGTCTTTCTCTTACGTTCTTCTGTCATTCTCCTCTTGCTCTTTTTTTCTCTCTTCCTCTATCCTGCTGCCCATCACTATTTTTTCTTCCGCCATCTCTTTGTCCTGCTCCCTGTCCTTATCAGTCTTTCTCTTTGTTCTGCCTCCAGTCTTTCTTTGTTTTCTCCATCTCTGTACTTTTCCCTGTACCTTTTTCTCTCTGCTCCTCAGTCCTTCTCCCTTGTCTTATTTTTCTCTTTCTGCCCTCTCTCTCTTTCTCTGTGACCCTCTGTGCTGTTCCCTTTCTTTTCTTTCTCTGGTTATCTGTTGTCTTACCTGTCCCTCTCTCTCGATCCTGTTCCCTATCCCTAACATTTATTGCTTCACCTCTCTGTCCTGCTCTCTGTACCTGTTTTTTCTTGTGCTCTACCTCTCTGTCATTCTCTCATTTGCTCTCTATCTCAGCATCCTTCTCCCTGTCCTCCCACTCTTTTGCAGCATCCCACTTTCTGGCTCCTTGTCCCTCACCTGTTTTCTATATCCCTATATCTCTCCTCCTGTCTTTCCTTGTCCCTCTGGCCTGCTACCCATCACTGTCTTTTTTTTCCTTTTTCTGTCTCTCTGCCTTGGTCCTGTCACTCTCCTTTCTCTGTCTCTAATGTTTCTTTCTCTGTCTCTGCCCCATTCCCATTCCCTGTCCCCTTTCTCTTTTTCTCTGTCCTCCATCCTCCACCTAACTTTATTGTCTGTATATCTCTATACAGCCGGACCCACCGTTTCTTGCTATATCCCCCTGTCCAGCTCGCTGTCCCATTATTCTCCTCTGTCCTGCTCCCTGGCCTTTTTTCTCGTCCTGGCCCTCGGGGCCCGGTCACCCCCCTTGTCCATCCTGGTCCCTCACTGTCCCTCCCCGGCCCTCTCTCTTTTCCACACTGCTGTGATGATTTATTTTTGTGCTCCCCTGTACCTCCTTTTTCCATCTCGCTTTGATTGGCGCTCTGTCCCCATCTTTTAGGTGCTCCTAATCATGTTGTGATTCTGTTTCTTTCTCCACGTCTCCTTTCCCAGCTCCCTATTCTTCACTTTTAATTCCTCCCTCTCTGTCTTGTTGCCCCTTGGGTTCCCCCTCTTTCTCCATCTCTCTCTTTCTTGCTTCCCAGCCCTGTTTTTAAATGCCTCTGTCTCTCTCACATAGCCTGTCACTTTTTTATTTTCTCCATCTATGTCCATCTCACTGCCACATTTTTTAATTCTCCCTCTCTGCCCTGTAACCTGCTGCTATTTTTGCCTTTCTCTGTGCGGGTCCCTGTCCCTATTGATTGATTCCTCCCTATTTTTCAATTTCTTCTTTCTCCATTTCTCTGTCCAGCTCTGGATCCCGATTTTTTTAATTCCTCTTTCTCTTCCCTGTAGCCTGTCTTTTTTTTTTTTTTTTTTTTTTTCTTTCTCCCATTCCTTATCCAACTTCCCCCAGCACCCTGGCTCCCTGTCCTTATGTTTTAATTCCCTCTCTGTCCAGGTACCTGTCCCTGTATATTAATTCCTCCCTCTTCTTGCATCCACTGCTATTCCCTGCTATCTCCATCTGTTTCTGTCTGGCTCCCTGTCCTATTTTTAATTCCTCCCTCTGTCCCCCATAGCTTGTCTGGATTTTCCCCTTGATCTCTCTGTCTTTCTGGCTCCCTCTCTCTGTGTTTTCATTCCACTTTCTCTGTCCCATAGCCCCACACTATTTGTCTGTCTCTCCAGCTCTCTGTCCAGCTCTCTGCTGCTATGCTGCTTTTTTTATTGTTCCTCCCTGTCTGTCTTGTAACCCATCACTCATTTTTTTTCTTCTTTCTCCATGGCTCTGTGCAGCTCACAGTCCCTGTTCCTTAGTTCCTCCCTCTTCCCTGTAGCCCGCTGCTATTTTTTTCCATTCGCCATCATGCTCTGTCTGGTCCTCTGTCCCTGTTTATCAGTTCCTCCCTCTCTGCCCTGTGGCCCATCGCTTTTCCCCATTTTATTTCTGCCTCTCTCGCTGTCTGGCTCCCTGTCTCTAGTTTTTGAATTCCTCCCTCTCTGCCGGGTTGTGATCTTTTGCCTTTCTCCATCTCTCTCTGGTCAGCTCTCTGTCTATTCCTCCCTCTCTGCCCCGTAGCCCGTTGCCTTTGTCCCTTCATCTCATTGTCTCTGGCTCCCCGATGACCATATTTTAGAATTCCCTCCCCTCTTCTTTCTGTACACGTTGCTATTCTTTTTGCTCTCCAGCGCCCTCTTTTTCTGGCTCCCTGTCCCTGTTTCTTAATTCTTCCCTCTCTGCCCTGTAGTTTGTTTTGTGTCCCCCTGCCCCTTCCCTTTCCTCCATTGTTCACTGTCCCCATTCCCTGCCCCCGTTGTTTCATCCTCCCTCTCTGCCCTATTCTTTGTGACTTTTTTGTCTTTCTCAATCTCTCTCTGTTCTGCTCTTCCTTCCTCGTTCTCTGTCCTGCTGCCTGTTCCAGGTTTTTTCAGCATCTCCATTCTGCTCCCCATCCTTTGTTGGTCTCTTTCCTGCTCCCTCTCCCTCTTTCCAATGCCTGTCTTCCCTCTCTGCTTCTTTCTTTGTCGGGCTAAGTGTCCCCGTCCTTCTTTTGCTGTCTCGTTCCCTGCCTCGTGCTTTCTCACTACACCCCCTGTCCAGATGGCTGCCACTTTGCTCCTCTCTCCTAGTGTCCTGCAGCCTGCTCCTCACTTTTGGTGGTGGTGTGGTTTAACTCTACCTGGCAGCTGAGCCTCAGGCAGCCGCTCACTCATCCACTCCAGTGGGACGGGGAAAAGAATCAGAAGAGTAAAAATGAGAAGACTCCTGGGTTGAGATGAAGACAGTTTAATACGTAAAGCAACAGCTGCGTGCGCAAGCCAAGAAGAACAAAACAAGGAATTCATTCGCCACCTCCCATCGGCAGGCAGGCGTTCAGCCCTCTCCAGGAGAGCGGGGCTCCATTACGCATAACGGTTACTTGGGGAGACAAATGCCATCACTCCGAACGTCCCCCGCTTCCTCCTTCCCCCAGCTTTATATGCTGAGCATGATGTCATGTGGTATGGAACATCCCTTTGGTCAGTTGGAGTCGGCTGTCCCAGCTTTGGCCCTCCCAGCTTCTTTTGCACCCCCAGCCTGCTCGCTGGTGGGGCGGGGTGAGAAGCAGGAAAGGCCTTGGCTCTGTGTAAGCACTGCTCAGTAGTGACAAAAACATTTCTGCCTCATCAACACTGTTTTCAGCACAAAGCCAAAATGCTATGAAGAAAATTAACTCTGTCCCAGACAAAACCAACACAAGTGGCCTCAACCTCTGTCCAGCAAGCCATTGCTCCAGGAGCCGACCGACCAACTATCTATTCCCTGCCAGGCTGATGAGCATGGCTCTGGGAACAGCTGCCGAGGTATCCCAGGGGCAGGCCCTGAGCCCCGGAGCAGACTTGCTCCTGGGGCTTGTTACATGCATGACTGAACACACACTTGCTGTCTCCTTGGCCCTCCCGGCTCCATTTGCAGCCTCTCTGCAGCAGGTGAGGGGCTGTGAGGGAGCCCAGGGGAGGAGGTGACACACGGGGGGTCTGGCAATGGCCCCCTGCTCCTGCAGGGCTCCAGGTGTGGGCTGGAGGAGCCCCAGGTGGGGGCAGTGAGGGTGATGGTGACAGCTCCTCCCCAGGAAGGGGTGGCTGCTGGTGGAGGGGCTGCTGCCCTGCCCCATGGAGGAGCCAGCGTGAGCCACAGGAGGAGCGGAGCTGTCGCTGTGTCACCGGGCAGTGGCTGCACCAAGGGAGAAGGTGAGCAGGGACCGGGTGATCGACCAGCGAGTCGCAGGGAAAGCCCCGAGGAGGGCAGTGGAGTCTGCCCAGAGCTGCACTGGGGAGCATGGGGCTCTGCTCGAGGCTCAGCGGGTTTTCAGGTGCAGCAGTGTCACGGGGGGAAATGGTGTCCCCGCAGGCTCAGAGATTGGGATTGCCCTTGCGGCATGGCGGGAGCTGCGGGCATGGGGCACGGGGGTGCTGGGTGGCCACGTTTGTTCCTGAGGCATGCCGGTAACGGCGATGCGGTGCTGCGGTGGGCGTCCACCATCGCTGACTGGCTCAGCCTCGGCCAGAGGCAGGTCGGGCTAGAAGCCACTTACAGCTGGTTCTGTTAAGGTAGCCTGTGTGGTCTTGCTAGGAATGAGTCATAATCCCATATTGGCTTTTTTTTTTTTTTTTTAACTAGGAAACTAAAGCACACAACTTTCGATAATAACATTGTTACTGCATTTAGGAAGCTACTTTCCCACACTATTTCATAAGAACATCTGTCTATTCCCATTACACCCCAGAAAAATTCAGTTGAATTCTGTACCCTGTCACATTGCTGATGCAATAGATGTAATTGCAGCAGAAGGGCAGGTACGGTCATTTCCAGTGTGGATAGCTTCTCTTTGGTGCTTTGCACCCCACAAACTGAAGGTGGATGAGAAAACTGCTGCTCCTCCGGCCGCCTTTAGGTGTGGCGGTTGGCCCCGCTCCGTTCCCAGGGGATTGCGGGAAGGACAGTGGGCATGTGAGCCCCGGGCTGTTCTCAGGGAGCTCATTCTGCTCTGGGGCTGCTGTGGTGTGGGTGCTCTGCTGGTGCTGCTGGTGGTGGCAACTCTGCAGCTGGCTGGGTGTGCAGGCGCTGGCCTTTGGTCATGGAGAGAAGTGGAGGTGTCCAAGGCAAGAGCTTCGCCTTTCCTGGTTGCCTGCGGAGCACCATGTTGTCCCTAGAACCGTTGCTGCTTGCGGCAGGCCCCTTGTAGTTTATTAGCACCAAGGCTTTGCTTATTTTGTGGGCCGCTAGCAGTGCCCAGAGCCTGTGAGATGACAGGAGGTAGGAGAAGGTGAGGCGGCTGTCAGCTGCCGGTAGCGCTTCTGTGATGGGTGCTTGAGAAGGGGCAAAAATTGCTGTGCAGAAGCTGCGATAGAGACATTGCGTGTGTGAAACAGCCCTGCAGTGACCAGAGTCAGCAAAGGAGGGAGAGGAGCAGAGGTTCACCCTCAGCCTGTGCTGCAGGCCACGGTTGTCCCATGAAGGTCCACGGTGGAGGAGACATGCACCTGCAGTCTGCGGAGGACCCCACGCCAGAGCAGGCGCATGTGCCTGAAGGAAGCTGTGACCCCGTGGAGAGCCTGCGTTGCAGCAGGCTGCTGTCGGCACCTGTGGCCCCCTGGGAAGGACCCTGCACTGGAGCAGAAGAAGAGCCTGAGGAGGAAGGAGTGGCAGAGACAACATGTGATGGACTGACCACAACCCCCGTGCCCCTGTGTTGCACAGGGGGAGGAGGTAGGGAAGGCGGGAGTGAAGATGAGCCCAGGAAAAGAGAGAGGGATGGGGGGAAGGTGTTTTAGATTTGTTCTTTATCGTTGTCCTACGATTTTGATAATGTATAATTTATTTTGATAATAATAAATACTTTGACAGTATATTAAATTGATTTCCCTGAGTTGAGTCTGTTCTGTCTGTGGCAGTAGTTGGTGAGCGATCTTTGTCCTTGCCTTGATCCACCAGCTTTGTTCTGTTTTCTCCCCCAGTCCAGTTGAGGAAGGGGAGCGATAGAGCCGCTCGCTGGGCACCCGGCAGCCAGTCAAGGTCGACCCACCACAGTTTGCTTCTCTCGGGCGGCCTGTTACTATTTTTTCATTTTTGCTTACGTTTCTTGTATCCCATTGCTTTTGAAACTCTTTCTTCATCCCTATTTTTTAAATTCTTGCATATGTTTCAAAATTTCCTTGTATGTTTCCCTATGTCCATCTCCCAGTCTTTAGTTCTTAATTCTTCCCTCTGTGTCCTGTACCCGATCATTTCTTCAGTTTTTCTTCCTCCGTCTTTGTCTCCCTGTCCTTCTGTGTTAGTTCTTGCCTGTGTTTCTTGTACCCTGTTGCTTTTTTAAATACTCATTCCTCTACTTCTATTTGGCTCCCTGTTTCTGTTTTTTATTTCTTGGCTATGTTCCTTTTCCCCTGTTGCTTTAGAATTTTTCCCCATCCCTGTCTTGTTTCTGTCTTGCTGGTCCCTTCTGCCTCACTCACTGTCTCTGATTTGTGCCTCCGTCTCTCTGTCCCTGTGTTTTTGTGTGCAAACGCTCAGCTCTCCTCTCTCTACGCTGGTTTCCTGCTCCCCATCTCTCTCTTGTTCGCAGTGTCCCATTTTTCAGGCTCCCTCTCCCTCTTTCTTAATGCTTTCCTGTATTTCTTGTAACCTGTTGCATTTCAATTTCTCTTTTTATGTTTCCTTCTCTCTGGTGTCCTGTTCCTCTTTTTTTAATTCCTCCCTCTGTCCTCTACACTGTCACTTTTAAAATTTTCTTTCTTGGTATCCTTCTATCCATATCCATGTCTTATTTTTTAAATATTTGTTTCTTTCTTGTATCCTGTTGCTTTTTAAATGTTCTGTCTCTGTTTTAGTTTTCTGTTGCTATTTTTTAGACATTTTCCGTTTGTTTCCCTTTTCACTTTTAAGCAAAAAATACTGCTTTTAAGATGTTCTTTCTGTGTCTGCTTTTTGCCTTTTAATGTCTGGTTTTAATTATTTCCTCTTGGTTTTCATGTTTAGATTTTCTTTTTACTTCTCCATTTTAGTTTGCTTTTGGCACTTAATTTTTTTCCTCGTTTCCCTAGTCACCCTTGCTTTTAAAATTCTCTGTCTACTTTTATCTCATTCACTTGTCTGTCTCTTGCTGCCTTTTCTTTTGTTTCTTGTATCTCCTTAGCGCCCTCGCTTTTTCAGTTTTCTTTCTACATCTGTTTTAGTTCCCTGTGCCTATTTCATAATTTTTCCTTCATTTCCCTAATCCAAATTGCATATTAAATGTGTTTTCCTGTGCCTGTTTTTATTCTTTGCTGGTTTTTAATTGTCTTGTTTCTCATTAGTGCTGTTGCTTTTCAAATTTTATTTCTAAACGTTTAAGCTTACTGTCCGTATTTCATAATTTTCCCTTTGTTTCCCTAATACCTAATTCTTTCTACGCCTACCGTTACTCCTTTGCTGTATTTTACTATTTCTTGTCTTTCCTTAGTGCCCTTGTAGTCAAATTTTTCTCTATCTCTATTTTACTTCGCCATTGCTGCTTGTTGCGAAAACGAGGAAATCAATCCGGTCTTGTGTGACCGGCACCAAATATGCAACAGACACAAATCGGGAGACAAATCGTAATCGTTTATTTACAGCAACATTTACAGGTTCTTTTGGGTTGCCGGTGATAAATTAAAAGCTACAGGTATGATACAAGGTTTGTCACTAATATAACACCACCACCACCACACACCATACGCACACTAACAACTTGCCTGCTGTAGGCCTGGCCGCCTGGCAAATAGACAAGCCCATCGAACAGGGATACAGTGGGACAAGAGGCAGTAAAGTCACGACAAACAAGAAGCAAGGATACACTCAGGAAAGCACAGAAATGCACCTGAGGAGAAAATGTGAAATACACACAGGGAGGACAAGTATATCTCTCAGTGGTAGCTGAGGTAAATAATCTTATCCACACGGTATCCTGAGTGGCGGGGATGGAGGAGGAGTGAATTCGTCAATCCATCCGGTCGTCAATATGGTTCTGAGTTGATCCTGTCTCGATTTTGGGGCCGAAATTGGACTGATATTTATACTCGAATTTTTACATGACATCACCAGGGTATACGTGTGGGTGGGGATGACTACAGACAATCTTAATCGCTTTTGTTAATGCCACGAAGTCCGTTCATGGGTGGAGGTAGTGGCTCCCTTTTGTTTAGGACAAAGAACAGGGGACTGGGACCATGAGGCCTCTGCCCCATCTCACACTCCTCCACATAACACCAGACATCAATCTCGTGACGGTTGACCCCTGCCCAGTGCTTCCACCTCGCCCAATGCTGAATTTCATGTTTCCAGGCATGCAGCTACATGGTGCACGTGACTTGGACTTTTGGTTAACTTTGCGCTCTCTACGCTGTTTTCGAACTTTTAAAAGATTTTTCTGTCCTCGGAGACCGTAGGTGCTACCGCCCTCTCTGCTGCCACCCTGTGACCGAAGTGCGGTACTGCAGCCTGGAAACCGCGCATGCGCTTTGGTGGCGCGTTGCCGTCCTCTCTGCTGCCACCCTGTGACCAAGAAACGGTACTGCAGTCTTCAAAGCGCGCATGCGCTTTGGCTGCGCTTTGCGATGCTCTCTGCTGCCTCCATGCCACCAAGGGCTGGTACTGCAGCCCCGACCCGCGCATGCGCGGTGTCGCTCGCTGTTTCCACGCTGCCGTTCGTCCGCAGCGGCCATGCGACACCGCGGGGGCTGCCTGGCGCTGGCTGCTGCCTCCCGGTAGGGCAGCCCTGCTGCCGCTCCGCGGGCGCGGAGCCGGCGCTGCCCTTCCTCTCGTCGCCCCGTGCCCGAGGCGCGGTCCTGCAGCCCGGCGTTCGCGCGCCGGCTCGTCGTTGGTGGGCGGGGCAAGCGCGTGCCCGGCAGCAGCATGGAGGCGCGCTGGGGGAGGGCCGAGGCCACCGGTGAGGCGAGCGAGTCACCCCCTTCGGCGGGTGCGCGGGGTCTCCCGGTCGCCCGGCGGTGCTGTCCCGCTCCACACCCCCCCCCCGCCCCTGGTGTGCGTGCTTTTGCGCTGCCCCGCGGTGCTCCCGCCCGCCCCGGGATGTGTCTTCCCTGCTCCCCCCGCCCGGCAGGGGCGGGCTTTTTCGCATTCCCCCGCCCTGGTGGGCGCGTCTTCCTGCATCCAGTCGGCCCGCCGGAAGCGTCACTTCCGCCTTTCTCCCCGCCACCCCCGGCACGTCACTTCCTGTGTCCTGCACTCTGCAGTGCACCGCCCGGCAGTGCGAGTCACGGCAGGAGCGACGGTCGCTGAGCGTTGCGGGGCTGGGGCTGCGGCTCCACCGAGGCAGCGGGTGAGGGAGGACTGGGCGATCGGCCGGCGGGTCCCGGGGAAAGCCGTGAGGCGGGCGGCCAGGCCGGCGGGGCCCGTGTCGGGGGCGAGGAGCGGGGGGGCTGCGGCGGAGCCGCGACGTGTGGGAAGGAGCGGCGGGGGCTGCCTGGAGCCGGGCGGGGGGCAGCCGCGCCGTGTAGAGGGGGGCGGTGTCCCCGCAGAGCCGGAAGCCGGGCAGGCGCCTCTCGCGGCACGGCGGTCACGGGGCTCGGGGCTGCCGGGCGGCCCTGCCGGTGCGCCGGAGCGGGCCGGGCGGTGCTCGCGGTATCCGCGGCGGGGCCTGCTCGGTGCCGGGTAAAGGGGAGAGAAAGCGGCCGACCGGGGCTCCCGGGGACCCGGCCCGGCCCCTCGGGCAGAACCCTGCCCGGTCTTCTCGCCGCTGGCTGGCCGACCTGACCGGGCGGTTCCTGTTCCGCCGCCTCTTCCCGGCGTCACGTTCCGCGTCCCGCGAGGGAGATCCCGCGCGGGCGGATGCGGTCGGTGCTCGGGCGATGGCCCGTGTGGGGCTGGGGGAGCGCGGAGGGGCCGGGGCGAGTGGAAGGGCCCCCCCGCCCCTCCCCACCCAACCCCGGGAAACGGCCCATCTGCTGCCGGGGCAGAAAAGCTGGGGACAAAGCGCCGTTAACGGAGCACGGCTCGTTCCCCGGGAGGTCCCTTGGGAGTCGGGAGTGGGTTTTTTTTCCGGGTCGAGGAACAGACTTTCCACTGTGATAAGTGCAGAGCTGCCTGTTGCCACCTTGAGCGTTTCTCTTCTCTTGGTTCACCCTGATTTTATGGGCGAGATGGAGGTGGCCTTTTATTTTTAGATTCCCAAGTACATTGTCAGTAACCTGTGGTGTCAGGACAGGGAACTTTTGAGCACCTAGATGCCGGTAGAAATGTAACCAAAGAAACAGGATGAAAAGTGATGTTTAAACTTGGTTTATAATCGATTTTGTTTGTCCTGTGGTTCAGTCCACTTTCTGTTTTCCGTTCCATGGAAGTCTAGGACATTTATGTTAAAAAAAAAAAAAAAAAAAGCTTGTCTTTCCAAAAAAGGACTAGTCCTTCGTAGGACTGAGGTGTAGACTTGGAGAGTCTCTTAAAGACGTGATCAGAATTAAAGCCAGATTTCACTTAATGTTGCTGCTGTTTGTCTTTGCTTTTATTACTGTCCCCACCACTCCGTAATGATTGGGAACTCCGAATCATTTTTTTTTCCTTTTTTCAATCCATAATGCCTTTCTCTCACACCACCCCCCACCCCCAGGACTGTAGAGTACAGACCCTACATTTAAAAGTTAGTTCATTTCTTCACAAACGTGGAAGTCCTTAGAATTGAGTTCTGATGATTGAAACCATGGAAATGACGCCTGTCTGTCTTACAGATCCAGAGTATTTCTGATCGTGTACCCTCACAGGCAAATGTTGTGGGGATACGGATCTTCTGCACTTCATCCTCCAGCAGGACAATACGCTGAGACGGGGATGAGCTGTGAAGGGGCAGTTTCGGCAAGGAGGCAGTTGACGAGGGCAGGTGGGTCGCTGTACTCTTTAAGGAAAGTATTCAGCTTGGGGTGTCTAGGGTGAGGAAACCCTGGCTCTTTGTAGGCTTGAGAAAAGGTGCGTAGTTATTTGTGTGGATCTAGGGAATGGAGTTCCGGTGATACTGAAGCTGCCAATGAGTCAGAAGGAAAAAAGAAAGGCAAAGAGCGCCCTGTTTTCTGTGAAAACCAAAATCTCTAGTGGCCTGTCTCAACAGCTGTACCAAAGACGATGCAAAATACTTTTTCCTCTACTCGGTTGTAGTCTTTGCAAACCTTCACTGAAATAGGAAGCTTTCGATTCGTAGCCCGCTTTATGCTAAAAGGTGGTTTGTTTTTTTTTCCTCTCTCAGCAGAATGTCAACTGGCACCATTTAACTGTGGTGACCCTTTCTTCTGCCCTGGAGGTACAAGACTGGTGGAAAGGATCCCGAGTGGCCTGCAAGGACAAGGTACGTCTGCCACGTGTGTCTGCATTTTTCCCTGGGTACTTGTAGCACGGACTTTAAAGTGAACGTGAAGAACGTGCCAGCTCTCCTTCTCTAGTTTTGATAGGAAGTACTTCAGCAGAAACACTCAAAATAAAATAAGGTCTGTTTGGGAGCACTTTGTGCCTGTGCGAAGCGTACTCCCCTCCGTTTATTTCCTCTTCCTGAGAGCGTGCGTAGCCTTCTGTTTTGTGCGCTTGCTGAGAAACGATTCTGTGAGAATCGTGTGGTACTGAAAGGGGAAAGAAACTGTGCGTCAGAGTTTGGGTGTTCTGAAGAAATCGACTTCTATTCCAGATAAAAGCTTTCTGCTTTTTCAGTCATTAAGTGTTTAAAATATCTCATAGGGGTGCGTGAAAACCTGACTGAGATACTGACATCTGTACTAAGAGCAATCAAGGTTGTGGGTTGGGGTTTTTGTTGTGTTGTGTTGTTTTGTTTTGTTGTTTGGGGTTTTTTTGCTTGTTTGGTGGGGTTTTTTCCCCCCACCTCTCTCTGGCAAATTTTCCAGCGCCGTTTGGTAGCCTTAAGCATTGCAGCACTGGGTATTTGATTTCTGCATTGTGTTGTCATCCCTGTCCGTCATCGTCCTGTCCGTGCCGCCCCGCCCCCCCCCCCCCCAAATAATATGGGGATCTCTTATCTTACTAATTTTTTATAAGTTTCATTTCTGATAGGAAAAAAAAAACCAAACAGTTCATGTTGTGTAATATACAAATGGACTTGCCTTGTTTAAACTGTAACCGCCCGAGAGCTTCAGGGTACGATTGATGAGGGTGTTTAAGCAATTCGATATTTCTTCTATGTGTTTAAAAAGAGAGGCTGTTGAATGTTATGGGTGTTTTTCCTCATATTTGGAGGGAGCACTCTGAAGTACTTTATTTCTGTCTGGTTTTCAATGGCGCGTTTCCCTGGCCATTGGGTGTCATCTCTCCTGGGCGGTGCAGCTGCCCAGATGTCCCTCCTAATGGTGTAATGCACAAGAAACCCCCCAGTCGGATGGGAACGGTCTATTTTGGAGACAAGTGATTTAATAGTATCTGCTTGCAGCTGGGTGAGTGCAGTTAACGCAAACATCAAATCAAATACTTTTGTAGCGTAAGCATTTTTGTTGGATGTACATGAACATCCACGTGCCTTTTTGGTATAAAGTGAACGACTGAGATTTGTTCTTTCTTTAAAGAAAGTTTTAAAACTGACTTTATCATTTTTATTTAAAGTTTTACAATTCACTCTGCAGATTTATTGACTGAGCGAGACGTGCAGCAGCAGCGGTGGTGGCGCAAGGGCTGTAGCTGTTGCGGTGAGTCTGATGACGGTACGAGGTCTTCCTGTGGTCTCACGGGGGGGGTTATCTCCCCCCAGGGGTGCTGTGAGAAAGGGATGAGACGTTTTCCAGCACCATCAAGCGTGTTTGCTTTTATGCTGTGAATGCATTCAAAATTGTATTGATGAGTCTTAATATTGATATTTTTTTTTTTTTTTTTGAGCGTACCGATGGCTCTGGCTTTGAACAGACATGTTGTATTTTGAGCTGACCTCCTTTAGCTCAGCTACTATCCTATCCCTCATTCTCACTGAATTCCTCTGCTTACTCCTGCATTACTTTTCTGATATGCTGAGCCATAATTTGGGATTTGTGTTCTTGAGCTGCCGTGTTGTCTGGTGCTGCTCGGCAGCTCCCCCCGCCCAGGTTTGCCTGGGGGCCGCTCAGCGTGCTCGCCCGGCGGTGCCAGCCCTGCGGCCGGAGGGTCCTGGCTCTGTCTCCAGCGGGGACCCGCGGGTGCTGCAGCCGGGGCTGTCCGGTGCAGAGAGTCCGGGGCCCAGAGGGTCTCCTCCCCGCTGTTCTGCCCCCCTCCCCCCGCACATCCCTGCCCCCCCCCCCCCAAGTGATTCCCACGGAGATGTTGCCGCATGCGAGGTTTTTGCGGGACGTGCCCCCCGAACCCCCTGCCCTCCGACCTTGTGCCCCCTCCGCCCCGCCACGCTCGGCACCGCCCTCCCGCCGCCCCTCTGCTTCCGGACCTCGGGTGCCGCCTGCACCCCCCGACTTGCCCCTCGCCCCCAGCCCAAGCTCAGACCCGCCCCTTCCCTGCCCCGCCCCGCCGGGGGCGTGTCCTCCCGCCCCAGGGGCGCGGCGCCGAGTGCGCGGGGCTGCAGCGCCGGGGCCGCCCCGGGCACGCGCCGCCCGGCGGGCGCTGCTGCCGCGCGGCTGAAGCGCGATCCCGCAGCGCGGCGGGCGCGCCGTCGGCGGCGGGCGCGCGCGCGGTGCGCGGGTGTAGCATGGCGGCGGATGAGGGCCGAGGCCGGCGGTGAGGCGAGCGAGCACTTTCGGCGGGTGCGGGGGTCTCTGCTGGCCCCTGGGGGCGGCGGGACGGGAAGCCTCAAAGCCCGTGCTGCGGCGGGTTGCCGGTCTGCTCGGGGCGAGCCAGGTCAGGGCAGCCCCGGGGAGCTCCCGGGAGCTGGAGGGAGGGAAGAGGGGAAGGAGGCGGACGCCTCTCCAGGCACCGGGTGCCTTCCCAACTCACCAGAGCTCCCCTTGAGCCTCCCCCGGCCCCACTCGCCCCGTGCAGCTGCCCCCAGCTCCCGCACCTCCCCTGCAGCCTGTCTCGCAGCCCCAGGTCACCCTGTTGTGATGGCAGCAAGCTGGCCCTCGAATGCACTTGATTCTGCCTTAACGCGAATGCCATTAGCTGCAGTGCAGGGAAAAAGCGGCATCTCCAGAAGCTGCTGTGGAAGGAGGCGATTTGGCCGGGGATGATCTACGGTCAATCATGGTCACTGCTGCTTCTTTCTGTCTCCCAGAGGCTGCACTGAGGGCACAGTTGTCCCTTCCTCCCCTGGGGATGCTGTTGTCTGCTCCCACCTCACGCTTGCCTGGGTTGTCTCTGCCTGGCCTCACTCTCGTCGCGGCGTGGGAGCGAAAAGGGGTGGGTGGGGCGCTTGCTAGCTGTGGGCAGTGGACAGGAGCTGCTGCGGCTGAAGCTGGAGAGGCCAGAGAAAGGTAAAGAAGCCGGAGCTCTGGCCGGAGCTCTGTTGCTGCTCATGAGTTCCTCCCTCTCTGCCCTGTAGCCTGTTGTTTTTGTCCTTTCTCCGTCTTGCTTTCTCTGGCTCCCTGATGACGCTATTTTAATATTCCCTCCCTTCTTTTTGTATGCATCGCTATACTTTTTGCTCTCCAGCTTTTTTTTTGTTCTGGCTCCCCGTCCCTATTTCTTAATTCTTCCACCTGTAGTGTGTAGCTCTGTGGTTTGTACCATGTTGTTGTTCCCCCCAGCCCCGCCCCTTCCCTCCATCGTTGGCTGTCTTGGCTCCCTGTCCCTGTTGTTTCATCCTCCCTCTCTGCCCTGTTCTTTGTTGTCTTTCTCCATGTGTCTCGATCCAGCTTCCTGCCCCTGTTCTTCTTTCCTCCCTCTCTGTCATGCTGCCTGTCCCAGGTTTTTCCTGCGTCTCTGTCTTCCTTGGTCGGTCTCTGCCCTGCTCCCTTCTCCCTCTATCTGCTGCCTCTCTTCTTCTCTCCCTGCTGCTTCTTTCTCCACTTGTCGGGCTCTCTGTCCCTGTCCTTCGCTCACCATCCTGTTCCCTGCCTCACGTGCTCTCGCTGCACCCGCTACCTGCATGACTGAAGAAACATTCGCCGTCTCCTTTGACCTCCCGGCTGCGTTTGCAGTCCCTTCACAGCGGGCAAGGGGCTGTGAGGGAGCCCAGGGGAGGAGGTGCTGCGCTGCAGGGGTCGAGTGATGGCCCTCCGCTCCTGTGGCACGGCCCAGCCCTCGCCACAGCCGCTGCACGAGCTGTGGGCTCGTTGCCAGGGCCGCATGGCTGCCTGCGGGCGTCCGGCTCTGGCACCGTGCTCAGTGCTGCATCTGGTGAGCAGCAGGCCTCCTGCTGGCGGGCACCGCCAGTAACGGCAGCGCGATGCTGCAGGGCCTGTGAGATGGGGCCGCCGTGCCCGCTGCCGCCTCCCCGTGAGGAAAGGCCGCTGCTGCCCCCTGGGCACAGGGCTGGTGGGCGCGCTCTTTTCACCCGCCCGGCTCCCTGACCCCGTTTTCCTTGCACCGTGTCCCTCCAGGACTCTGTGTCCTTTCTTTATCTGTGTCTTCCCCTCTCTGTTCTTTTCCCGGTACCTCTTTTTCTCTGCTCCTTGGTTCCTCTCCCTCACCTTATTTTTCTCTTTCTGTTCCTCTGCCCAGCTCCCCATGGCTGTGTTTTCATTCTCCGTACCCGCTGCCCCAGCGTGGACTGCCGAGCGGTCCCAGGGAAGGGTGAGTGGATGGGCTCTGAGCCCCAGAGCAGGTGTGTTCCTGGCACTTAGATGGGTTTGCAAATAAACCCTCGCTCTGTCTCCTTTGTACTCACTGAGCGGCGGTCAGAGAGTCCAGGGGAGCAGGTACACAGCGGGGGTAAGGGGCCATGGCTGCAGCTGCGGGCTGGGGCCGGAGGAGCCCCGGAGGGAGCCAGCGAGGCTGATGGCGATGGCCGCTCTGTGTCACGGGGTCGCAGCCCCAGGGGATGGTGCTGCTAGGGCACGCCTACCCAAGAGTGCCGACAGCAGATGTCAGGCCCCGTCAGGGCAGCTCCCAGGGATTTTGTGAGCTGGTGGAGAGGAAGGAGGAAGAGGGGCAGTTGGCTGCCTCCGGGCACCTGGAGGCCTTCCCACCCCCTGGAAAAGTGCTCCAGCCTGCGCACCCCATGCAGCTGCCCACAGCTCCAGCACCTGTCCCGTAGCCCCTGACCACCCCAGACCCTGCCCTCGCAGCAGCAAGCTGACCTGCAAACGTGCTTTAATGCCCCGTAAGCGCGGGTGCCGTTGGCAATGGTCTGGGGCAGGAGGGGGCGTCCCCGGGAGCTCCTGCAGAAGGAGGGGTTCCTGCCTGGGGAAAGGGGTGGCCGTCGCTGTGGACAACAGTTGGCCGTTCTTTGTGTCTCCCAGGGGCAGCGCTGAGGACTTGGTTGCCAGTTCCTCCCTGGGGATGTTGCTGACTGCATCTGGCTCAGGTTTGTGTCCTTATTCTCCCAGTTAAAGTGGTTCCGTTAGTTTAATTCCCTGCCCGGTCACGTTGCTGGTGCCGCAGATGCAGTAGAAGAGCAGGTGTCGGCCTTTGCGGTACAGGTCGCTGTCTTTGCTCAGCACTTTGTACCCCATGACACGGAGGCAGGTGAGGAAACTCCCCGCTGCTCCTCCAGCCGCCCTTGTGTCTGCTGGGGGTCGCCCCAGCCCCTTTCCCAGGGGGTTGCAGGAAGGGTGGTGAGCAGGGCCCCGGGTGTACGAGCCCTGGCCTCTGCACAGGGAGCCCGTTCTGCTCCGGGGCTGCTGCGGTGCGGGCGCTCCGCTGGTCCGGTCGCTGGCGGCAGCTCTTGGAGCCGGCTGGGCTGCGTGGGCGTCGGGGGTTTGCTCACGGCAAGCAGCAGAGGCGTCGGTGTGAGGGAAGAGTTTCGAGACCGGCCGAGGTTCGGCTGTAGGCATAGTAGGAAGTACCCTTGTATGCAGTTGTTTTTGTTGTTTCAGGCTGGCGGTTTTCCGCTGAGGGTTTGGGGGTGGCAAAATGGTTTAATAGCCTGCCTTTTTTTTTTTTTTTTTTTAAATTTTAGATGCATTGCATTTTTCTGGAATTTCTGACTATGGGAGATGGAACCTTGTTTTTTTTCCCCACCGTTTTTACTGTGTGCTGTGTAAGTTGCTGATGTCTTGATCTACGCTCTTTTTTCTCTCTTAATAGGACTGATGGTGAGATTGTCCAGCGAGGGTTAAGGTGAGCATCTTGTACTCGCCTGTATACGGAGCTTGAGAGTTTCTTGAGAAGGCATCTTCCCCAGAACTTCTCAGAGAAGAGGGCCTGCGTTCTTTGCGCTGGTAACAGTCTCCAACCGGGGTCTGTCTTCTGTCGTAGGCCCGGGCACGTGAGCCTTCCCATTACTCCGTTTCTGACTTTTTCGTGACGCGCCCGATGAGACGTGTCGTAGTGCTGGTCACAGCAGTTACGTTTCCATGTTGTTTTTCACCTGTGTTGTGTTTAGCACCGGTTTCTGTGGTTGTAAGGTGCCTGTGTTAGATCTTTCAGCCGCCGTGGTTTTTCCGTCAGCTGACCGCCGCTGTGATTCCTTGAGGGGTTTAGTGGTAAGGAGGCGGTTGGTGGTGCTTGTTCCGTGTGCGCTATACTGCACATTAATGAGGTCTCGATGCTCCGGAGGTTTATTCTTTTGCGGTAGGCGGGCGCATCGGTAGCCGCACCGAGGGTCTCGTGCTCCTCGACTCACCGGGGTACCGCCGACCGAGCGCTCCCCGTCTCGCGTGAGAAGCTCCACACACAGATCTGTCCAGCACGTCTCGTGTCCGAGAAGGTGACGGGTGGTCCAGGATGCGCTGGGGTATCCGCTGTCGAGCGGTCTGTTCTCACGGAGCCCTCTTCTGGGACGACGACTTCTCCGCATCCTGTGGATGTTGGGTCTTGGGGCCCGGCTTCTCGCGCGTCCACCGTTGCGGTTGCGGCCGCGGCCGTATCTTTTCGTCAGGAGCCGTGGTGTTTGACTTCCGGGGTGGAAGGTGCTAAGGGTCGTACGCGTAGGGCCAGGTGTTGCTTTGGCTTTGGTTTTCTGTGATGGCTGGCTGGCTGTTGTTGGAGTCTAGAGGGTATTCCTACATGGAAAGGAGATCTCCGGAACCGTTAAGCTGTTGCTCCGCATCCGGGTGACTCGTTCGATGCCGTTTTCAGATGCAGTGAGACGAGCCGTGCACCAAAGGGTTAGAGGAGGGGCGGGGGAGCGGCCATAAGAAGGTGGGTCGGCACGCGGTGTCAGCGGGCAGATGCGGCCGATGGCTGTGTGAGCAGCTGACAGGTCTTGGTAGGTTTGTTGTATTCCAAAGGCACAAAGTAGCGAGCGAAGCGGGGTATCGGCACTGCGGGTGGCTGGGGCGAGGTGAGCTGGGACTGGTGGGCTGCAGCAGAGAAGTTACTTTTCAGGCGTTGTGTTGTTTGTGAAGTTTATAAGCATCCCTTATTGGTTGTGTTTTACAGGTGGTACCGGAGCCTCAACGCGGCAGCTGGCAGAGGTAGGGTGGGTGGGCGGCCGAAGTAGAGGAGGAGGAGAGGGGAATGGGCATGGGCAGGCTGTGGTTTCGGGCGGTATCTCAGCACGTGCCTTTTGTTTTGGCTTTCGCAGGTCACGCACGTAGCCTCGGAGGGGCGAAGCTGCGCGCCGACCAGCGGCCTGAGGAGGCGAGGCGGTTGTCAGCCGGGCTGGCGTCCAAGAGCGGAGCATCCTGCGGCAGCTCGGTCAAGCGTTTCTGTGCGGTTGTGCAGGTGTTACGCAGCTGCCTTTGGAGTTGGGTGAGCTTTTGAGGTGGTGAGCTAAGGAGCAGCAAGGAGGAGCGTGGGGCTGGTGATTTCTCCCAAGCGTGACGGTATTTCTCTGTCTGTTGCTACCTTAGGTGCCGCAAGCGATGACAGCTGCAGCGTCCAACACGGGAATCTGTGCGGAGCAGTTGAGCGGAAGACCACGTTCCTTTTGAGGAGGAGGGTGTTTCGAGGAGGTCTGTGGTGACCCGTGTGACAACTACCGCTGTCAGTGGTGTGTGTGTTTTTTTTTTTTTTTTCTGTAGGCGATGAGGAGGAACGTGGCAACTGCAGGAGTAATCAGGTTAGTTGATGTGGTTTCTGCTGAGGATGGACGCGGATCCCCAGCCCTCTGGAAGCGAAGCTGAGGGACCAGAGACCGTTGTCCTGCAGTGCGTAACTTTGATTTCAGTTGGAAAAGGGATTTTCCCGGAATGGAAATCTTTCTCCTTCAAAGAAATTGCGTTGTACGAATTGCCTGTCGGACTCTGTGTGCTTGGCTGTAGAAGTCATGAGCAGTGAGACTTTTTGCCCTCTTTTGAAAAACAAAACAACAGCAAAGTCAATTTGTTTCCGAAGACTGAAGCACAGCAGGTGTTCCAAAAGTGGATGGCGTCGCTGGTCTTTACATTCTCGGTTGCAACGGTCGAGATACGATTAAAAAGTGTTCCTCTGCGTGCTTTGGTACAGCCAGAAGCCTTAGCGCATCTGCCAGTCCTGTTCGGTGGCCTTACCTGTTGCAGCCCTGGGGATTTGAATTTTTTTTTTTTTTTTTCTTTTTAATGAGTAAAACCATGTGGGGGATGTATTATTTCACTGATCTTTTCCTATCATATATGAAACTCTAGAGAAAGTTAAAATTGTATAATTGGCAGAACGACTAACGCGGTTTAAACTCGCTGCCAAATCAGTACAGCATGTAATTTATGAGGTGTACTTAAGCGGTCAGGGGTTTCTCTAACTCTTTCCAAGCCAGAGGCAGCTGCATGTTACTGAGTTTCTTCCCTGTGTTCTGACAGAGCGCTCTGAAGTACTTGGTTTCTAATCATGTGACATGATAGAACAAGGTGGGGCAGGAGCAGAGTCAAATAACAACTGTGTATTTTGGAGACAGGTGTAAGCATAGATCTAGATGGGGGTGTACAGCCTTGTCCTGCAGCAGCGCTCTAAGGAAGGGCATCAAACATGAGCAAGAGCAGTTGCTTTTCTGCTAAGAATGGGTTGGAAATCGTATCTGTGTGTCTTTCTATGGAGTGTTAAGTATTCAAATCACTCTGGTTTGTAGAGGATGCGTCTGTATTTCGGGCTGGTCTCCTTCAGTTCGACTGCTCTCCTGTCCCTCGTTCTATTGAATTCCTCTCCTTGCTTCTGTGTTGTTCTTCTAATGTGCTGAACTATGGCTGGGGCCTTTTGTTTCCCGATGTCTTGCTGTGAGTGTCCGGTGCTGTGCAGCAGCTCCCCCCCAACCCCCCCCCCCCTCAGGTTTGCCTGCCGATTGCTCAGCGCTCTCGCCCCGCAGGGCCAGCTCTGTCTCTGTCCAAGGGCTGCCCCGCAGGCACAGCAGCCACGGCTGTCCGGTGGGGAAAGGGGCAGTTGTTGCTCTGGGGAGCCCATCTGGGCGTGGTCCGGGACGGGGAACGTGGCAGAGCCGAGTGCGAGCAAGAGCCACGGCACCGTCCTTTGGCAGACGCCCCCCACCCCTCTGCTGTGCGGCAGCCGGCGTCGATGATCTGGCGGGGGGGCAGGCATCGAGCGTGGATTCTGTCTCGTGGGCTGTGGCAGGTGAGTGCTCGTCTGTGGGTTATGCCGGGGAGAGCCGTTGGTGTCGGTCATCCCCCACCCCTCTCCGGGTCCCCCTGTACCCCCAGTGTCAGAGAAAGACGCAGGTGCCGCTGCGCCGCTGTGACCCCACGGGGGTGCTGCGTGAAACGGCGCTTTGTGCTGCCTCCGCGTGGGTAGCCGAGGTACTGCAGGCGGGGGTACGCGCATGCGCGCTGGCGGCCCCTTGCGGCGCTCTCTACTACCACGATTTGACTAGGGTTGGGTACTGGGGCGTGGTACACGCGCGTGTGCGGCGACACCGATTTGTGGCTCTCCGCTGCCACCCTGTGACCGAAAAGCGGTACTGCAGCCCCGAAGGCGCTGCCGCGCTCCCTGCTGCCACGCTCCCTGCTGCCACCCTGTGACCGGAAAGTGGTACTGCAGCCGGGAAGCCGCGCATGCGCTATGGCAGAGCGTTGCCGCACTCTCTGCTGCCACCGTGTGAGCAAAGATCGGTACTGCAGCCGGGAAGCCGCGCATGTGCTTTGGCGGCGCGTTGCCGCGCTCCGTGCTGCCACCCGCGCATGCGCCATGGCGGCGCGTTGCCGCGCTCTCTGCTGCCACCGTGTGGTCAAAGGTCCGTACTGCAGCCGGAAAGCCGCGCATGCGCTTTGGCGGCGCGTTGCCGCGCTCTCTGCTGCCACCGTGAGAGCAAAGGTCCGTACTGCAGCCGGGAAGCCGCGCATGCGCTTTGGCGGCGCGTTGCCGCGCTCTCTGCTGCCACCGTGAGAGCAAAAGTCCGTACTGCAGCCGGGAAGCCGCGCATGCGCTTTGGCGGCGCGTTGCCGCGCTCTCTGCTGCCACCGTGTGAGCAAAGATCGGTACTGCAGCCGAGAAGCCGCGCATGCGCTTTGGCGGCGCGTTGCCGCGCTCTCTGCTGCCACCGTGTGAGCAAAGGTCCGTACTGCAGCCGGGAAGCCGCGCATGCGCTTTGGCGGCGCGATGCCGCGCTCCCTGCTGCCACACTGTGACCAAAAACCTGTATTGCAGCCCCGGCGGCGCTGCCGCGCTCTCTGCTGCCACCCTGTGAGCGAACAGCAGTACTGCGACACCGAAGGCACTTTTCGCGCTCTCTGCTGTCACCCTGTGACCGAAAAGCGGTACGTACTGCAGCCACGAGGGCGCTGCCGCGCTCCGTACTGCCACCCTGTGACTGAAAAGCGGTACTGCAACCCTGAAAGCACTTTTCGCGCTCTCTGCTGTCACCTTGTGACCAAAAAGCGGTACTGCAGCACCGACGGCACGCTGCCGCGCTCTCTGCTGCCGCGTTCTCTGCTACCACCCTGTGACCGAAACGTAGTACTGCAGCCCCGAAGGCTCTTTCCGCGCTCCCTGCTGCCACCCGGTGATCAAAATCGGTACTACAGCCCTGGCGGCGCTGCCGCGCACCCTGCTGCCACCCTGTGATTGAAAAGCGGTACTGCAGCCCCGAAGGCGCTGCCGCGCTCCCTGCTGCCACCCTGTGACCGAAAGTCGGTACTGCAGGCCCAGCGGAGCTTTCAGCGCTCCCTGCTGCTACCCTATGACCAAAAAGCGGTTATGCAGCCCCGGCGGCGCTGACGCGCACCCTGCTGCCACCCTGTGACCAAAAGACGGTACTGCAGCTCCGGGTGCGCGCTGCCGCGCTCTCTCCTGCTACCGCCTACAATGACTGGGCTACGCACCGGACGCTCTCACCTTTGTGCCTCGCGGCGGCCCCTTCCCCAGGGGATGTTTGGAAAGGGAGTGGGCGGGGCCTGGGGTAGATGAGTCCCGGGCTCTGCCCAGGGAGCTCTTTCTGTGCGAGGTGAGAGCTGTAGGATTGGGCAAGCTCCAGCAGCACCCACAGTAGAGACAGCCCTGGGATGCAGCTTGGGCTTTTTTTTAATTATTTGTCAGCAGTTTCATACGGAGTGTTAAGGGGTGATGAGAGGGTTCTAAAACACACAGCTTTTTTAACTGACAGTTTTGCTGTGGTTTTGTTATAGGTGCACTGGATTTTCCTGGAATTCTGAACTTCCTGCAGGATGGCAACTTGGTTTTTGTGACAAGTGTTTGTGACCCCATTTCCCTTCCTAGGACTGAAGGTGAGATTATCGAGTAGCATGAGGATGTGCACCACGTCTGCACCTGTCTATGCCCCCCCATACCCCTGTCTACCTTCAGGTGGGGTATTTCCCATGCCACCCCAATCTTTGTGGCCTTGACTCCTGTATGTGTGCCTGGCCCTACTTGTCATGTCCCTGCCTCCCATGGGCCTGCCTTGCCTGCTTTTTTTCATGGTAGGGATGGACAACGACAGGAGTATATGTAAGAAGGCACTCTTTATTAAGTTGCAAAAACCAAGATGGCTGAGATGGTGCAGCAGAAAAAGCATACCCTTTTATAACCTTTCTTATCTGTCCACCTGTTCATGCACTAAGGCTGCTAAAATGATTCGCTCAATAGCTTTGTCCATTCACCTCCATTCACATAATGATTGGCTGGAGCTCCTACTGTATTTCTCACTGTACCTACTGTTCTCTTGCCAAGTTTCTGCTCTGTGGTGTTACTTGCTCAGTCTCTTCTTGCTCAGTCTCTTATAACTTCCTCAAACTTGTTTACAACATTCTTCATCCACTTCTTCCGTCTTTTCAAGGGTATACTGGAATGCTGTCAAGGTCAACTTCATCTTCCTCAATCAGGTTATCCCCTACAGATTTTTGTACCCACTTTATGGGTGTGCATAGCTCACACCCTATCCTCCCCCTGTGCACCTGCCTCCCCCCCCCCCGCCCCCCCACCATGGGTGTGCCTTGCACCTGCCTCCGATTACCATGTTTTGTGTCCCCCCCCCCCCCCCCCCTTGTCCCTGCTCCATGCACCTGCCTTGCCCCCACCGCTACAAGAACTGCTGCTCCAGACGCAAACTGTTTTAAATAAACTGTTTGCATTCCAAACTTCGCTCTGGCACTTCCTTAGGCCCAAAATGCCATCACCAGTAGATATCAGGGGGAATGAGGGGCACCCAGCAGGGACACCCTGAAGTCTCATGGTTTCCATCAGGCTTTTCCAAGGGCAGGGGTGGGTGGGAGAGTGGAAAAGCAGTATCACTTTTTACATTTTCTTCCTACATCTCCCTCTTCTGAGCTCCTTGTCCCTGGGTGCTTGTTCTTGCCTGTGGCCCCTGTTCCTGATGGGCTCCAGGTGTGGCCAGTGGGGCTAATAACAGGGCCGGCCCTCCTGTGGGCTATAAAGGGGCTGCCTGAGGGAGCTGATAAAGGGAAATTGGGTGAGGAGGTAGCTGGAGGTGCCTCCAGCATGGAATGGCTCATCCCTGTGGTAAGGAAGGATCCCCCTGAGCTGTCCATGATGGAGCAGACCACCAGCACACGTTGCTGGCAGCTTGGTGCCTGCATCAGCTGTGTGTGTGAGCTGCTGGCCAGCCTGGCGGTGGAGGGGAGTTGAGAGAAAAGTGTTGGGGCGCTGAAGATCTGAGCTGGTGCCAGTAGCTGGGGTGAGTCACACGTTCTCTTGTGTGTGTCCCGGTCCATCTCTGCTGCCCTGCCTGCTGCTCCTTCCGCTGCCTGGGAAAGGGCTGCCCAGGGATGGGGAGGGCCAGCAATGGCTTTCTGTCCTGGCCCCTTTGCTGTGGGAGCCTGATGGACAGCCTACCACCTTCCTGATTGCACTGGGGCTTCCCCTCAAGCCAGGGGGAGAGGCAGGACTGGAAGAAAGTGGAGGCTGAGATGGGGTGCGAAGTCAGGGAAAATGTGGAAGTCAAGATGGGGGTGGAAATGGTGTCACTTCTTACATTGTCTTTGTAAGGCTCCCTCTTTTTGTCTTCCTGACCCTATGTGTTAGTTCTTGCCTCTGTTTCTTTTCCCCTATTGCTTTACAATATTTCCCTCTCCCTCGTACTGTCCCTGCCTTGTGGTCCTGCTGGTCCCTTTGGCCTCTCTCTCCTGCTCCTCCTCTCTCTTATGTATTCCTCCATCTCTCCCTGGGTTTTTTGCTCAGTGTCCCAGTACTCCTCTCTCTACGCTACTGTCCTGCTCCCTGTCCCTCTCCTGTTTGCAGTATCCTGTTTGCTGGCTGCCTGTCCCCCACCTCTTCTTTACCTTCCTCCTGCTTTTTCCCTTCTCTCCTGCTGCGTTTGCACACCGAGCCTTGTAGCCAGCTAAGTGCCAGGATTTGTTCTGGGCAGAGGTGAGTAAACTTTTCCTGCCTCCTCTGTGCCCCTGCATGGTTTTCAAGCCCCTGGGTGCAGAGCTCGTGGCTGTGGGCAGGTGCCAGGGAGGGGGCCATGTGCTGTGGGGCTTTGCCCAGGCCCCTGTTCCTGATGGGCTCCAGCTGGGGCAGGTGTGGCCAGTGAGGCTAATGATGGGGCTGGCCCTACTTTGGGCTATGAAGGGGGCTGCCTGGGCATGCCTGCCTGCAGGAGCTGGCTGAGGAGTCAAACCAAGGGGCTTCCACAGGCAACTGTCTCCAGCTGGTCCCTGTGGCAAGGAAGGATCCCTCCCACCCATCCACAACAGAGAATGCCACCATAACACAGCACCAGGACCTTGGCGGCTCTGTTGGCCACACGTGTGAGCTGCTGCATGTCCAGGAAACCTCGTGAGAGAAGTGCATTGAGTCACCCACTGCCTACTCCTAAGGTCAGGCAGCTGGCACTGTGGAGGAGGAAGGGGCAGAGACAGAGAGAAAAGCCTCGGGGTGGTGAAGGTCTGCCGTTGGCACCAGGAGCCACGTGTCCCCTCGTGTGTGTCCGGGCCCATCCCTGCCCTGGTTCTCTTGATCTCTGCCTGCCTCCTTGCCTGTCCCTGCCTCTGTCTGCCTTTCAGGTTGTCTGGTTCCACAAAGCTTTTTGCTCTTTTGCTAACATTGCCCTGTAAAGTGTCACCTTCTACCTTTCCTTTCTATGTTGTTTTTTTTCTGGCACCCCACCAGCTCTGATTTCATTCTTCATCATTGCTTGTGAAACTGGCATTTCTAGGTCCCCTCTCTCTGTGTCTCAGTTTACCCAGTTCCCTATGATTGTGGGAAGGGTGGTGGTTGGGGCCTGGGGTAGATTAGCCCTGAGCTCTCCCAGGAAGCTCCTTCTTACATGCGAGGCAAGAACTCTGGGACTAGGCAGGGTCCAGCAGCACCCACAGTAGAAAGTGCCCTGGGATGAAGCTTGGGCTTTTTTTTTTCTTGTTTTTATGTCAGCAGTTTCCTAGGGGGTGTTCAGGGGTGACGAGGGTTTTAAAACCCTCAGCTTTTTTAAACTGACAGTTTTGCTGTGGTTTTCTTCTAGGTGCACTGGATTTTCCTGGAATTCTGGACTTCCTGCAGGATGGCAACTTATTTTTTGTGACAAGTGTTTGTGACCACATTTCCCTTCCTAGGACTTGAAGGTGAGATTATCAAGCAGCCGTGAGGATGTGCACCACGTCTGCACCTGTCTATGCCTCCCCCCACCATCCCCCTGTCCGTGCCTGCAGGTGGGGTTTTTCCCATGTTACCCCTAACTTGGTGGCCTTGCCAATGGTGGGTGTGCCTGGCCCTAAATCCACCCGGCCCGGCCCCCCTCGTGGGCGTGCCCTGCTTCCCTGCGCCCCGCCCCCCCGTGGGTGTGCCTTGCTTTTCTGCGCCCCACCCCAGCACCGCCCCCCCCGTGAGCGTGCCTTGCTGCTTTGCACCTCGCCCCAGCACCGCCCCCCCCATGGCCTCGCAGACAGTGGCCGTGCCCTGCCCTGCCCCCACGCCCTCCCCTTCCCGGGTTTGCCTTTGTTGTCCTGCACCCCACCCCAGCACCGCCCCCCCGTGGGCGTGACTTTTTTGCCCCATGCCCCACCCTCCCGTTGGCGTGCCTTGCTGCCCACCCCCCCTCGCCACCGGCACCGCCCCCCCTTGTGTCCCATCCCCACCACTTGCCCGGGGGCGGGGCCTCTGCTCAGGGAGCTCATTCTGCTCTGGGGCTGCTGGCGCTGGCAGCTCCAGACCCAGCTGCCTCTGCGGCCATGGGGCTTCGGGCGCGGACAGGAGCGCAGGCGGCTGCGGCAGGGAAGAGCTGCGGCCGGGGACACCAGGCCACCCCTGTACTCCTCAGGCCCCCAGCGGCTCCAGCCCCTCAGCGAGGACCAGATGTGCTCCTGGGCCTGGCCAGGCCCTGCCGGGACGCGTTCCACCCCGTCGGGCCCCCTGCCACCAGCTACGCCGAGCGCTGCTGCCTCTCCCCAGCCCCGGGGGCGCCAGGGCCAGAGGTTGTCGTCCCCAAGTGGGGTCACAGCATCTTTGGGGGGGGTCGATGGCACCGACGCCGAGCCATCCTGCAGCCGTCTTTTTGGCTTTGCACCGCAGGCATCTCCGTAAGCTGTCCGAGTTCCTCCCTCCCCTTCGTGTGCCCCTCAGTCCCCTCCATTTCCCATCCAGGCACCAGAATCAATCTGCGTGACAAGTGGCCTTCTCAGAACCACGGGCCTTCAAAGGGCCTTCTCTCACCTGCCTAGTCCTCTCAGAAGGACACGGGCGTTGCTCTGTGTGGACTCATTTGTCTTTCCTGGCACCTCTCCTGAGGTGCTTTGTCACTTGTTTTGGTTCGAGTCACTTCAGTGTTACTTAAGGTGCTTGGTACAGTTCCTGATGCTTTGGGGTTCTTTTCCCCGACGGTTTTTCCCTGGTTTTGGTTTTTGGTTTGGGTTCGGTTTGGTTTCAACCCTATCCCGGTGTTTTCTGTCCTTTGGGACTTATTTCTGTTGAGGGAGGCAGATGGAGAACAGTAGGAGTCTCAGTGTCTTACAACTGCTGGTGATCTACAATATTCACTTTGCAACCAGAGAGCTCAGAGAGGGGGATTCTTGCAGGCTGTAATTCGGCTTTGTCATTCGGTCCCGTCCAGAATGTAGCGCTGGTACAAGTTCTGCAACAGACAGGAACGGGTCTAGCCTTGTTACGCGGGCTTTCTTTTTCCTTGCAGGTTGGACTTGAGACTTGAAACGGCATTTTCCTTCGCTAAAAAAACACGCCCCAGACTCGGCAGCGTCGCGGATTTCGCCGGACCGCGCCGCTGGCAGAGCCGGCGGCCGACGGGGTCGCGGGCGCTCGGCACTGCGTCGGCCGGAGGCTCCCGTTGGCGCAGCAGCGACGGTCGGGGGCGGCGCAGCTGGACAGCCGGAGGTTTGGTGTCGCGGCGTATCTGCTGTGCGCGGGTTCGCTTCCCCGGGATTTTGGGCTGCTCTGGAAAAACGGGTGGCGGAGCCGGAGAGAAGAGCGGGCGGTGGCTACAGGCCGAGTCGCCGCTCGGGGAGGGTGCGCTCCGCGGAGCTTCAAACTTTGGAGACGGAGCGCAAAACCGTCGAGCGTCCCAAGTGGACCGCGGCAGGCGTCCTCGCTCCGGTCGCGTCGAGGCGCTCCGGTGGTTTTTCCTGGGGAATTCCAAAGTGGTCAGTTTCTATTAGTTTAATTTTTACCGCTCGTTTACGCCAAAACGTTTAAAATAAGAATGTCCGTCACAGTAACCAGAATAGTCTTTGGGAGCAAATACTGCCCGTCGTCCGCTCTAGCTATTGCTTCCCACTCTGCAGACAGTACTTACTCCCCATCGATGTAATCAAAGGGCAAGCAGCAGAATATCAACAACAGAGCACTAACTGGAAGTAATACCTGTAGCGAAACAACTCTAACAGGAAAAGAAAAAAATCACGCGTCCTAGTTAATCCACTTCGTGGTCAAGTCACAAAATATTAGAGCGCGCCTAAAGAGAAGAAATATTACCTAGGATTGAGTAATGACTAAATTTAGTGGCAGATATTACTTAACGAACCAGGCAGTAATTATTCCCAGTCCGTATTGCAATTCAAAAAATTAATAGTTTAGAGACCCTCTTCAAGTGATAAAGACAGAAAACTAATTGGGAGTCGTTAACAGCTCCATTTAAACATAACCACTGCTAAACAAATTGAACTGGAAACTAATTGGGAGGCTCTAACGCTTAAACGATCACACTGCTGTAAGCAAGCTGGGAGGCAACAGTGACTCCTGCTTAGAACCAAAAGAGTAATCGAAGCTTTAGATTTTTAGATAAAGAGAAATAAAAAAAGGAATCGTTCAATAACGGCTACGTTTAAACGTAGGTACTAAGAGAATTCCCGGGCGGTGGTGAACTAACATAACGCTAAAAGACTTAGATTTAAAATAAAAGGAAAATTAGAAAAACAACAGGGAATCACGACTGCCAAAATTTAAACATAGCCGTTTGGGGGGAGAGGAGGGGACGGGTACCAATTCCTTCCAAGTAGAGCTAAAAGAAAAAAACGACGCCAATTAAATCCGACGAACAAAAACTTAGATTTCATTTTAGAAACAGACGGAACGCTAACTGGGCATCATGAATGCCCGTTTAACAATACTAGCCATCTTAAACTGATGCACTAAAGATACCCCCGCAGCACCATCAGATGAAAATTTTCTCATTAGGAAGCAGAAATAGAATACCAATTGGGAGCAGTTTAGGGTAACGGTCGTCGTGAACGTACCCCTAATTAGAGTCCTAATTCACAATCCGAAACCGTGATTTCCAACGGTAATGAACCTTTTCCTCTTGTGTCAGTCCGGTGCCTGCGCTTTGCTCCTGCTCCCTTCAGCAGCGGTACACGGAGCGCTCGCCGGCTGTGAGCCGTTCGTTCACCGCCGGCTGTGAGCCGTTCGTTCACCGGCTTTTTGTACCAGTCAACTCTTCAATCGGGCCATTTAAATAACAGACTATTATCTCAAATTCCAGCTCAAACGCGTGGCACGGACTAACGGCGCCCGAGGACCATGCCATTTACTAGTGTCGCCCCGGAGCTGAGCCTGGTTATTGTGAGGCTCTTCTCGCAAGAGCCCCTCACGCACGCACGCACGCACGCAGGTCCCGTCACCGGTGGCCAGCGCCGGCCTAACCGCGGACCGGCAGGGCCGGCGGAGAAGCTGCCCGGAAGCCGTGGAGAGCGAGACGGATTCAACAGCGATTCCTGCCGAAACACGCAAGGAACGCAGCTCTGCACGGCGGGGCGGCGGCCTGTCCCCTCCTGCCCGCGCGGCCCCATCCCCGCCGCGGGCAGCCTCAGCCTTCACAAGATGGCGGCGCCATACACCCCCCCCCCCCCCCCTCCAAGCACCGGCCGCAGCTCCGGAGAGAAACGACGCGGATGCGGCCCCGAGACGGCGGCGCCGCCACCGCGGCCGGCGGCGGCACTCGTTTCGCGGGGGACTCACCGGCTCCTCCGGGGCTCCGGCAGGCTCCCGCCGCTTCCCCGCGGTCCTCCATGACGCCGGAAGTGCCCCTCAGTCCTCCGAACTTGCGCTCTATGGGCCCGCAGTCCTCCAGGATGCCCAAGTGCCGGTACGGTGCGGGGGGGCCTGGAGTAGATGAACCCCGGGCTCTGCCCAGGGAGCTCCTTCTGTGCGAGGCGAGAGCTGTGGGACTGGGCAGGGTCCAGCGGCACCCACAGGAGAGAGTGCCCTGGGATGCAGCTTGGGTTTTGTTTGGGTTTTTTAATTTTTTTTTTTACGTCGGCAGTTTCCTAGGGGGTGTTCAGGGGTGACAGGAGGGTTTTAAAACACACAGCCTTTTTAACTGATAGTTTTGGTGCTGTTTTGTTCTAGGTGCACTGGATTTTCCCAGAATTCTGAACTTTCTGCAGGATGGCAACTTGTTTTTTGTGAGGAGTGTTTGTGACCACATTTCCCTTCCTAGGACTTGAAAGTGAGACTATCGAGCAGCCGTGAGGATGCGCACCACGTCTGCACCTGTCTATGCCCCCCCATCCCTCTGTCCGTGGCTGCAGGTGGGGTTTTTCCCATGCCACCCCCAACTTGGTGGCCTTGCTAAGGGTGGGTGTGCCTGGCCCTACTTCTCGTGTCCCTGCCTCCCATGGGTGTGCTTTGCCTGCTTTGTGTACCCTCTTTATGGGTGTGCATAGCTCACACTGTTGTCCTCGCCCTGTGCTTCTGCCTTGCACCTGCCTCCCATGGGCATGCATTGTCCCCCCCTTGTCCCCGCTCCATGCAGCTGCCTTGCCCCCACCTCTCCAAGTATTGCTGCTCTAGATGTACAGCACCAATAAACTGTTAACATTCCGAACTTTGCTCTGGCACTTCCTTGGGCCCCAAATCCCTAAGACTACCCCAAAATGCCATCACCAGTAGATGTCAGGGGGAATGAGGGGCACCCAGCAGGGACACCCTTAAGTCTCATGGTTTCCATCAGGCTTTCCCAAGGGCAGAGTTGGGTGGGAGAGTGGAAAAGCAGCATTACTTTTTACGTTTTCTTCCTACATCTCCCTCTTCTGAGCTCCTTGTCCCTGGGTGTTTGTTCTTGCCTGTGGCCCCTGTTCCTGATGGGCTCCAGGTGTGGCCAGTGGGGCTAATGAGAGGGCTGGCCCTGCTGTGGACTATAAAGGGGCTGCCTGAGGGAGCTGGTAAAGGGGAACTGGCTGAGGAGGAGGTGGAGGTGCCTCCAGCATGGAATGGCTGGTCCCTGTGGTGAGGAAGGATCCCCCTGAGCTGTCCATGACGGAGCAGACCACCAGCGCTCGTTGCTGGGAGCTTGGTGCGTGCATCGGCTGTGTGTGAGCCGCTGGCCAGCCTGGCAGTGGAGGGGAGTTGAGAGAAAAGTGTAGGGGTGCTGAAGGTCTGAGCCAGTGCCAGGTGCTGGGGTGAGTCACACGTTCTCCCATGCACATCCCGGTCCATCTCTGCTGCCCTGCCTGTCGCTCCTTCTGCTGCCTGGGAAAGGGCTGCCCAGGGATGGGGAGGGCCAATAATGGCTTTCTGTCCTGGCCCCTTTGCTGTGGAAGCCTGCCAGGCACCCTGCTGCCATTCCGATGGCACTGGGGCTTCCCCTCAAGCCAGGGGGAGGTGGCAGGGCTGGAAGAAAGTGGAGGCTGAGATGGGGTGCAAAGTCAGGGAAAATGTGGAAATCAAGAGTGGGTGGAAATGGTGTCACTTTTTACATTGTCTTTGTATGGCTCCCTCTTTTTGTCTTCCTGACCCTATGTGTTAGTTCTTGCCTCTGTTTCTTTTCCCCTATTGCTGTAGAATATTTCCCTGTCCGTCGTCTTGTCCTTGCCTTGTGGTCCTGCTGGTCCCTTTGGCCTCTCTCTCCTGCTCCTCCTCTCTCTTATGTATTCCTCCACCTCTCCCTGGGTTTTTTGCTCAGTGTCCCAGTACTCCTCTCTCTACGCTACTGTCCTGCTCCCTGTCCCTCCCCTGTTTGCAGCATCCCGTTTACTGGCTGCCTGTCCCCCACCTCTTCTCTATCTTCCTCCTGCTTTTTCCCTTCTCTTCTCTCCTGCTGTCCTGCTGCGTTTGGGCACTGAGCCTTGTAGCCAGCTCAGTGCCAGGAGTCGTTCTGGGCAGAGGTGAGTAAACTTTTCCTGCCTCCTCTGTGCCCCTGGATGGTATTCAAGCCCCTGGGTGCAGAGCTTGTGGCTGTGAGCAGGTGCCAGGGAGGGGGCCATATGCTGTGGGGATTTGGCCAGGCCACTGTTCCTGACGGGCTCCAGCTGGGACAGGTGTGGCCAGTGAGGCTAATGATGGGGCTGGCCCTGCTTTGGGCTAGGAAGGGGGCTGCCTGGGCATGCCCAAATGCAGGAGCTGGCTGAGGATTCAAACCAAGGGGCTTCCACAGGCAGCTGTCTCCAGCCGGTCCCTGTGGCAAGGAAGGATCCCTCCCAGCTGTCCCCAACAGAGCATGCCACCAGCACATGGCACCAGGACCTTGGCGGCTCTGTTGGCCACACGTGTGAGCTGCTGCATGTCCAGGAAACCTCGTGAGAGAAGTGCATTGGGTCACCCACTGCCTACTCCTAAGGTCAGGCAGCCAGTACTGTCGAGGAGGAAGGGGCAGAAGCAGAGAGAAAAGCCTCGGGGCGGTGAAGGTCTGCCGTTGGCACCAGGAGCCACGTGTCCCCTCGTGTGTGTCCGGGCCCATCCCTGCCCTGGTTCTCCAGATCTCTGCCTGCCTCCTTGCCTGTCCCTGCCTCTGTCTGCCTTTCAGGCTGTCTAGTTCCCCAAAGCTTCTTGCTCTTCTGCTAGCATTACCCTGTAAGTGTCACCTTCTACCTTTCCTTTCTATGTCTCTTCCTTTCTGGCACCCCACCAGCTCTGATTTCATTCTTCCTCGTTGCTTGTGACAATGGCATTTCTAGGTCTCCCTCTCTCGGTGTCTCCGTTTATTCAGTTCCCTGTGATTGTGGGAAGGGTGGTGGTCGGGGTCTCGGGTATATGAGCCCCGGTCTCTGCTCAGGGAGCTCATTCTGCTCTGAGGTTGCTGTGGTGTGGGTGCTCTGTTGGTGCTATCAGCGGTGGCAGCTCAGGAGCTGGCTGGGATGTGTGGGTATTGCGGTTTGGTCACGGAGAGAAGCAGAAGCATCTGAGGTAAGAGTTGTGGGACTGGGCAAGGTCCAGCAGCACATAGAGAGTGCCGTTGGATTCCAGTTTGTTGGTTTTGATGTCAGCAATTTTATACTGAGTGTTCAGGGGTGGCAAGATACTTTAAAAACACAGATTTTTTTTTAAACGGAATTTTTTTTGTTCTAGCTGCACTGGATTTTCCTGGAACTCTGGACTTCATGCAGGATGTAACCTTGGTTTTTTCCCTAGTTTGGCTGACAGCTTTTCCCTTAATATGACTGAAGGTGAGATTATTTAGTATTAGAATGTGCAACATGTATGCACCTGTATATGCCCCTCCCTATCCACCTGTCCATGCCTCCGTGAGAGGTTTTTGCCCATGTGAGGCATTTCCCCTGCCTGGTCTTCTCGCTGCTGGCCAGGCATCCTGACCAAGAGGTTCCTGTTTCACCGCCTCTTCCCAGTGTCACCTTCCATGTCCCACGAGGTAAATCCTGTGCAAGCTGCTGCGGTTGTTGCTCGGGCGATGGCCCATGTGAGGCTGGGAGAGTGTGTGTGGAGGAACCGGGGCGAGTGGAAGGGTTCCCCCGCTGTAGGAGACTATCTAGCAGAGAGAGAGCATCCTTAATATGGACATAGAGGAAATAAGGGGTGAATAGTAGGTACTAACAGACACTGTCACATAGAACTTGTAACCAATCGCATAAGTAAGGTAACTGCATGCTGGGCGGATGGACAAAGTGAGATAGCCAATCTGAAAATGCATGATTACATGTACGGAAATAAAACAGTATATAAGATGCAGCCAAACGTTCAATAAATGGCTTTTGCTTGAAACCATATTGGTTGGTATGCAGAGTCCGTCCTTGCGCGACCACACCCCGCCCCTCCCCACTCAAGCCTGGAAAACGGCCCATCTGTTGCCAGGGCAGAAAAGCTGATGACAAAGTGCCATTAACAAAGCACGGCTTGTTCCCCAAGGGGGCCTTTGGGAGTTTGAAATGTTTTCATTCCAGGTAAAGGAAGAGACTCATCTGTGATAAAGTAAGAGCTGCCTGTTACCTTGTCTATTTCTCTTCTGTTGGTTCACCCTAATTTTATCGATGAGACGGAGATGGCCTTTTATTTTTAGATGCCCGAGTACATTGTCAGTAACCTGTGGTGTCAGGACAGTGAAGTTTTGAGCACCTAGATGCCTGTAGAAATGTAACCAAAGAAACAGGATGGAAAGTAATTTTTAAACTTGGTTTACAATTGATTTGGTTTTTTCATTAGAGCATTGATGACTGCTTGTCCTGTGGTTCAGTCCGCATTCTGTTCTGTGGAGTCCTCAGTCTAGGACTTTTACATGAAAAAAGAAGCTTGTCCTTCCAAAAAAAGGGCTAGTCCTTCGTAGGACTGAGGTGTAGACTTGGAGAGTCTCTTAAAGACGTGATCAGAATTAAAGCTGGATTTCACTTAACATTGCTGCTGTTTGTCTTCGCTTTTGCCGCTTTCCCCACTGCTCCATCGTGACTGGATAAATAAAATAATGTCTATCCTGGAGCAGGTTAGGCCAATGGAAAATGTACTTCCCTCTGTTTATTTTCTCTTCCTGCAAGCGTGTGTATTCTTCTGTTTCTGTGCGCTTACTAAGAAATGATTCTGTGAGAATTGTATTGTACTCAAAGAGGAAAGAAACTGTGCATAACAGTTCGGGTGTTCTGAAGAAACGGACTGTTTTCACAATAAAAGCTTTATGCTTTTTCAGTCTGTAAGCTTTTAAAGTATCTTTTAGGGGTATGTGAAAACCTGACTGAGACACTGACATCTGTACTAAGAGTGATCAAGGTTATTTTCTTTTTTTTTTTTTTTTTTTTTCCGGCACATCTGCCAGTCCTGATTGGTAGCCTTAGGTATTGCAGCACATGGGGATTTGTTATTGGGATGAGGAAAAGGCTGAGGTACTTAATGCCGCCTTTGCCTCAATCCTTAATAGTCAGACTAGTTACCCTCAAGGTAATCAGCCCCCTGAGCAGGAGGACAGGGATGGAGACCAGGAGAATTCCATCATAATCCAGGAAGTGGTACTTAATGACCTGCTCTGCCAATTGGAAACTCACAAGTCTATGGGGCCGGATGAAACACACCCGAGAGTGCTGAGGAAGCTGGTGGAGGAACTTGCCAAGCCACTGTCCATCATTTATCAGCAATCCTGGTCAACAGGAGAAGTCCCGGAAGACCGGAGGCTTACCAATGTGACGCTGTCCTAGGTTACAGTGTAAAATGTGCTAAAAGAAAAAAAAAAAGTATTCTATTACCATGCTAAATAAAAACTGAGATCTTGAACACCCTAGCAGCCTTCTTCCACTGGATTCACAGAGGAGTTTTTTCCCCCCACTGGAGTTCCAGAGGACAAGAGCTACCTACCTACCACTGGACCTTCGGAGGAAGACCAGACCCTTTTACAAGATCGCTGCTTCAACAGAACTACATCCATCGCTTCAGGAGGACTGCAGCCACCACCTTTTCGGACTGCTACTGCCACCCTGACAGGGTGTCAGGTTGTATTTCTGACTCTGTCAGTGTAAACCAGTGGGTTGTTTTTTTTTCCCTGCCTTGTGTTATTTTTATATATATATATATAAGTAAAGAACTGTTATTCCTATTCCCCATATCTTTGCCTGAAGGCCCGTTAACTTCAAAATTATAATAATTTGGAGGGAAGGGGGTTGCATTTTCCATTTCAAGGGAGGCTCCTGCCTTCCTCCGCAGACACCTGTCTTTCAAACCAAGACAGACGCTCGTCTCCAAGAAGGGCTAGAAGGAGGATCTGGGCAACTACAGGCCCGTCAGCCTGACCTAGGTACCGAGCGAGATTATGGAGCGGTTCATCTTGGGTGTGCTCGCAAGGTAAGTGCAGGATATCCAGGGAATCAGGCCCAGCCAGCATGGGTTCATGAAAGGCAGGTCCTGTTTGACCAACCTGATCTCCTTGTATGATCAGGTGACCTGCCTAGTGGATGAGAGAAAAGCTGTGGATGTTGTCTCTCTGGACTCCAGTAAAGCATTTGATGCCGTTTCCCACAACATCCTATTGGACAAGCTGGTGGTTCATGGCTTAGACAGGTGTACTCTTCGCTGGGTTAGAAACTGGATGCATGGCCGAGCCCAGAAAGATTTGGTAAATGGAGTTAAATCCAGTTGGCGACCGGTCACAAGCGGTGTTCCCCAGGGCTCAGTATTGGGGCTGGTTTTGTTTAATACATTTATCAACGACCTGGATGAGGGGATCGAGTGCACCCTCAGCAAGTTTGCAGATGACACAAAATTAAGCGGGACTGTTGACCTGTTTGAGGGTAGAGAGGCTCTGCAGAGGGATCTGGACAGGCTGGATGGATGGGCTGAGGACAATTGCATGAAGTTTAACAAGTCCAAGTGCCGGGTCCTGCGCTTCGGTCACAACAACCCCCAGCAGCGCTACAGGCTTTGGAAAGTGTGGCTGGAAAGCTGCCCAGCAGAAAAGGACCCAGGGGTGCTAGTTGACAGTCGGCTGAACATGAGCTGTCAGTGTGCCCGGGTGGCCGAGAAGGCCAACAGCATCCTGGCCTGTATCAGCAATGGTGTGGCCAGCAGGAGCAGGGGAGTGATCGTGCCCCTGTACTCAGCACTGGTGAGACCCCACCTTGAGTGCTGTGTGCAATTTTGGGCACCACCGTGTAGGAAAGACATTGAGGTCCTGGAGCAGGCCCAGAGAAGGGGAATGAAGCAGAGGGGTCATGAAAAAATGTCTTATGAGGGGCTCCTGAGGGAATTAGGATTGATTAGCCGAGAGAAGAGGAGGCTGAGAGGAGACCCTATTGCTCTCTACAGCTACCTAAAAGGAAGTTGTCGTGAGGCTGGTGTTGGTCTCTTCTCCCAAGTAACTAATGACAGGACAAGAGGTAATGGCCTCAAGCTGCACCAGGAGAGATTTAGATTGGATATTAGGAAGAATTTCTTTACCGAAAGAGTGGTTAGACATGGGAACAGGCTGCCCAGGGAGGTGGTGGAGTCACCATCCCTGGAGGTGTTTCAAAGACTTATAGGTGTGGTGCTGAGGGACATGGTTCAGTGGTGGGCTTGCCAGTGTTAGGATAATGGTTGGACGTGATGACCTTAAAGGTCTTTTCCAACCAAAATGATTCTATCATTCTATCTTTTTCTTCCCCAAAAAAGTGAAACTATATGGGGGATCTCTTCTCTCACTGACTTTTTATAAGTTTGATTTATGACAGGAAAAAAAAAGTTAAAATTGTGTAACTTACAAATGGACTTGTGTTGTTTAAACTGTAACTGCCAAATAGCCGCAGTGTGTGGTTTATGAGGGGTGTTTAAGCAGTTCGGTATTTGTTCTAAATGTTTAAAAAGAGAGGTCGCTGAATGTTACGGGTGTTTTTCCCCATGTTTGGCCACAGTGCTCTGAAGTACTTTATTTCTGTCTGGCTTTTGATGGTGTGTTTCCCTGGCCGTTTGGTGTCATCTCTCCTGGGCGGTGCAGCTGGCTAGACATCCCTCCTAATGGTGTAATGCACAGGAAAACCCCTAGTTGGATTGGAACGGTGTATTTTGGAGCCAGGTAATTTAATGATATCCATTCACAGCTAGGCAAGTTCAGTTAATGCAGATGGAAAATCAATTAATTTTGTAGTGTAAGCATTTTTATTGGACGTACATAAACACCCACGTGCCTTTGTAGTATAAAGCAAATTACTGAGATTTGTTCTTTCTTTAAAGAAAGTTTTAAACTTGACTTTATTATTTTTATTTAAAGTTTTACACTTCACTCTTCAGATTTATTGACTGAGCAAACGAGACGACAGTACTCCTGGCAGCATCAAGTGTGAGAGCTGTGGTGAGTCCTGGGCCCTGGGGGGCCCTGTCATCCCTTGTGCATCCCAGTCCACCCCCACCCCTCCTTTGGCCCTTTCTCTTTCCCATGCTGTTGTGATGGTTTTTCTTCCCTATACTTCTCTTCTATCCTGCTCCCTTTTCCTCTCTCCCTTCCTCTCTCCTGTTCTACTACTCTCTTTTCTTTTTCTCTGCACTTCTTCCTGCTCCCTCTCCTTTTTTTTCGTCCTGTTTCTGCCCTGTAGCCCACTGCTGTTTTTCCCTTTTTTTGTGTCTCTTTGGCCTGATTTTCGTCTGTCTCTCTTTCCACACCCCCCAAACCCCCCACACCCCCCCATTTCTCTGGCCTGTCTCCTGGCACTCTTTTCTTCTTTGCACCTGTATGTGCTGTTCCATGTCCTTGTCCTGCTCTGGTTAAGATTTTCCCGTATTAACGTTGCGAGACCTGGTTGTTTTAAGCTATGTAGTTTAGACTTTGAGAACCGTTTGACCTTATGCCCTGTGTTTGTAATTTACATTGCTTGTCTGTCAGAGATCAGTCAAAGAGATAGGGAACTTATCATGTGTTTGTGCCAAGGAAGAAGAATGACCTTTGGTGATTGGAAGATATAGGTATACCACCATATGTAAATAACAGGAACTTGGAAATATACACAAGTAAACCATAAGATCGGGGTAACGAAAAGTATGTTCCAAGATCATCAACATGTAGCAATGAATTCTAGGAAAGTACTGAATATGTAATGAATATGGATGGATTAAACTCTACTTAAACTGCTTTGTGAAACCACTCTGGTGGAGCGATCCCCAGTGCTGCCCAGCGCTGCAATAAAGAATGCCTGCTTAATAACACTCTGTAGTTTTTGAGTTTTCATCTCGGAATCCTTACCCAGCCGCACCTAGCCTCCTACCTCTGTGAGGAGCGTTAGAAAGCAAGGGGGTTTGGAAGCTCTGAATTTTGTTTCAGTCCTCTTCTAGCTTTCCTTCCTTTTTCCTTCTCTCTCAATGCCCCTCTGGTCTTGCCCACTGTTGCTATGTTTTTCATTCTGTATCTCACTGTCCTGTTCCTCCTTGCTGTTCATCTCTTCCTCTCTCTGATCCTTTGTGCTTCTCCCTGTTCCTGCTATTTATTACTTCACTTCTCTGTCCCTGTCATTCTCTGTTGCTCTCGTCCTCTCTCTATCTGGGTATCTGGCTCCCTGCCCCTGTCTCTTTCAGAGTATCCGGCTTTCTGGCTCCCTGTCAGTCACCTGTTTTCTATGTTGCTCTGTCCTTCCTCCTGTCTTTCCTTGTCCCTCTGGCCTGCTCCCTGTCACTGTCTTTTTTTTTTTTTTCTGTCTTTCCTTATCTCTGGGTGGCGGCGGGCCAAGTGGTCAATGATCAAGGCTAAAAGGTTATGGTGTCACAGGTCAGGGTCAAAGTGTCACAGGGTCAAAGGTCAAGGTCTAAAGGGCACAGGGAAATGTTAAGGACCAAGGGTCACAAGTCAAACGCAAAAAAGATTGCAGGGTCAAAGGTGAAAAGGTCATGGAGTCAAAGGTCAAGGTTAAAAGGGAGAAGGGTGAAAGGGTCACGGGACCAAAGGTCAACAGGTCACGTGTCAAAGGTCACGGTGGTAAATTTCAAGGTCAAAGGGTCACGGGTCAAAGGCAAAAAAAGTTGCAGGGAAAAAAGGTCATGCGGTTAAAAGCCAAGGTAAAAATATAGCAGTGTCAAAGGTCAAAAGGTCACGGGGTCAAAGTTCAAAAGATCACGACTCAAGAGCTAAGGTCAAAACGTCGCAGGGTCAAAATATCACAGGGTCTGTCAAATGATATCGGAGACAAAGGTCAAAAGGCTACAGGTCAGAGATCAAGGGTCAAAATATCACAGAGTCAAGGTGAAAAGGTCACAGGGCTGAAAGGCCAAGGGCAAAAGGTCACGGGGTCAAGGCCAAAGGTCAAAGGTCATGGGGTCGAACAAAACAGTCAAAGGTCACGAGTCAAGGCCAAAGGTCAAAAGGTCAAGGACAGGTCAAAAGGTTACGGGGTCAAGGTCAAAAGGTCACGGGGTCAAGGTCAAAGGTCAAAAGGTCAAGGTCAAAGGTCAAAAGGTCACGGGGTCAAAGTCAGTCAAAAGGTCACGGGGTCAAGGTCAAAGGTCAAAAGGTCACGGTCAAAGGTCAAAAGGTCGCGGGGTCAAGGTCAAAGGTCAAAAGGTCGCGGGGTCAAGGTCAAAGGTCAAAAGGTCGCAGGTCAATGGTCAAAAGGTCACGGGGTCAAGGTCAAAGGTCAAAAGGTCACGAGGTCAAGGTCAAAGGTCAAAAGGTCACGGGGTCAGGGTCAAAGGTCAAAAGGTCACGGGGTCAGGGTCAAAGGTCAAAAGGTCATGGGATCAAGGTCAAAGGTCAAAAGGTCACGGGGTCAAGGTCAAAGGTCAAATGCCAGGATCAAAGGTCAAAGGTCAAGGTCAAAGGAGCAAAAGGTCACGGGGTCAAGGTCAAAAGGTCACAGAGCCAAGGTCAAAGGGCCAAAAGACACGGGGTCAGTCAAAGGGTCAAAATGTCAAGGTCAAAGGTCAAAGGGTCATTATGTCAAGGTCAAATGGTCAAAGAGTCAAGGTCAAAGGCAAAAGGTCAAGGGGCCAAGGACAAAATGTCAAGGTTAAAGGTCAAAAAGTCACGGGACCGAGGTCAAAAGGTCGAAAGTTCAAGCGGTCGTCAAAAGGTCACAGGTCAAGGTCAAAAGGTCAAGGGACCAAGGTTTAAAGGTCACGGGGTCAAGATCAAAGGGCCAAAGGGCAAGGACCAATGTCAAAGGGTCAAAAGGTCAAGGGCAAGAGGTCAAAAGGTCATGAGGTCAAGGTCAAAAGGTCAAAAGATCAGAACAAAGTCAAAAAGGTCAAGGTCAAAAGGTCACGGGGTCAAGATCAAAAGGTCACGGGTCAAGGACAAATGTCTAAAAAAGGTCACAGGGTCAAGGTCAAAGGGTCAAAAGGTCAAGGTTAAAAATCAAAAGGTCAAAGGGTCAAGGTCAAAGGAAAAAGGTCAAGGTTAAAGGTCAAAAGTCATGGGACCGAGGTAAAAAGGTCGAAAGGTAAAGGGGTCAAGGTCAAAAGGTCAAGAGACCAAGGTTAAAAGGTCACAGGGTCAAGGTCAAAGGGTCAAAAGGTCAAGGTAAAAATGTCATGGGATCAAGGTCAAAAGGTCAAGGTAATAATGTCACGGGATCAAGGTCAAAGATTCAAAAGGTCAAAAGGTCAAGGGGTCAAGGTCAAAAAGTTCACGAGGTTAAGGTCAAAAGGCCATGGATCAAAGGTCGCGGGTCATGGTTAAAAGATCAAGGGATCAAAGGTCAAAAGGTAGTGGGGGTGAAAGGTCAAGTTCAAAAAGGTCAAAAGTAGGGGGTCAAAGGATAAAAGGTCACAGGGTCAATGGTCAGGAGGTTATGGGGTCAATGGTAAATCCAAATGTCATGGGGTCAAAGGTCAAGGTAAAAATTTCATATGTCAAAGATCAACAGTCACATGGTCAAACGTCAAAAGGTCAGTTGCCAAGAGTTACAGGTCAGCAGTCAAAAGGTCAAGGTCAAAATCCCAGAGGTAAAGGCTTGGGGTCAAAGGGTCAAAGGCCAAGGAAGAAGTCACAAGGTCAAAGTTGAATTTTAAAAGGTCAAGTACCACGATCAAAAGGTCACAGGGTCAAAGGGGCACGGGTCAAGGTCACAAGGCCATGCTGTCAAAGGTCAAAGTCAAAAGGCCAGGGGTCACATGGTCAAAGGTCAAGGGGAAATGGTCACAGGATCAAGGTCAAAAAGTCACAGGTTCAAAGACCACAGGATCAAGGTCAAAAGTTTATGGGTCAAGGCTTTGGCCTTGGGTGCTCGGCCGGTGCTGCCGGCGGTGTCAGCTCTGGAGCTGGCTGGATGTGCGGGCACTGGGCTTTGGTCATGGAGAGAAGTGGAGGTGTCTGTCCGAGGTAAGCATTGCGGGACAAGGCAAGGTCCAGCAGCACATAGAGTAGGAACTACCTTTGTACGCAGTTTTTGGTTGTTTTTCAGGTTGGTAATTTTCTGCTGAGGGTTTGGGGGTGGCAAGATGGTTTAATAGTGTGCAATTTTTTTCTTTTATTTTAGATGTGTTGTGTTTTCCTGGAATTCCTGACTATGAAAGATGGAACCTTGTTTTTTTCCCACCGGTTTTGCTGTAGGCTCTGTAAGTTGCCGATATTTCAATCTATGCTGATTTTCTCTCTTAATAGGACTGATGGTCACGTTTTCCAGCAGGGGTTAGGGTGAGCACCTTGTATGCATCTGTATACAGAGTTTGAGCATTTTTCAAAATAGCAGCAGCAACATAAAGCATAGTGTATTTCAGGGTCTGAGAAGGCCCATTGCCTTTCCCAGTCACCTGCAGAGCACCACATTGTCCCTAAAAACTGCACCTCGTGGCAAGCTCTTCCGAGTTTATTAGCATCAAGACTGTGCTTATTTTGTGGGCCTGTAGCCCACGTGGGTGTACCTGTCACCCCTGACTCATGCAGCCCTGCCTCCCGTGGGCGTGCCTCGTGCCCCTCCCAATTACCCACCCCATGGGCGTGCCTTAGCCCCCCTTCCCACGACCCCACCTCTCATGCGTGTGCCTTGCCTGCTTTTTGTACCCACTTTGTGGGTGCGCACACCTCACCCCCTTGTCCTCGCCCTGTGCACCTGCCTTGCACCTCCCTCAGGTGGGCATGCTTTGTCTCCCCCTTTGTCCCCACCCCATGTGCCTGCCTTGCCCCCACCTCTCCAAGTACTGCTGCTCCAGATGCACACCACCAATAATCTGCTTGCATTCCGAACTTTCCTCTGGCATCTCCTTGGGCCCCAAATCCCTGGGATTGCATCAAAATTACCCCCATGGTGTGTCAGCACCACCCCCAAGCCCTTTGCCATCCTGCCCCTTGGGGGCATGTTGGTGCTGCCCCTGACCCTCTTGTGGTACCCACCCTTGTGCATGTGCTGGTCCCACCGCTGACCCGCCTCCCTTGGGTGTGCCTTGCCTGTGCCCCCGCCCCATGGGCATGTCTTGCCCCCACCCCTCCAAGTATTGCTGCTCCAAACACACACCACAAATAAACTGTCTGCACCCTGAACTTTGCTCTGGCAACTCCTCAGACCCCAAATCCCTGGGCTTACCCCCAAAATGCCATCACCAGTGATGCCAAGGGGAAAGAGGGAGGTACTCAGCAGGGACATCCTCAAACCCCGAGGCCTCCATTGGGCTTTCCCAAGGCCAGGAGGGTGGAAAAGCGTTTTCTTCCTACATCTCCCTCTTCTGAGCTCCTTGTCCTTGGGTGTTTGTTCTTGCCTGTGGCCTCTGTTCCTGATGGGCTCCAGGTGTGGCCAGTGGGGCTAATGAGAGGGCTGGCCCTGTGTCCTGGGTTACAGTGTAAAATGTGCCAAAAGGAAAAAAAAAAAATTCTATTACCATCTTCAGGAGCTGTTGAGACCAGGTGGGGCAGTGCTCCCTGCCTCCCCCCTCTGGACTATCTCCTGTTACTGGGCACAACAATGCCTTATCACCTGACCCATCGATAACTCGCTCCTGGGCTATCTCCTGTTAATGGCCCATCAAGGAACTGCCTCACGACTCCCCATCCCATTGTGAGATGCTCCGCCCGGGGAGGGGGGGGAAGGAGCCAAGCAGTCCATGCCAAATAAAAACGGAGATTTTGAACACCCTAGCCGCCTTTCTTCCACTGGATTCCCAGAGGAGCTTTTTTCCCCACTGGAGTTCCAGAGGACAAGAGCTACCTACCTACCACTGGACCTTTGGAGGAAGACCAGACTCTTTTACCTGATTGCTGCTTCCACAGAACTATATCCATCACTTCAGGAGGACTGCAGCCAGCATCTTATCGGACTGCTACTGCCACCCTAACAGGGTGTCAGGTTGTATTCCTGACTCTGTCAGTGTAAACCAGTGGGTTGTTTGTTTTTTCCCTGCCTTGTGTTATATATATATATATATATATATATATATTAGTAAAGAACTGTTATTCCTATTCCCCATATCTTTGCCTGAAGGCCCGTTAATTTCAAAATTATAATAGTTTGGAGGGAAGGGGGTTGCACTCTCCATTTCAAGGGAGGCTCCTGCCTTCCTCCACAGACACCTGTCTTTTTTCAAACCAAGACACCCTGCTATAGGCTATGAAGGGGCTGTCTGACGGAGCTGGTAAAGGGGAATTGGCTGAGGAGGGAGTGGATGTGCCTCCAGCATGGAATGGCTGGTCCCTGCAGCAAAGAAGGATCCCCCTGAGCTGTCTGTGATGGAGCAGACCACCAGCATGTGGTGCCGGGAGCTCAGTTCCTGTGTCAGTCATGCATATGAGCTACTGGCGAGCCCGGCAGTGGAGGGGTGTTGAGAGAAAAGCTTCGGGGAGGTGAAGGTCTGAGCTGGTGCCAGGAGCTGGGGGGAGTTGAGGGTTCTCCCATGTGCATCCTGGTCTATCTCTTCCACCCTGCCTGGGAAAGGGCTGCCCAGGGATGGGGAGGGCCAGCAATGGCTTTCTGTCCTGCTCCCTTTGGTGCTGGAGCCTGCCAGGCACCCTGCCACTTTTCTGAGAGTGCCAGGGCTTCTGCTCAAGTCAAGGAGGGGGTAGCAGGGCTGGAAAAAAGTGGAGCCTGGGATGGGGTGCAAAATCAGGGAAAATGTGGCAGTCAAGACAAGCTGGAAGGGTGGAAAAGTAGTGTCACGTTTTTCTACAATTTCTTTCTAAGTCACCGTCTTTCTATCTTCCTGACCCTATGTGTTAGTTCTTGCTTTTGTTTCTTTTCCCTTACTGCTGTAGAATCTTTCTTTGTCCCTTGTCTTGTTGTCCTGCTGGTCCCTTCCATGCCTCTCTCCTGCTCCCCCTCTCTCTTATGTATTCCTCCATTTCTCCCTGGGTTTTTTGCTAAGTCTTTCATCTCTTCTTTCTCTACACCATTATCCCGCTCCCTGTCCCTTTCCTGTTCGCAGCATCCCTTTTGCTGGCTGCCTGTTCCCCATCTCTTCTCTACCTTCCTCCTGCTTTTCTCTTCCTTTCTCTCCTGCTGTCCTGCTGCGTTTGGTCACCGAGTCCGGTAGCCAGCTCAGTGCCAGGGTTTGTTCTGGGCAGGAGTGAGTAAACTTTTCCTGCCTCCTCTGTGCCCCTGGATGGTATTCAAGCCCCTGGGTGCAGAGCTCGTGGCTGTGGGCAGGTGCCAGGGAGGGGGCCATGTGCTGTGGGGCTCTGGCCAGGCCCCTGTTCCTGATGGGCTCCAGCTGGGGCAGGTGTGGCCAGTGAGGCTAATGATGGGGCTGGCCCTGCTTTGGCCTATGAAGGGGGCTGCCTGGGCATGCTTGCCTGCAGGAGCTGGCTGAGGAGTCAGACCAAGGGGCTTCCACAGGCAGCTGTCTCCAGATGGTCCCTGTGGTAAGGAAGGATCCCTCCCAGCCGTCCCCAACAGAGCACACCACCAGCACATGGCACCAGGACCTTGGCGGCTCTGTTGGCTGCACACATGTGAGCTGCTGAATGTCCAGGAAACCTTGTGGGAGAAGTGTGTTGAGTCACCCACCGCCTACTCCTAAGGTCAGGCAGCCAGTACTGTGGAGGAGAAAGGGGCAGAGACAGAGAGAAAAGCCTCAGGGTGGTGAAGGTCTGCCGTTGGCACCAGGAGCCACATGTCCCCTCGTGCTTGTCCGGGCCCATCCCTGCCCTGGTTCTCCAGATCTCTGTCTGCCTCCTTGCCTGTCCCTGCCTCTGTCTGCCTTTCAGGCTGTCTGGTTCCACAAAGCTTTTCTGTCTTCTGCTAGCATTGCCCTGTAAAGTGTCACCTTCTACCTTTCCTTTCTATGTCTTTTCCTTTCTGGTACCCCACCAGTTCTGATTTCATTCTTCCTCGTTGCTTGTGACAATGGCATTTCTAGGTCTCCCCCTCCCCGTGTCTCTGTTTAACCAGTTCCCTGTGATTGTGGGAAGGGTGGTGGTCGGGGTCTGGGTTATTTGTGTCCTGGGCTCTGCTCAGGGAGCTCGTTCTGCTCTGAGGTTGCTGTGGTGTGGGTGTTCTGTTGGTGCTGCCAGCGGTGGCAGCTCGCGAGCTGGCTGGGCTGTGTGGGCATTGGGGTTTAGTCATGGAGAGAAGCGGAATGGAACCTTGTTTTTTTCTCTAGTTTGGCTGACAGCTTTTCCCTTAATATGACTGAAGGTGAGATTATTAGGTATTAGAAGGTGCAACATGTATGCACCTGTATATGCCCCTCCCTATCCACCTGTCCATGCCTCCGTGAGAGGTTTTTGCCCATGTGAGGCTTTTCCCGTGCCTGGTCTTCTGGCCGCTGGCCTGGCAACCTGACCAAGAGGTTCCTGTTCTACAGCCTCTTCCCCGGCGGCGCTTTCCGCGCTCTCTGCTGCCACCCTGTGACCAAAACGCGGTACTTCAGCCCCGAAGACGCTTTCCGCGCTCTCTGCTACCACCCTGTGACCAAAAGCCGGTACAGCAGCCCCGGCTGCACGCTGCCACCCTCTCCGCGGCCAACGTGTGACCAAAAAGCAGTACTGCAGCCCTGGCGGCACGCTGCCACGCTCTCTGCTGCTACCGCCTACAGTGGGTGTGCTGCGCACTGCTCGCGCTCCCCCCGTGTGCCCTGTGCTCGCCCCTTTCCTTTGGGATGGTGGGAAGGGCGTTGGGCGGGGCCTGGGGTAGATGAGCCCCGGGCTGTGCCCAGGGAGCTCCTTCTGTGCGAGGCGGGAGCTGTGGGACTGGGTAGGGTCCAGCAGCACCCACAGGAGCGAATGTTCTGGGATGCAGCTTGGGCTTTTTTTTTTTTTTTTTTTTTTATTTTCCGTCAGCAGTTTCCTAGGGAGTGTCCAGGGGTGACAAGAGGGTTTTAAAACACACAGCTTTAACTGATTTTTTTTTGCTGCTGTTTTTGTTTTGTTCTAGGTGCACTGGATTTTCCTGGAATTCTGAACTTCCTGCAGGATGGCAACTTGTTTTTTGTGAGGAGTGTTTCTGACCCTATTTCCCTTCCTAGGACTGAAGGTTAGATTATCAAGCAGCCATGAGGATGTGCACCATGTCTGCATCTGTCTATGCTCGCCCATCCCCCTGTCCGTGCCTGCAGGTGGGGTTTTTCCCATGCCACCCCCAACTTGGTGGCCTTGCCAAGGGTGGGTGTGCCTGGCCCTACTTGTCGTGTCCCTGCCTCCCATGGGTGTGCCTTGCCTGCTTTTTGTACCCACTTTATGGGTGTGCATAGGTAACACCCTATCCTCCCCCTGTGCACCTGTCTTGCCCCCCCCCCCCCCCCCCGCCATGGGTGTGCCTTGTACCTGCCTCCCATGGGCATGCTTTGTCCCCCCCCTTGTCCCTGCTCCATGCACCTGCCTTGCCCCCACCTCTACAAGAACTGCTGCTCCAGATGTACAGCATCAATAAACTGTTTGCATTCCAAACTTTGCTCTGGCAGTTCCTTGGGCCCCAAATCCCTAAGCTTACCCCCAAAATGCCATCACCAGTAGACGTCAGGGGAAATGGGGGGCACCCAGCAGGGGCACCCCGAAGCCTCATGGTTTCCAACAGGCTTTGCCAAGGGCAGGGGTGGGTGGGAAAGTTGAAAAGCAGCATTACTTTCTACATTTTCTTCCTACATCTCCCTCTTCTGAGCTCCTTGTCCCTGGGTGTTTGTTCTTGCCTCTGGCCCCTGTTCCTGAAGGGCTCCAGGTTTGGCCAAAGGGGCTAATGAGAGGGCTGGCCCTGCTGTGGACTATAAAGGGGTTGCCTGAGGGAGCTGGTAAAAGGGAATTGGCTGAGGAGGGAGCTGGAGGTGCCTCCAGCATGGAATGGCTGGTCCCTGTGGTGAGGAAGGATGGAGCAGACCATGACGGAGCAGACCACCAGCACAAGTTGCTGGGAGCTTGGTGCCTGCATCGGCTGTGTGTGTGAGCTGCTGGCCAGCCTGGCGGTGGAGGGGTGTTGAGAGAAAAGTGTTGGGGTGCTGAAGGCCTGAGCCAGTGCCAGGAGCTGGGGTGAGTCACACGTTCTCCCATGCACATCCCAGTCCATCTCTGCTGCCCTGCCTGCTGCTCCTTCCGCTGCCTGGGAAAGGGCTGCCCAGGGATGGGGAGGGCTGACAATGGCTTTCTGTCCTGGCCCCTTTGCTGTGGAAGCCTGCCAGGCACCCTGCTGCCATTCCGAGGGCACTGGGGCTTCCCCTCAAGCTGCGGGGGGTGTGTGGGGGGGGGGGTGGGCAGGCGGGGTGTGGCAGGGCTGGAAGAAAGTGGAGGCTGAGATGGGGTGCGAAGGCAGGGAAACTGTGGAAGTCAAGAGGGGGTGGAAATGGTGTCACTTTTTACATTGTCTTTGTAAGGCTTCCTCTTTCTGTCTTCCTGACCCTATGTGTTAGTTCTTGTCTCTGTTTCTTTTCCGCTATTGCTTTAGAATATTTCCCTGTCTGTCGTCTTGTCCCTGACTTGTGGTCCTGCTGGTGCCTTTGGCCTCTCTCTCCTGCTCCCCCTCTCTCTTATGTATTCCCCCATCTCTCCCTGGGTTTTTTGCTCAGTGTCCCAGTACTCTTCTCTTTACTCTACCGTCCTGCTCACTGTCCCTCTCCTGTTTGCAGCATCCCGTTTGCTGGCTGCCTGTCCCCCATCTCTTCTCTACCTTCCTCCTGCTTTTCTCTTTCCTGCTGTCCTGCTGCGTTTGGGCACTGAGCCTTGTAGCCAGCTCAATGCCAGGGTTTGTTCTGGGCAGAGGTGAGTAAATTCTGTTCTGTGGAGTCCTCAGTCTAGGAGTTTTATGTTTTTTAAAAAAAAAAATAATAAAAAGCTTGTCCTTCCAAAAAAGAGCTTGTCCTTCGTAGGACTGAGGTGTAGACTTGGAGAGTCTCTTAAAGACGTGATCAAAATTAAAGCTGGATTTCACTTAACATTGCTGCTGTTTGTCTTCACTTTTGCTGCTTTCCCCACTGCTCCATCGTGACTGGATAAATAAAATAATGTCTATCCTGGAGCAGGTTAGGCCAATGGAAAATGTACTTCCCTCTGTTTATTTTCTCTTCCTGCAAGCGTGTGTATTCTTCTGTTTCTGTGCGCTTACTAAGAAATGATTCTGTGAGAATTGTATTGTACTCAAAGAGGAAAGAAACTGTGCATAACAGTTCGGGTGTTCTGAAGAAACGGACTGTTTTCACAATAAAAGCTTTATGCTTTTTCAGTCTGTAAGCTTTTAAAGTATCTTTTAGGGGTATGTGAAAACCTGACTGAGACACTGACATCTGTACTAAGAGTGATCAAGGTTATTTTTTCCTTTTTTTTCTTTTTTTTTTTTTTTCCCAGCACATCTACCAGTCCTGATTGGTAGCCTTAGGTATTGCAGCACTGGGGATTTGTTATTAGGATGAGGAAAAGGCTGAGGTACTTAATGCCGCCTTTGCCTCAATCTTTAATAGTCAGACTGGTTACCCTCAAGGTAATCAGCCCCCTGAGCAGGAGGACAGGGATGGAGACCAGGAGAATTCCACCATAATCCAGGAAGTGGTACTTAATGACCTGCTCTGCCAATTGGAAACTCACAAGTCTATGGGGCCGGATGAAACACACCCGAGAGCGCTGAGGAAGCTGGTGGAGGAACTTGCCCAGCCACTGTCCATCATTTATCAGCAATCCTGGTCAACAGGAGAAGTCCCGGAAGACCGGAGGCATACCAATGTGACGCTGTCCTAGGTTACAGTGTAAAATGTGCCAAAGGAAAAAACAAATATTCTATTACCATGCTAAATAAAAACTGAGATCTCGAACACCCTAGCAGCCTTCTTCCACTGGATTCCCAGAGGAGTTTTTCCCCCACTGGAGTTCCAGAGGACAAGAGCTACCTACCTACCACTGGACCTTCGGAGGAAGACCAGACTCTTTTACAAGATCGCTGCTTCAACAGAACTACATCCATCGCTTCAGGAGGACTGCAGCCACCATCTTTTCAGACTGCTACTGCCACCCTAACAGGGTGTCAGGTTGTATTTCTGACTCTGTCAGTGTAAACCCGTGGGTTGTTTTTTTTTCCCTGCCTTGTGTTATTTTTATATATATATATATATATAAGTAAAGAACTGTTATTCCTATTCCCCATATCTTTGCCTGAAGGCCCGTTAACTTCAAAATTATAATAATTTGGAGGGAAGGGGGTTGCATTTTCCATTTCAAGGGAGGCTCCTGCCTTCCTCCGCAGACACTTGTCTTTCAAACCAAGACAGACGCTCGTCTCCAAGAAGGGCTAGAAGGAGGATCTGGGGAACTACAGGCCCGTAAGCCTGACCTAGGTACCGAGCGAGATTATAGAGCGGTTCATCTTGGGTGTGCTCGCAAGGTAAGTGCAGGATATCCAGGGAATCAGGCCCAGCCAGCATGGGTTCATGAAAGGCAGGTCCTGTTTGACCAACCTGATCTCCTTGTATGATCAGGTGACCTGCCTAGTGGATGAGAGAAAAGCTGTGGATGTTGTCTCTCTGGACTCCAGTAAAGCATTTGATGCCGTTTCCCACAACATCCTATTGGACAAGCTGGTGGTTCATGGCTTAGACAGGTGTACTCTTCGCTGGGTTAGAAACTGGATGCATGGCCGAGCCCAGAAAGATTTGGTAAATGGAGTTAAATCCAGTTGGCGACCGGTCACAAGCGGTGTTCCCCAGGGCTCAGTATTGGGGCTGGTTTTGTTTGATACCTTTATCAACGACCTGGATGAGGGGATCGAGTGCACCCTCAGCAAGTTTGCAGATGACACAAAATTAAGCGGGACTGTTGACCTGTTTGAGGGTAGAGAGGCTCTGCAGAGGGATCTGGACAGGCTGGATGGATGGGCTGAGGACAATTGCATGAAGTTTAACAAGTCCAAGTGCCGGGTCCTGCCCTTCGGTCACAACAACCCCCAGCAGCACTACAGGCTTTGGAAAGCGTGGCTGGATAGCTGCCCAGTAGAAAAGGACCCAGGGGTGCTAGTTGACAGTCGGCTGAACATGAGCTGTCAGTGTGCCCGGGTGGCCGAGAAGGCCAACAGCATCCTGGCCTGTATCAGCAATGGTGTGGCCAGCAGGAGCAGGGGAGTGATCGTGCCCCTGTACTCAGCACTGGTGAGACCCCACCTTGAGTGCTGTGTGCAATTTTGGGCACCACCGTGTAGGAAAGACATTGAGGTCCTGGAGCAGGCCCAGAGAAGGGGAATGAAGCAGAGGGGTCATGAAAAAATGTCTTATGAGGGGCTCCTGAGGGAATTAGGATTGATTAGCCGACAGAAGAGAAGGCTGAGAGGAGACCCTATTGCTCTCTACAGCTACCTAAAAGGAAGTTGTCGTGAGGCTGGTGTTGGTCTCTTCTCCCAAGTAACTAATGACAGGACAAGAGGTAATGGCCTCAAGCTGCACCAGGAGAGATTTAGATTGGATATTAGGAAGAATTTCTTTACCGAAAGAGTGGTTAGACATGGGAACAGGCTGCCCAGGGAGGTGGTGGAGTCACCATCCCTGGAGGTGTTCAAAAGACTTATAGGTGTGATGCTGAGGGACATGGTTCAGTGGTGGGCTTGCCAGTGTTAGGATAATGGTTGGACGTGATGATCTTAAAGGTCTCTTCCAACCACAATGATTCCACGATTCTATATTTTTTTTTCCAAAAAAAGTGAAACCATATGGGGGATCTCTTATCTCATTGACTTTTTGTAAGTTTGATTTATGACAGGAAAAAAAAAAAGTTAAAATTGTGTAACTTACAAATGGGCTTGCATGGTTTAAACTGTAACTGCCAAATAGTCGCAGTGTGTGATTTATGAGGGGTATTTAAGCAGCTCAGTATTTGTTCTAAACATTTAAAAAGAGAGGCTGCTGAATTTTAGGGGTGTTTTTCCCCATGTTTGGATGGAGTGTTCTGAAGTACTTTATTTCTCTCTGGTTTTCAATGGTGTGTTTCGGTGGCATCTCTCCTGGGCGGTGCAGCTGGCTAGACGTCCCTCCTAATTTGTCTGTCAGAGATCAGTCAAAGAGATAGAGAACTTATCATGTGTTTTTGCCAAGGAAGAAAAATGACCTTTGGTGATTGGAAGATATAGGTATACCACCATATGTAAACAACAGGAACTTGGAAATATGCACAAGTAAACCATGAGATCGGGGTAACGAAAAATATGTTCCAAGATCATCAACATGTAGTAATCAATTCTAGGAAAGTACTGAATACGTATTGAATATGGATGGATTAAACTGTACTTAAACTGCTTTGTGAAACCCCTCCGGTGGAGCAATCCACAGTGCTGCAATAAAGAATGCCTGTTTAATAACACTCTTGTTATTGAGTTTTCATCTTAGAATCCTTACCTGGCCGCACCTAGCCTCCCACCTCTGTGAGAAGTGTTAGAAAGCAAGGGGGTTTGGAAACTCCGATTTTTTTTTTTCAGTCCTCTGGTAGCTCTCCTTCTTTTTTCCTTGTGTCTCTATGCCCCTTTGTCTTGCTTACTGTCGCTGTGTTTTTCATTCTGTATCTCACTGTCCCGTTCCTCCTTGCTGTTCATCTCTTCCTTTCTCTGACCCTTTGTGCTTCTCCCCGTTCCTGTTATTTTTACTTCACCTCTGTCCCTGTCATGCTCTGTTGCTCTCATCTCTCTATCTCGATATCCAGCTCCCTGCACCCCTGACTCTTTCAGAGTTTCCTGCTTTCTGGCTCCCTGTCAGTCACCTGTTTTCTATGTTGCTCTGTCCTTCCTCCTGTCTTTCCTTGTCCCTCTGGCCTGCCACCTGTCACCGTCTTTTTTTGGGCCAAGTGGTGGCAGGCCAAGTGGATATTAGGAAGAAATGCTATGAGGGTGGTGAGGCACTAGAGCAGGCTGTCCAGAGAAGCTGTGGCTGCCCTCTCCCATGGAATTGTTCAAGCCCGGATTGGATGGGGCTTGGAGCAACCCGGTCTAGTGGAAGATGTCCCTGCCCATGGCAGGGGGGTTGAAACTAGATGGTCTTTAAGGTCCTTTCCAAGACAAACCGTTCAATGATTCTAGTCTTAATACTGCTTTTAAGTGTTCAAATGGCTTTTAAAGGATGTGTTGTGTTTTGAGCTGCCCTGTTTACCTAGAATCCTCCTCTAGCTTGACTACTATCCTATCCCTTATTCTGAACTAATTCCTCTGCTTTCTTCTGTACTATTTTTTTAATATGCTGCAATATATTTGGGGTTTTTGTTTTCTGGATGTGTGTCTGTAAGCATCTTGTGGTGCTCAATCGATCACCCTCCAAGCCTGGGTTTGACCATTGCACAGCAGAGCCTGAGCAAGAAAAGTGGCACCATCCTCTGGCACGCTCTGTGCCCCACCATGGGGCAGCCGCCAGCCTGTGGGATAGGGGCTGGGAGGGACCTGCAGCCATCTGGGGGGGCTATCCCCCTTTATTTTTCTAGCAGAGCTCCCCTTTTATGGGGTGGAGGTTCGTACGTATGTAAATAGTGTTCTCAGAGTTAATGAGCTGCTGGTTGGGGCAGTTTCCCTCATTTTGTGACTGTTTTTTTCTGAGTGAATAAAAAGGGGCTTGTATGTGTGATGTCACTTGGGCTTCTAGGTATCACAGGGAGTGATGATGCAGCAGAGTAGTGGGTGAGTGGGGGATGAGGGGGGTTGTGGGGTTCCCCCAAAAAGGGGGGGGGATCATAGCCAAAAACCACCTGAAAATTCATGAGGGGGGATTAAAAAAATATTAAAACATGTAAATATGGGTGTGAGGTGTTGAAATAGCGAAAAATGTCTCATATATATGTATAGAGACAATAATACTCATTTATATGTATAAAATGAAATGGAAATGAAAGCCATGTATCTACTACATGTACTAGTGCAGTTCACTGTCCTAAATCTCCCTCTTTCTTTCTTCCTGATCCTATGTGTTAGTTCTTGCTTCTGCTTCTTTTCCCTTATCACTTTAGATTTTTCCTTTGTCCCTTGTCTTGTCTCTACTTTGTTGTCCTGCTGGTCCCTTTGGCCTCTCTCTCCTCCCCCCCCCACCCCCCCCCCCCCACCCCCTTATAGATTCCTCCATCTCTCCCTGTTTTTTTTTTTTTTTTGCTCAATCTCTCAGCTCTCCTCTCTCTCTACTGTTGCCCCGCTTCCCGTCCCTCTCCCATCTGCAGCATCTGGTTTCCCTGCTGCCTGTCCCCCACCTCTTCTCTATCTTCCTCCTGCTTTTTCTCTTCTCTTGTCTCCTACTGTCCTGCTGCCTTTGGGCACCAAGCCTTGTAGCCGACTCGGTGCCAGGATTTGTTCTGAGCAGGAATGAGTAAATTTTTCCTGTGCCCCTGGATGGCTTTCAAGCCCCTGGGTGCAGAGCCTGTGGCTGTGGGCAGGTGCCAGGGAGGGGCCACTGTGCTTTTGCCAGGCCCTTGTTCCTGATGGACTCCAGCTGGAGCTTGGGCAGGTGTGGTCAGTGAGGCTGACGGTAGGGCTGGCCCTGCTGTGGGCTATGAAGGGGACTGCCTGGGCATGCCCAGCTGCAGGAACTGGCTGAGGAGGCAAACAAAGGGGCTTCCACAAGGAGCTGCCTCCAGCAAGGAGCAGCCAGTCCTGGTGTGTGGTGGGTTAACCCTGGCCAAAATGCCAGGTGCCCACTAAAGCCACTCTATCACTGCCCCTCCTTAACTGGACAGGAGAGAGAAGAGGGAAAAAAAAAAACCAAAAACAAAACAGGCTCATGGGGTTGAGATAAGGACAGGGAGATTATTCAGCATTTACCGTCACGGGCAAAACAGACTCAACTGAAAGGAAATGTAATTTATTATCACTTAACTCAGAGAGGAGTAATGAGAAATAAAACCAAATCTTAAAACACCTTCCCCCCACCCCTCCCTCCTTTCCCGGGCATAACTTTGATCCTGATTTTCCTCCTTCCTCCCCTCCAGTGGCACAGGGGGGAAAACAGGGGATGGGGGTTAGGGTCAGTTCGTCACACTGTTGTTTTCTGCTGCTTCTTCCTCCTCAGGGGGAGGATTTCTCACTTTTTCCCCTGCTCTAATGTGGGGTCCCCCTCACAGGAGAAGGTCCTCTGTGACTTCTCCAGCCTGAGCCTTCCACAGGTTCAGTCCTTCATGAACTGCCTCATTGTGGGTCTCCTTCATGGTGTGCAGTCTTTCAGGAACCAACTGCTCTAGCGTGAGCCCCCCTCACAGGGTCTCTAGCAGCAAACCTGCTCCAGCGTGGACTTCTCTCTCTCCACAGGCCACAGGTCCTGCCAGGAGCCTGCTCCGGTGCAGGCTTCCCACAGGGTCACAGCTTCCTTCAGGGATCCACCTACTCTGACGTGGGGGCCCTCCACGGGGTGTAGGCAGTCTTCTGCTCCACCGCCCATGGGCTGCAGGGGGACAACCTGCTTCACCATGGTCTTCACCACACGTTGCAGGGGAATCGCTGCTCTGGCACCTGGAGCATCTCCTCACCCCTTCTTCACTGACTTTGGTGTCTGCAGGATGTTTCTTTCACATATTCTCACTCCTCTCACTCGCTGCAATTACTGCTGCACAACAACTTTTTCACTCTCTTAAATATGTTATCACAGAGGCGAAAAACACTGTTGCTGATTGGCTTGGCCTTGGCCAGCGGCGGGTCCGTCTTAAAGCCAGCTGGCATTGGCTATATCCGATATAGGGGAAACTTCTAGCAACTTCATACAGAAGCCACCCCTGTAACCCCCCTGCTACCAAAACCTTGCCACACAGACCCGTTACACTGTGGCAAGGAAAGAGCCATCCCCAACAGAGCGCCTGACCGACACACGACACCAGGACGTTGCTGCCTCCATCGGCCACACACTTGAGCTGCTGCGTGTCCAGGAAACATCATGGGAGAGGTGCATTGAATCACCCACTGCCTACTCCTAAGGTCAGGCAGCTGGCACTGTGGAGGAGGAAGGGGCAGAGACAGAGAGATAAGCTTTGGGGTGGTAGAGGTGTGCCGTTGGTGCCGGGAGCCATGTGTCGCCTCACATGGGTCCCGGCCCATCCCTCTCATGGTTTTCCAGATCTCTGCTTGCCTCCTTGCCTGTCCCGGCCTCTGTCTGCCTTTCAGGCTTTCTGGTTCCCCAAAGCTTTTCTGTCTTCTGCTAGCATTGCTCTGTAAACTGTCACCTTGTACCTTTCCTTTCTGTCTCCCCACCAGCTTACTTCATTCTTCCTCATTGCTTGTGAAAATGGCATTTCCAAGTCTCCCTCTAAATTTTCTCTTTGTGTTTCCATTTATCCGGGTCCGTGTTCGTGTGGCTTATGTCTTCTGCACCTTCGTCACCTTTATTTAGTATCTTCACTTACTTAGTTTGCTGACCCTATTTCTCTCCCCTGCCGTGCTCTGTTCTTAATCCTTCCTTCAAAATTTCCTTTTTATCTGCCTATTTTAATTTGCTATTGCTTCCATTTTGTTTGTTTTATAGCTAAAGGAAAGCACATAATTTTTGATAATAATCTTGCTGTTGTATTTAATGAGCTACTTCCCTACACAGCTTGATAGGGCATCTATCTTTTTTCCTACCTACACCACAGAAAATTTTTTTTTTTTCTTTAGAATTCCCTATCCAGTCACATTGCTGATGCAATTAATGTAGCTGCAGTAAAAGAGCAGGAATATATGTTTCTGGTACAGGTGGCTTTCTCCATTTGACAATTTGCACCCCATAAACTGAAGGCAGCTGAGAAAACTCCCTGCTGCTCCTCCAGTCACCTTTATGTGTTGTGGTGGTTGGCCCTGCCCCTTTCCCAGGTGATTGCGGGAAGGGTGGTGGGCGGGTCCTGGAGTATATGAGCCCCCGGGCTCTGCTCAGGGAGGTCATTCTGCTCTGGGCCTTCTCTGATGTCAGTGCTCTGCTGGGCCTTCAGGTAATGGCAGGTTTTGACCTCTCTAAAATATTTGGGCAGATATGTTTTGATGTTTAAAGAAGCAGAGAGCTCTGTCTGAGGTAAGAGCTTCAGGATTGGTCAAGGTTCAGCTGCATTTAGCTCAGAAAGTATGCTTGTATACAGCTTTTTTTTTTTTTTTTTAGGTCAATAATTTTGTTTTGAGTCTTCTGGGCTGGCAAGAGGGCTTAATAGTGTGCCTTTTTTTAATTTAATCTAGGTGTATCATGCTTTTTTGGAACTCCTGACTTTATTGAAGATGGAACTATCGAGCTATACAACTATTTGTTGCATATTGTGTTAATCGTTGTTACCTTCTCTCTATAATAGGACTGATGGTGAGGTTAGCTAACAGGGGTTAGGGTGAACATCTTGTATGCATCTGTGAGATGACAAATTATGCGATTTCTCAGAAGCACAATGGTAGTTTTCCGTCTTCTGGCATTTTAGGTGCTGCAAGCGATGATGGCTACAGCATCCGAGGCTAAAATTGGAGCAGACGAGAGGAAGGCCACGTTCCTTTTGAGCAGGAGAATGTTGCGGACAAAGTCTGTGTTGATGCTTACTGCTGGTACCAGTTCTGTGCAGATGAAAAGGAACCTGGTAACTGAGGAACATCCTGGATGGCTGATGTGGTATTTTGTTGAGGATGGATTCAGAGCCTCGGCCCTCTGAAAGCTAAGTGGAGGGACTGATGTTTGGGAGGAGGGAACAAGGTTGGGAGCTGTAAGGAGGGGTTTCAAAATTGGCGTGGGGAGAGGGCTGTCCAGGAACCATCCCCTTTGGGCAGGTAAAGGGAGCGGGTTGCTCTTGGCACAATACTAGCTTGTGCCAGGCAGGACTCTTCCAGCCTGTAGCTGCGTAGCTTGTGTAGCGTGTCTTCTGTGTATCGGACCTTTCTCGGGTCTCGATGTCCTCGTTGCTCTTTGTGCTCAAGGAGCACTTCACGTGCCTCGGGTGCCATTCCTAGGGTCTTGCATCACACTCTATGGCTCTGTGTCGTGCTGGATCTTTACTGTAAACTAAGACTGTGTTGCACCGTACGGCTCCTTATGGCACTGGGTGTTGCATCACACACTATGGCTATGTGTCACGCCAGGTCTTGACTGTGACATAAGACTGCGTCACGCCGTACGGCTCCATGTTGCACTGGGTCTTGCATTGCACCGTACGGCTGTGTTGCACCAGGTCTTGACTGTACTCTAAGACTGCGTTACACCGTACAGCTATGTATTGCGCTGGGTCTTGCATCACACTCTATGACTCCGTATTGCGCCGGGTCTTGACTGTTGTCTAAGACTGGGTCACACTGTACGGTTCTGGCTCTTGCGTTGCACCACATGGCTTTGTGTTGCGCTGGGTCTTGACTGTGATCTAAGACTGCATTGCACCGTACGGTGCCGGGTCTCTTTTTTTTTTCTTTTGCCCTGTCTGTGTGGGTCTTTTTCTTTCCCCAGTCCCTATCGCTCTGTGTGGCACTGTTAATTGTAAATGTTTGGACTGCGGAGGGTCTCGGGCTGGGGTTTTCAAAGGCAGGGCGATTTTAGAGGCCAGCGGGAACCCTGTTCCTGAGGAGAGCTGCAGACCTGTGGTGGCAGGCAGTGGGCGAAGGGCAGAGCGGAGAGGGAGGGGTGGTTTGCAGGGTAGGTGAAGTGAGAGTTGTGCATGTGTGTGGCTTTGGTTGTGTGGTAGTATGTAAGTGTTGTTAACATGTTATAGCTGGAGTCGAGGTATTTTTCTTTTCCAGGCCTTGTATAAAAAAAGCAACAAACCACAACCCCAAAACAAACACACCACCCAAACCCAAGATATTCTAATAAGAAAAAAACCCAGTCGGGGATTTTTTTTTTCCACTTGCTGTTTTTTTGGTTTTTTGTTTTGGTTTTTTTTTTTCTTTTTAACCTAATTGGGTCCTAATTGGTCTGCACAGAGATGATTTCTGCCAAAGTTTGGATGGTGGAAGGCAGCAGGGTACTTGGTGGGCTTTTGAAAAGCCCGGCAGGATCCCTGGCACACTCGGAGAAGTGGCATGTCCCCTGCTGGGCCTCGGGAAAGCCGGGAAAAGACACAGCACACTCGGCGATTTAGTAGGGAGCTCGGTGTGCTTTGGGAAAGTCCGGCAGAAGCCATAGTGCACTTGGGAATGGAGCAAGGGTGGCGGCGGGGTTAAGGAAAGACCAATGGACGCTGTGGAGCTCTTGGTAAGTCAACAGGGAGCTCATTCTGCTCTGGGGTGGGTGCTCCACTGGTGGTGGCAGCTCCGCAGCTGGCCGGATGTGTGGGCGTTGGGCTTTAGTCACAGAGAGAACCGGAGTCGTCTTTTCCAGGTAAGAGCTGTGAGAAAGGCCCAGGTTCAGCACCACATAGACTGGACAGGGGGGAAATGGGGGGAAAACAGATAAAAAGGAGAAGGGAGGGGGACCAGGGGCGACGGAGGCAAAGATGGGGAAACGAGGGAGAACTGGGGCAAATGAGGAGAAAGAAATGGAGAGTAGCAGTGATTATACCCTTTGCTGTTTTTTTTAATTATTTCTTAGTTTTCCTTAGTGCTGATGTTATTCATATTTTCTTTCTACTTGTTGGTTTGCTGTCCCTATTTAATAATTTTTTCATTTCCCTAGTAACCATACCTTTTTTATTCTTTTTTTTATGCCTACTTTTATTATTTCCTTTCTTTCCTTAGTGCTCTTTCATTTACTTTTTTTTAATCCATTTTAGTTCTCCATCATTGTGTTTAAATTTCTTGTCTTAATTCCTTTTAAAATTCTGTCTCCTTAGATCCCATTTACTGTCTTAATTTTGAGACATTTTAAAATTATTTTGTGCATTCCTCTGAGCCCTCACTATTTAGATATTCTTTCTACCTTGGCATTTTCTTTTGCTGTGGCTCTTTGTTCTTTCCTCTCTTGTTATTTTGGCTATTGTTCCATTCTTTCCTGTCTTAGTCTCTTGGCTTTAAAAATTTTGTTTCTGTGTCTGCTTTTATCTAGTTTGCTGGTGGTGTTTTTAAGTTTTTTGTTTGTCCTCTACCTAGTCACTTTTTTTTTTTCTCCTTTGACCCAGCTCTCTATCCTTATTTTTAATAGTTTCCAGTTTCTTGAGTACCCGGTCACTTTTTGAATTTACTTTTGACGTGCGTCTCTTCTTCAGCCTTTATTTTTTAGGTTTGTTTGTCTTGCCTCATATGGCTTTTTATGTTTTCTGTGCTTAATTTTGTCCCAGCTAACATGTTTATTTGTTATTTCCTTCCCGTGTGTCCTGCAGCCTGTGCTGCTTTTATGATTTTTTTTTTCCTACAAGTCTATTCATTTAGATTGTTGTCTCTGTTTTTGAATTCTTTTCCTCTCTCAATCTCTTGGCTTTAAAAAGCGTTTCTACACCTGTACAGGTAATTTAGTTTGCCGTCTCTTATTTTCAGTTCTCTGATGACCATACCGTAGCTTTTTGCATTTTCAGGTTTCCTTCTCTGTCTCGTTTTGGTAAGCTGACTATCCCTGTGTTTTAATCCTTTCTTGTCTGTTACATACCCAGTCACATTTGACTCTCTTGTCCTTTATTCAGTTTGCGCTCCCTATTTCTTTTTAAATTTTCCTTACTCTGGCTATTTAAATTTTATTTTAATGTCTCCATTTATCTAGTTCCCTTTCCCTTGTTTTAGTTTTTTCCTGTCCTGTACCATATTGCTTTAAAAATTTTATTTCTGTTATCATTTACCGAGTTTCCTGTCCTAGAAACTTTAGCCCATGGCTTTTTATGTTCCGCTTTGAATCTCCCTCTAACAAGTTGTTGAATTTGCTACCTTTTGGGAGCAGTGCCAACGATATGGAAGATTGATTGAGACTAAAATAGAAGTGTGAAGTTAGTGTTCAACATGTAAGAATAAACACGCTAAAAGACCAGGTGTTCCAAACAAGCCCCATGGCAAAATGAATCTTGAGCATACAAAAAAGCCAAGCTGGAAAGCGCCTGGGAGGGTGCGTGAGAGAGGACGTAACTGCAAACAGTCACGAGCGTGGGCGCGCCAGAGAAGAATGTTAAAACATCCCCCTTGGCTTTTTAGTTCAGGAATGAGCGCGCTCTGTATAATTGCTTGAAAGAGAGAAGCAAGAGAGCTTCCTTTGCTATTCCACACATTTGTGCCGATTAAAGAATATACCTAGAAAAAGGCTACAAAGTCTGCATCTCCTTCATCACTGCAGATAGGTGCCCCGTGTGAGGGAAAACCTCTGGGCGAGTTTGCTTTTTATAGTTATACTAAGGTTTTTGTGGCTACATTCCTTAAATAGGAACACCTGCACCCATTGAACAGGAAAACTACAGGATCATTGTAATGGGACAGATGGCTTGGCAAGAGCTAAATTACATTAAAAAGCACCGCAACAGGTATTGCGTGCTGCTGGTTACCGTGTAACTAAAACCCATCTAATGTGATCGCTGCTGTTGGTAAAAAAAATTGTAATTGGTTCCCAGTAGATGGCGCACTTGATAGCGCTATGCGGGAGGGTGTAGGGGAATGCTTACAGAAACCTAAAGGGCTAGGTTTTGAGATTCCTGATGCTGTTATTGTGACACGGCAGTTTTTATACTCCATGTTGGCGCAGCTCAAACCTTTAGAGGCTATTGTTAGAAAAAGGGAAAAAAAAGAAAAAAGATAGAAACGGGGGCCAAAGGGCCAAAATATATATGATCGAGCTACAGATGTCCCAAATAATTCTGAGACTGAAGACCCTTTTGACCCTGGGCCGCTTAGTGCAGAGGGGGAACCAGACTTATACCCTCTATTACCATTACCTCCTCAGCCATTAGAGACACCGCCCCCACCTCCCCCGCCCCCACCTCCCCCACCCCCCCCTGAAATTTTCACTTCCACTGCTGTTACATTCTATATTGTCTACGGTACCTGCTAATCCCTTTCTGAAGGAGTTATCCAAGATCAAGTCGGTAGCGCAGAAATGTAAAGAAGCATCTATAAAACGGGCTAATTTTACTTTTGCTTTCTGTTATAAAGAAATAAAACCGGTCCCCAACTAATGAGGGTTTGCCTTACCAGGTTTCTAAAGAGCTTAAAAAAAAAACTATTACAGAAAATGAATTACAAAATACGTTCACCGTAGGATTAACAGAGGCAGTGCGGGTGGCATACATCATGACACCACGGGATTGGAAAATATTAACGAAAACAACATTATTTTCGGCACGCCGTGAGGTTTGGCAATTAGAATATTACGACTTAGTAACAGAGCAGGCGATGGATAATTTGAGTGCAGGAATACCGATTCATCAGGGTCTGCGTACAGGCACAGGACAACATATAAGCACACAGGCACAAATAGCCCTGGATAGATGGGCTTTTGAACAAGCCCGGCTGGGTCAGTGAGGAGGAACAAGGAGAGAAGGGATGGAAAGAGTTAACAGGATTCAGGCACGTCCCGCCCTGAGCCTTGAATAAGAGTAAAGAAAGATAACAGGGAAGTAAACAGGTGCAGACCATCAGGTCCGAGAGGAGCACAAGCCTGCAGGATAGCAGCCAAGGGAGTTAGCAGTAGCGACGCGTGAACCATGCCTGTACGCCAATCATAGCTTACGTAGTGGTGCGTGCGCTAATAGAGAAAAGTATATAATGATGGTGGTAAGAAACAATAAAGGTCTTTGGTTCATCCCCAATCGGAGTCCATGCCCTTCATCCGCCACAAGTCGGGACATCGTACGGGATCTTTTATGACAAGAAGACAAGGTTCTCGGGAGCCCTCTGACATTTGAAGACATAGTGCAGGGGGCAAAGGCAAGTAGATAATCCTGAAGCCGCTAAAGCTTTGTTATTCCAGTTGGCTTTTGAAAACGCTAACAGTGACTGTCAATCAGCGCTACTACTATTGAAAGGAAAGGCAATGGCCGTAGGGGAATGTATTAAAGTACGTCAAAACATCGAAACTGAGACTCACAGAGTATCAGTTCTCGCCGCCACATTATCTCAATTGCAAAGATATCGGAACACTGTTAAATGTTTTAATTGTGGTAAACAAGGACATACAAGCCAGGAGCGTCCTGAAAAGCGGCAGATGCGCAAGAGTAAAAATTTGACAAAACCCATGAAAAGATATTGCCGGACAGTATTAACACTGAAGCCGAGAAACCTCCGTCACAACCAAGTGTTATTAAGCAGGTATTCTTTATTGCGGCGCCAGGCAGCACGGGGGATAGCTCCTTCCGTACGTGCACGCTCAAGCGTTAGGATTCTTGCCTTATATTTACAGCTTTCATGTTTATTCATTACATTTCTAAGAAAAGGTTGGGTTATTCTAATTATTTCCAGGAATTCGTTAACGTAAGTTCCTCCCATAGTCCCACCCCAGTCCGCCCAATTTACGCCCCCCCGTCAGGGGTCGTTGGTGGTCATTGGGGATGAAGGTCCGAGTCTTCCTCACAGTTGAACTTTTGAACTTGTCCTGTGGCGCATGCCCTGTACTATCCTGGGTCTTTTCCAAACCGCAGGACCAGCTCTTGCTAGCTGCTCTCCCTATCTCTCCTGCTTAGTCTTCTGTGTTCCTTGAGCCCCACAGTCTGATTGGAGGATTGCACCTGGTGCCCTTCACTTGGCGGATTCTGCTTCGTTCTTATCTTTAAAGTGTTTGTTAGTTAGTCCACAATGGATATACGCATAACGATTAGCACAAATCGGCCTCCCTCCCTATCTCTAAAGGCTGGTCAGCAGCACTTTTCTAAAAGCCAGTTAGCCATTCTTTATTACACCGCAAGGCACAACGAACAGCTCAACCGTCTGTCGGACTGCGGTCGCGACCGCTCCGCAATCGACGAGACAAAATTTCCCGTCCGGTACGATATATCGTTACACCGATGACATTCTTGTCTGTGTAAAAAACCAAAGGATACTTGAAGAACATCCTGCATCATATGCCAGATGAAATAAAGTCTCATGGATTGCAAATCGCTGATTAAAAAGTACGAACTGCCACTGTGGAAATAGCCGGCGTGTATTTTATCAGAACAATGTACTAAAACTTACAAGACAAAGTAGACCTTGAATGACTTACAGAAGTTATTAGGAACCACCAATTGGTTACGCCCTCGGCCGGGTATTTCTAATCGGGAAGTGTCATTCATTTGCACCTTTGAAAGGGGATAGCAACTTTACCTCAGGATGCTGCTTATCAGCAGAAACAAAGAAAGAATTGGACCCTGTAGCACAAAAATTATCTGAGCTTCAAGCCGACAGAATTTGACCGGAATTACCCGTGGGTCTTTTCATCCTCAGAACCGAACGTCAACCCATCGGGTCAGTGGGTCAGTTGTCGGTAGACAATAAGCGAGTTTTTTTACCTAGAACAGTTGTTTTTTACCAAATGCGCTTAACAAAATCATAACCCCTTATTTAGAACTGGTCACATGGTTAATTACAAAAGGGCGTCATTGTATTCGGACGCAGACAGGATACGATCCCAAAATCCTTTATCTGCCTTTACGAGCGCAAGAATATTGCTGGCAGAAACATGACCGCCGCAGAAAGGCATTTTTCAATTTCAGAGAAACAATCGCATCGTCCAGAGGTTACATACAGGGGCCCCAGCGCCAGCGACCGACAGAACCGTCCCGCCGAATCGATCTCGTGGGGGAGAGGGGTACGCGCACGTTCTTCTTCCGTCAGGACCGCAACGGTTTCCGGCACGATATATCAAGCCTTATCGCAAGCTGCAAAGATGTGACCCGGAATCCAGTGCCTCAGATGGAGAAGTTGAACCCAAATGAAAATAAGAGACCACGGAAATGAAAGAGAACAACAAAAGATGATCCTGTCGCCCGGGGAAAACTGAAGCAACTACAACATAGCACAAGTACAACGACAGCATCTGCGGGTGCATCGCCTACCCCAGCAAACACCTTTTTTGGCGTACTTAGCCGTCATCGCCAGGAACAGTACGGTAAGGACGTATACTTATTCTTTACGCGATACATCATCCTACTCGAGCTTGACATTTGTATCGGGCACGTGTGTCGGACCCCTCGCCGCCATTTAAACGAAATACCCGGTGGGATCCGGAAATTCCCATTTCAGATAACGATTCAAAATGGACGGAGGGAACCCGAATTCCCCCTTCAGGGCCTTTAATGGAAGGCAAGGACGGGGTACGAAGTAACGACACCCATCAGTATCATACCGAGTTATCACCCATTTGCACGTCAAACGAGCCAATACCGAATTGCCTTAATACGGGAGAAAAATTTCATCTATCAACATGGGAAAATAGACAAGGAGCAACTAGCCATTTAACATTCAGCTCTGCTCCCGGAATAGCCGACGCGGTCGTCAGTCAAAATGCAACCACGATTCCCCCTGTTAACTTACCTTTATGTAAGATCCCCAGAGATATGACAAAGGATGTAACAAATCTTAATCGGACACCTCATAGCCTACCAAAAACCTGTGCTACAAAACACAACCCATTTAATATTTTGGGACCTGGGTCCCCACGGACACCTCATAACTAATTCCTCGAAGGACGTAAATTTTTTATGCACTAACTAAGGAGTCGAAGCGGTCAGAAGGAGGTCTTTCAGGACCCGTGCTACAGGCTCAGTTTAAGGAGATTTTTAGTTCATATTTTGCAAAGCTTTGCCGATCGGCCTCGCCGTTTAGACTCAGACACGTAGCACGTGGAGTCTATTCAAAAAATAATAATTAATATTCTTTACAGTTGACCAATTTTCATAATGACTCTTATTATTTGTACCTCTCATCCTTACGCTTTTGTGGCCGCATCTGAGATTAATATTTCCAAAAAGAAGTCATACCTTTGAACTCACCTTAGAGAACTCATATCATTTCAGTTGCATTACACACACAAAAATCTCTAAATTAAATGTATCTGCCACAATACCAATGAGACGAGAAGCCGAGATACGTCTTCTCGTAAATGCGACTCGACAACGGGTAGGGGATTCTGGCCTAAGTCGGTTAGCAAAGGCACTTAAACAACCTCCACAACGAAGAAAACTCTGTATAGGACGGGTCATCGCTTTTATAATATCTGCAATCCATATCTTAGCTACCGCAGCTATTACCGCTACAGCTTTAGCAGAGTCTGTACACACCGCACGCAAAGTAGCGGGAACATTGAGTAACATAAGCCAAGAATTAACTACGCAAGCAAATATCGATCGGCAAATATTAACGCACTTAGACGCATCGGAAGCGGCAGCGATACGGTTAGGCGATAGGCAAAATGCAACGGCTAATCGAATGAAATTACAAATGCGACTGGGAATGTAAAGAAAAAAGTTATGCATTACTCCATTAGTATGGAACGATAGCGTATATACGTGGGATCATATTAAACAGCACATTCAAGATGCTTTTTCAACTAACATAGATGTCACGGTTCAAGATTTGACCTTCGCTTTGCAAGGACAAGTGGCAGCGCTTACAAGTTTTAGCACATAAAAGCATAACGGATGACATCTCTGATAGCATGACGCGGCCAAAGCCCCCCCGAAAAATCGGTTTACCGGATTAAATTTACAAATTTGGGCAATTGTTGGTCTCGGCCACACTTGTGTCCTTTTTATACTTGTAGCGCTCAGAATCGTCGTGGGAACCATACAAGATCCCAGAAGAACGGAAGTCGAGGTTCCTTGCCGCTCTTGCCGTGAACCCGACGTTCCAAAACAAAGAGGGGGAGATGTGGGAGCGGTGCCATACGGACGAACGACCAAGACTAAAAGAGAAGCACGAGGCTAATACTCAATACGTAAGAATAAACATAAAAGACCAGGTGTTCTCAATAACTCTCCACACAGGAGAACGAGACTTGAGCGCATGAAAAGGCCAGGCTGGAAACCCCCCCGGGATCGTGCATGAGAAAAGACACGGCTGAAAAGAGTCACGAGCGTGGGTGTGCCAGAGAAGAATATAAAACATCCTGCTTGGCTTTATAGTTCGGGCATGAGAGACCTCTATGTAGTTGCTTGAAAAAGAGAAGCGAGAGAGCTTCCTTTGCTATGCCGCACGCCCGTGCCAATTAAAGAATATACCTAGAAAAAGGCTACGAAGTTGGAGTCTCCTTCATCGCCGCTCTGCCCCAATTCCGCTCTCTTTCTGTTTGTTACTCCAGTCATCTTACGTTCTCTAGTTTTGAATTCTTTGCCAGGTTTGTCGCTTTTCAATTTGTCTATGCCGGTATGCAGCTGTCTTTTTTAAAAATAATTCTTTCTGCTTTCTTCCTCTTTTATAGTTTTCTCTCCATCTCCCTCTATCCGGTTCCCTATTGTAGTAAAATCCACAATCCCCCCGTCCACTCTCTTCTTCTCCTGGCTGCGGGCACCTCGCTCTCTCCATCCCTCTCTATCGCACCTCTCCGTCCTCCTCCTTGCCGAGCTCCGTTTCTCTCTCGACACCCTCGTGCAGTTCCCCGTCCCCGTCTCGTTTCCGGTATCCCATTTCCCAGCTCCCCGTCCCACACCTCTACCTTTCCTCTGGCCTGCCTCCTGCTTTCCTCATTCCTCTTTTCCTGCTGCCTGCAGACATCGATCCTCGTAGCGAACTCACCGCCGGGACTTCCGAAGGGCACGAAGGCACAAACCGTCACCGCCTTGTTTGCAATCCCGGATGCGTTTCCGGCCGCCGGGCCGCAGAGGAGGGGGCGATGTGCCGTGGGCCCAGGGTGTTCTGTTCCCTACGGGCTCTAGCCGGGGTCCATCCCCGCCGCAGTTCTCTAGATCTCTGCCTGCCTCCTTGCCTGTCCTTGCCTTCCTCTCCTTTTCAGGCTGTCTGTTTCCCTAAAGCTTTTTCCTCTTCTGCTAACATTGCCCTGTCAACTGTCACCTTCTACCTTTTCTTTCTATGTCTTTCCTTTTCTATCTGCCCACCGGCTCTTATGTCATTCTTCCTTGTTGATTGTGAAAACAGCATTTCTAGGTCTCTCTCTAAATTTTCTTTTCGTGTCTCTATTTATCCAAGTCCCTGCTGGGTTTTTTTTGTCTTCCTGCCTATCCTCATCTTCATCACCTTTTACGTTTTGTTTCAATATCTTCATTCATGTGGTTTGATGACCCTATTTCCCTCCTTCCTTTTTAACATTTCCTTCTTATCGACCTATTTTGGTTTCCCTTTGTTACCATTATGGAATTTTTTAAACTGGTAAAGTAAAAGGACATAATTTTTGATAATAATATTGCTGTTATAATCAACGAGTGACTTCTCTCCATAGCTTAGTAAGGCATCTATGTTTTTCTACCTACACCCCAGAAAAATGAAGTTGAATTCCCTACCTGGTCACGTTGCTGATGTAATGGATATAGCCACAGTAAAAGAGCTGGAAGAGTAACTTCTAGTCCAGGTGGCTTTCTCTATTCAGTGCTTTGTATCCTGTAAACTGAAAGCAGATGAGAAAAGTCCCTGCTGCTCCTCTGGGTGCCTTTATGTGTTATGGTGGTAGACCCTGCCTCTTTCCCAGGGGATTGTGGGAAGGGTGGTGGGCGGGTCCTGGAGTATATGAGCCTCGGGCTCTGTTCAGGGAGCTCATTCTGCTCTGGGGTTTCTTTGGTGTCAGTGTTCTGCCGAGCCTTCAGTTATTAGTAGTTTTTGAACAGCCTAAGCTATTTTTGGCAGATATGCCTTGACGCTTAAAGAAACAGAGGGCTCTCTTTGAGGTAGGAGTTTCTGGAGTGGTTGAAGTTCAGTTGCATTTATCTTACAAAGTATGCTTATATACAAATTTTCTTTTTTCAGGTCAAAAATTTTGTTCTGGGCTGGTAAAAGTAGCATGCTTTTTCTTTTAATCTATGTCTATTGTGTTTGTTCGGAACTCCTAGCTATTGAAATGGAACTAGTTTTAGTGTATACCGAGTTAATTGTTACTATTTCTCTAAATAGGACCAATGGTGAGGTTAACTAGCAGGGGCTAGGGCAAATATCTGGCACGCAGTCACAAGATCGTGAATTACCTGATTTCTCACAAGCGCAACAGCAATCTTTTGTCTTTTGGTATTTTAGGTGCCGCAAGCAATGATGTCTCTGGCATCCAACGCTGGAATTGCTGCAGGTGAGCAGAAGGCCACATTCTATTTGAGTAGGAGGGTGTAGTAGAAGAGGTCTGTATCGATGCTTGCATCGATGCTTGCTGCTGGTACTGGTTCTGTGCAGATGAAGATGAGCCTGGCAGCTGCAGGAACATCCTGGCTAGCCGATGCGGTGTTTTGTCGAGGATGGATTCAGAGCCTCGGCCGTCTGAAAGCTAAGTGGAGCGATGGGTGTTTGGGAGGGTGTTCTGGGAGGTGGGGACAAGGTTGGGAGTTGTAGGGAGGGGTTTTAAAAATAGCATAGTGGGGAGAGGGCTGTCCGGGAATAGGTCTCCGGAGCAGCACGGGCAGGGTAGTTCTAACCTGTCTCTGTGGTGTTATGTAGTCTGTCTAGTCTGTTCACTGTGTATTGCAGATTTCTCGGGTCTCCACGTTCTCGTTCCATTTTGCGCTCGAAGAGCAAGCCAGACATCTCGGGCGCCATCCCTGTGGTCTCGAATACCTGTACCGGTTGGCGTAGCGCCGGTCAGGCGTTTTGTTGTCTTGCGTGACGAACTTGAAGCGCGGATCGGTCTTGCATCCCGAAAGTTCCGGGCGTTTACTCATTTGCGGCGTCCCTCCGGGCCGCGTCGGCGGCTCTGCTCGCTAGCTGTCCGTTTTCACGGACTGAGACTTCTTCCTTGTATCCCTATGTTCATAAGTCTTGAAGCCAGCCTTCTTGCCCATCAGTCATCTCAGTTTTGACCGTAACTTCTTGAAACAGGCCATTACATTCAAGCTTTTTTTGTGGGGCTGCCGTAGAACCTCCTCGCCTTGCGTCGCGACTCCGTAGGTCTTCTTGCCCGACTGTTTGTCTCATTCGGGTGTCATCCTTCTCGCCGGGAGTTTTCTCTCCTCTTTGAGTCGCCTTGTTCGCAGTGTTCTGTGTAGCGCTGCTCACTGGGTGTGTGCGTGTGGCATGGAGCTGCTCTGCCCGGGGCTGTAGGGTCAGGGGTAGGTGGTATAGCGATAAGCATTTCTGGTTAATGTGTTGAGGATATGCCTAGACCATTTAGGCAACGGTTGTACAGTCTTCTCGGGTTGAGTAGCCATTGGCAGGCTGTGCGGCCAGTTGTTTTGGGAGTGTTTCATGGAGAGGCTGGGAGCCTTCTGGGAGGGGCTGTTCAGCAGTAGTGAAGCAGAGTGCATCTCACAGATGTTAAGGCCTCTAGGCGGTATTCTGAAACGGAGACAAGAGTTCTGGAATTGTAAAGCTATCGATCAGCACCTGGGTGGCTCTTGTTACTATTTTTTTTTCAGATGCAGAGGGACAAGATGCGCTTTGAAGAGCGACAGGAGGCGAGCGAAGCACTATAAGAAGGTGAGACGGTGCATGGTTTGTGAGGGAAGTTGTGACCAGTGGCTGTTTGACTGCATTATCTTTTGGTCATTTTTTGTATTTTAAAGGCACGATACGATGAGCAAAGCGGGATACAGGCACCAGTCGTGACTCGGGCAAGGTGTTGTATTGCCGGTGAAGTTTTAAGCATCCCTTGTTTGTTTTACAGGTGGTACCTGAGTCTCAATGCAGCTATCTGAAATGACAGAAGCAGGACCGGGGAGCGGGTAAGGTAAAGCAGAAGGAGCTAGGTATTGCTGTGGGCACGAGTTGGTCTCTGGCAGTATCTCAGCAGATGTCTTTTGCCTTGTGTTTGGCAGGTGCCCCACACAGGCTCGGAGGAACGAAGCCTCATGCTGACGAGCCGTCCGAGAAGGTGAGGTGTTAGCGTGCCGGGTCAGCGTCTAAGAGCCAAGTATTCCATGGCCACTCGGTTAAGCGCTTACCTTTGTTTTTGCAGGTGCCGTGCAGGCTGCCTTTGGAGTCGGACGAGCATTTGAGGTGAGCTGGGGATTAGCGAGGAGGATCCTGGGGCCGGTGACCTCTCACAAGCAGAACAGTAATTTTGTTTCTTGGTATCTCAGGTGGGGTGAGCGATGATGGCCGTAGCCCATCGCTTTGGAACTGATGAGGAGCAGATGAGGAGTAGGATGACACGGCCCTTCTGGGGCTGTGTGTGTGTTGTGGCAGAAGCTGGCATTGACTGGTGCGTTGCTGTCTACCAACACTGTTTTCTTGTTCAGATTTTGTAGACGGTGAAGAGGAGTTTGGAGACAGTGGGAGCATCCCATTTGGCCGACGTGTTTCTTTTGCTGAGGGTGAATTTGTCCCCCCGGCCCCCTGCAAGCTAAGTTGTGGAACAGGTGTTGGAGGGAGGGGGGTGGGACTGGGGGAAGATAACTTTGGGAATTTCAGGGAGGGCATTTTAAAGTTAGCTTAGGGGAGAGGGATATCCAGGGTCAGTTCTCCTCGGGCGGGTAAAGGAGCGGGTTACTTTTTGGCACCAGTGTAGCACGGGCAGGGCAGTTCCAGCCTGTCTCTGTGGTGTTATGTAGTCTGTCTAGTCTGTTTACTGTGTCTTGGAGATTTCTCGGGTCTCGATGTCCTCATTCCTCTTTGCGCTCGAGAGCAAGGCAGACATCTCGGGCGCCATTCCTGTGGTATTGAATGCCTGTACTGGTTGGCATAGTGCCAGTCGGGCGTTTCTTTGTCTTGCATGCCAAGCTTCAAGCGTGGATCCATCTTGCATCTCGGAAGTTCCCAGGCAGTCCTCATTCGCGGCCTCACTCTGGGATGCGACGGTGTCTCTACTCACTAGCTGTCCGTTTCCACGGACTGAGTCTTCTTCCCTGCCTCCGTACGGTCATAGGTTTTGAGACCAGGCTTCTTGCGCATTAGTCATCTTGGTTTTGACCATACCTTCTCATAACAGGCCATTACTTTCGAGGCTTTTTTGTGGGGCTGCCATATATCCACTCGGCCTTGCGTTGCGGCTCTGTCGGTCTTTTGGCCCGACACCTTGTGTGGTTCGGGTGTCATCCTTCTCGCCGGGAGTTTTCTCTCCTCTTTGAGTCGCCTTGTTTGCAGTGTTCTGTGTAGCATTGCTCACTGAGTGTGTGCGTGTGGCTTGGAGCTGCTCTGCCCGGGGCTGTAGAGTCAGGGGTAGGTGGTATAGCGATAAGCATTTCTGGTTAATGTGTTGAAGATACGCCTAGACCATTCAGACAACGGTTGTACAGTCTTCTCTGGTTGAGTAGCTGTTGGCAGGGTATGCGGCCAGTCATTTTGGGAGTGTTTCATGGAGAGGCTGGGAGACTTTTGGGAGGGGCTGTTCAGCAGTAGTGAAGCAGAGTGCATCTCACAGGTGTAAAGGATTGTGTCTGTGGGCCGCGAAGCTCGGTGTGTTGTTTTGAATGGCAGGCTCCCCTTGGCCTCTGGGCAGTACTCCGCAATGGAGGCGAGAGCTCTGGAATTGTGAAGCTATTGATCAGCCTCTGAGTGACTCATGTAACAAGATTTGTTTGGGTTTTTTTTTTTTCAGAAGCAGAGGGACAAGATGCGCTTTGGAGAGCAACAGAGGAGGTGAGCGGAGCTCTGTAAGAAGGTCAGTGCAGGGTGTTGGACGGAAGTTGTGACTGGTGGCTACATGAATACATCATGGCTTGGTGGTTTTTTTTTTTCTGATTTGAAGGTGCCCAGTGATGCGCAAAGCGGGATGGTGCTGCCGGTGCTGACTCTGGCAAGGTGAGCCATGGCTAGTGGGCTGAAGTAGCGGTTATTTTTCAGTTGTCGTATTGCCAATGAAGATTTAAGCATGCCTTCTTGTTTGTGTTTTACAGGTGGTACGCAAGCCTCATTGCAGCAGCCTAAAATGACAGAGACTGGACAGGGGAGCAGGCAAGGTATAGGAGGCGGGATGTACGCATCGCTGCGGGCAGGCATTGGTTTTGGGCAGTAACTCAAACTGTGTCTTCCGCTTTGTTTTTCACAGGTGCCACACACGGGCTGGGAGTGACGAAGCCTCATGTTGATGAGCAATTGGAGAAGGTGAGGCTGTTGTGGGCTGCCTCGGTGGCTGTGAGCCAAGTGTTACATGGCAGCTTATTTAAGCACTTACCTTTTCTTTTGCAGGTGAAGTGCAGGCTGCTTCTGGAATAGGATGAAAGTTTGAGGTGAGCCGGGGGGAGGAGGATCACGGAGCCGGTGACTTCTCACAAGCGCAACAGTGATTTTTGTTTCTTGGTATCTCAGGTGCGGCGAGCGCTGAGGGCCACAGCACCCAACTCTGGAACCGGTGCAGGGCAGGTGAGGAGTGGAACGCCTCGGCCCTTCTTGGGGGTGGTTGGGTGCGTGTGTTGTGGCAGAGGTTGGAACTGAGCGGTGCGGTGCTGTCTGCCAGCAATATTTAGTTATTTTCTTTGGATTTTACAGACAACAAGGAGGAGTTTGGAGACAGTGGGAGCATCCCGTTTGGCCGATGTGTTTCTTTTGCTGAGGATGGATTTGCGCCCCCGGCCCTCTGCAAGCTAAGTTTTGGGACGTGCGTTTGGAGGGAGGGGGTAGGGACTAGGGGGAGATAACTTTGGGAACGTCGGGGAGGGAATTTTAAATTTAGCTTAGGGGAGAGGGATATCCAGGGTCAGTTCTCCTTGAGCAGATAAAGGAGTGGGTTACTTTTTGGCACGAGAGTAGCACGGGCAGGGCAGTTCCAGCCTGTCTCTGTGGTATGTAGTCTATCTAGTGTGTTTACTGTGTCTTGCGGATTTCTGAGGTCTCGATGTCCTCATTCCTCTTGGCACTCGAAAGGAAGCCAGATGTCTCGGGCGCCATCCCTGCAGTCTCGAACGCCCGTACTGGTTGGCGTAGTGCCAGTGGGGCGTTTCTTCTTTCTGCATGAGGAGCTTAAAGCGTGGATTGGTCTCGCATCTTGCCAGTTCTGGCCATTACTCGTTAGTGGCGTCACTCCGTGCTGTGTCAACAGCTCTGCTTGCTAGCTGTCCGCTTTCAGGGACCGAGACTTCTTCCCCACATCCTTATGTTCATAGGTCTTGAGGCCAGCCTTCTTGTGCGTTAGTCATCTTGGTTTTGACCGTAACTTCTTGAAACGGGCCGTTACGTTCGAGGTTTTTTTTTTTGTGGGGCTGCCCTATAGAACCTCTTCGCTTTGTGTTGCGGCTCTGTACGTCTTTTAGCCCGACACCTTGTGTCGTTCGGGTGTCATCCTTCTCGCCGAGAGTTTTCTCTCCTTTTTGAGTCACCTTGTTTGCACAGTTATGTGTAGCGTTGCTCTCTGAGTGTGTATGTGTGGCTTGGAGCTGCTCTGCCCGGGGCTGTAGAGTCAGGGGTAGGTGGTATAGCAATAAGCATCTCTGGTTAATGTCTCGATGATATGCATAGACCATTTAGGCAATGGTTTTCCAGTCATCTCTGGTCGAGTAGCCATTGGGAGGCTGTGCAGCCAGTTGTTTTGGGAGTGTTTCATGGAGAGGCTGGGAGCCTTCTGGGAGGAGCTGTTCAGCAGTAGTGAAGCAGAATGAATCTCAACGGTCTTAAGGGATGTTTGTTTGAGCTGCAAAGCTCGGTGTGTTGTTTTGAATGGCAGGCTGCCTTTGGCCTCTAGGTTGTACTGTGAAATGGGGACGACATCTCTGGAATTGTGAAGCTACTTAAACAAGTCACCCAGGTGCTGATAATTTTTTTTTTCAGATGCAGAAGGACAAGATGTGCTTTGAAGAGCAATAGAGGCGGCGGGTGGAGCCCTGTAAGAAGGTGAGTCGGTGCAGGGTGTCGGAGGGAAGTTGTGACCGGTGGCTACATGTCTACATCATGGCTTGTTTTGTTTTTTATTTATTTGAAGGGTCGCAGCAATGTGCAAAGTGGGATGTTGGTGCCGGTGCTGACTCTGGCAAGGCGAGCCATGGCTAGCGGGCTGAAGTAGCAGTTATTTTTTCAGTTGTCGTATTGTCGGTGAAGTTTTAAGCATCCCTTCTTTTTTGTGTTTTACAGGTGGTACCTGAGCCTCATGGCGGCAGCCCAAGATGACAGAGGCCGCACTGGGCAGCGGGCAAGGTAAAGAAGTGGGGCGTAGACATCGGTGCAAGCAGTCTTTGGTTTTGGACAGTATCTCAGCACGCGTTTTTTTGCCTTGTTCTTTGCAAGTACCACACACAGACTTGGAAGAAAAAAGCTGCACGCTGATGAGACATCCGAAAAGGTGAAGCTGTTGAATGTTGGGTCAGTGGCTAAGAGCCAAGTATTAAATGGCAGCTTGGTTAAGCGCTTACCTTTTTGTTTCGCAGGTGACATGCAGGCTACTTCTGGAATAGGATGAAAGTTTGAGGTGAGCTGGGTATTAGCGAGGAGGATCACGGAGCCAGTGACTTCTCACAAGCATAATAGTAACTTTGTTTCTTGGTATCTCAGGTGTGGTGAGCGATTATGGCTGCAGCGCCCAGCATTTGAACCGGTGCAGGGCAGGTGAGGAGTGGAACGGCACGGCCCTTCTTGGGGGTGGGGGTGGTTTGGTGGGAGTGGGGATGTTGTGGCAGAGGTTGGAATTGAGCGGTGCAGTGCTGTCTGCCAGTAATATTTTGGTTTTTCTTTAGATTTTACAGACGAGTAAGAGGAATTTGGAGACCACGGGAGCGTCCCGTTTGGCCATCATGTTTCTTTTGCTGAGGATGGATTTGCACCCCCGGCCCTCTGTAAAGTAAGTTTTGGGATGTGTGTTTGAAGGGAGGGGGGTGGGACTGAGGGGGAGAGAAATTTGGGAATTTTGGGGAGGGGATTTTAAATTTAGCTTAGGAGAGAGGGCTGTCCAGAGTCAGTTCTCCTTGGGCAGATAAAGGAGCGGGTTACATTTTGGCACCGGAGTAGCACGGGCAGGGCAGTTCCAGCCTGTCTCTGTGTTGTTCTATAGTTTGTCTAGTCCGTTCAGTGTCTTACAGTTTTCTGAGGTCTCAATGTCGTCATTCCTCTTTGCGCTCGAGAGCAAGCCAGACATCTCAGGCGCCATCCTTGTGGTCTTGAATGCCTGTACTGGTTGGCATAGTGCCACGCGGGCATTTCTTTTTTTCTTTGCGTGACGAGCTTCTAGCGTGGATCGGTCTTGCATCTCGGAAGTTCCCAGGCAGTCCTCATTTGTGGTGTGGTTCTGGGCTGCACCAGCAGCTCTGCTTGCTAGCTGTCCATTTCCATATACTGAGAATTCTTCCCTGCATCCTTGCGTTCATAGGTCTTGAAGGCAGGCTTCCTGCGCATCAGTCATCTCGGTTTTGACCGTAACTTCTCAGAACGGGCCATTAGGTTCGTGCCATTTTTTTTTTTCTGAGCCTGCCATAGAACCCCTCGCCTTGCATTACGGCTCTGTATGTCATGTTGTCCGACAGCGCAACTCAATCAGGAGTCATCCTTCTTGCTGAGAGTTTTCCCTCCTCTTTGAGTCGCCTTGTTTGCCCAAACTCTCTTGGTTGCAGAGTTGTGTAGCGTTGCTCTCTGAGTGTGTGTGTGTGTGGCTTGGAGCTGCTCTGCCCAGGGCTGTAGAGTCAGGGGTAGGTGTTATAGCGATAAGCATCTCTAGTTAATGTCTTGATGATATGCATAGACTGTTTAGGCAACGTTTGTACAGTCATCTCTGGTTGAGTAGCTGTTGGCAGGCTGTGCGGCCAGTCATTTTGGGAGTGTTTCACGGAGAGGCTGGGACCCTTCTGGGCAGGGGCTGTTGAGCGGGAGTGAAGCAGATCGCATCTCAAAGGTGTAAAGGACTGTGTCTGTGGGCCGCGAAGCTCTGTGTGTTGTTTTGAATGGCAGGCTGCCCTTTGCCTCTAGGTGCTACTCCGCAATGGAGGCGAGAGCTCTGGAATTGTGAAGCTATCGATCAGCACCTGGGTGTCCCATGTAACAAGTTTTGGTTGGGGTTTTTGTTTTCTCAGATGCAGAGGGACAATATGCGCTTCGAAGAGCAACAGAGGAGGTGAGCAGACCATAGTGAGGGGCTGAGCAGAGCCTTGTAAGAAGGTGAGTCAGTGCAGGGTGTCGGAGAGAAGATGTGACCGGTGGCGATGTGACTACATCATGGGTTGTGTGGGGTTTTTTTCTGATTTGAAGATGCCCAGTGATGCACAAAGCGGGATGGTGCTGCCGGTGCTGACTCTGGCAAGGTGAGCCATGGCTAGTGGGCTGAAGTAGCGGTTATTTTTCAGTTGTCGTATTGCCAATGAAGTTTTAAGCATCTCTTCTTATTTGTGTTTTACAGGTGGTACGCAAGCCTCATTGGAGCAGCCTAAAATGACAGAGGCTGGACAGGGGAGCAGGCAAGGTGTAGGAGGCGGGATGTACGCATCGCTGCGGGCAGGCATTGGTTTTGGGCAGTAACTCAAACTGTGTCTTCCGCTTTGTTTTTCACAGGTGCCACACACGGGCTGGGAGTGACGAAGCCTCATGTTGATGAGCAATTGGAGAAGGTGAGGCTGTTGTGGGCTGCCTCGGTGGCTATGAGCCAAGTGTTACATGGCAGCTTATTTAAGCACTTACCTTTTCTTTTGCAGGTGAAGTGCAGGCTGCTTCTGGAATAGGATGAAAGTTTGAGGTGAGCTGGGGGGAGGAGGATCACGGGGCCGGTGACTTCTCACAAGCACAACAGTGATTTTTGTTTCTTGGTATCTCAGGTGCGGCGAGCGCCGAGGGCCACAGCACCCAACTCTGGAACCGGTGCAGGGCAGGTGAGGAGTGGAACGCCTCGGCCCTTCTTGGGGGTGGTTGGGTGCGTGTGTTGTGGCAGAGGTTGGAACTGAGCGGTGCGGTGCTGTCTGCCAGCAATATTTAGTTGTTTTCTTTGGATTTTACAGACAACAAGGAGGAGTTTGGAGACAGTGGGAGCATCCCGTTTGGCCGATGTGTTTCTCTTGCTGAGGATGGATTTGCGCCCCCGGCCCTCTGCAAGCTAAGTTTTGGGATGTGTATTTGAAGGGAGGGGGGTGGGACTGAGGGGGAGATAAATTTGGGAATATTGGGGAGGGGATTTTAAAGTTAGCTTAGGGGAGAGGGCTGTCCAGAGTCAGTTCTGCTTGGCCAGGCAAAGGAACGAGTCTCAACCGTGATCTAAGATTGTGTAGCATTCTATGGCTCTGTATCACGCTGTCTTGACTGTGATTCAAGACTGCGTCGCAATGTTTGGTTCTGTATTGCGTTGAGTCTTGCGTCGCCCTCTATGGCTCTGCGTTGCGCCGGTTCTCGACTGTGATGTGAGACTGCGTCGCCCTCTATGGCTCTGCGTTGCGCCGGTTCTCGACTGTGATGTGAGACTGCGTTGCACTCTATGGCTCCGTGTTGCCCTGGGTCTCAAGCGTGGTGTGAGACTGCGTCACACCATACGGCTCAGCATTATGCTGGGTCTTGTGTTGCACCGTACAGCTTCATATTGTGCTGGGTCTCGACTGTGATGTAAGACTGTGTAGTATTCTGTGGCTCTGTATTGCCCTGCGTCTTGACTGTGATTCCAGACTGCTCGCACTGTTTGACTCCTTATTGCGTTGGGTCTTGCGTCGCACTGTTGCTCCGTATTGCTCTGGGTCTGGAGTGTGATGCGAGACTGCATCGCACCGTATAGCTCTGTATTGCGCTGGGTCTTGCGTCGCACTGTATGGGTCTGTATTATGCTTGGTCTCAACTGTGATCTATGACTGCCTAGTATTCTATAGCTCTGTATTGCGCTGGGTCTTGCGTCACACTGTATGGGTCTGTATTATGCTTGGTCTCAACTGTGATCTATGACTGCCTAGTATTCTATAGCTCTGTATTGCGCTGGGTCTTGCGTCACACTGTATGGGTCTGTATTATGCTTGGTCTCAACTGTGATCTATGACTGCCTAGTATTCTATAGCTCTGTATTGCGCTGGGTCTTGCGTCGCACTGTATGGGTCTGTATTATGCTTGGTCTCAACTGTGATCTATGACTGCCTAGTATTCTATAGCTCTGTATTGCGCTGGGTCTTGCGTCGCACTGTATGGGTCTGTATTATGCTTGGTCTCAACTGTGATCTATGACTGCCTAGTATTCTATGGCTCTGTATTGCATTGGGTCTTGCGTCACACTGTATGGCTCTGCATTGCCCCAGGTCTGGAGCGTGATGTGAGACTGTGTCACACGATATGGCTCTGCATTGCCCCGGGTCTGGAGCGTGATGTGACGTTTTCCTGTGCTTCCCATTATGAGGGCTGACATTTTGGCCTCGAGTGGAGCGGTGATGTTGTTTGGAGGATCCTAGTGACTCAATTTGTGGGCTGCTTCTGGAATTGGGGGAAATATGCTATTCTAGAAGGTCACTGGTGAAGCAGAGATGTTTGGAGGAGGGGAGCAATGAATGGGAGTTGAATGAATGAATGAATGGGAGTTGAATGAATGAATGAATGGGAGTTGAATGAATGAATGAATGGGAGTTGAATGAATGAATGAATGGGAGTTGAATGAATGAATGAATGGGAGTTGAATGAATGAATGAATGAATGGGAGTTGAATGAATGAATGAATGAATGAATGGGAGTTGAATGAATGAATGAATGAATGGGAGTTGAATGAATGAATGAATGAATGGGAGTTGAATGAATGAATGAATGAATGAATGGGAGTTGAATGAATGAATGAATGAATGAATGGGAGTTGAATGAATGAATGAATGAATGAATGGGAGTTGAATGAATGAATGAATGAATGGGAGTTGAATGAATGAATGAATGAAGGAATGGGAGTTGAATGAATGAATGAATGAAGGAATGGGAGTTGAATGAATGAATGAATGAAGGAATGGGAGTTGAATGAATGAATGAATGAAGGAATGGGAGTTGAATGAATGAATGAATGAAGGAATGGGAGTTGAATGAATGAATGAATGAAGGAATGGGAGTTGAATGAATGAATGAATGAAGGAATGGGAGTTGAATGAATGAATGAATGAAGGAATGGGAGTTGAATGAATGAATGAATGAAGGAATGGGAGTTGAATGAATGAATGAATGAAGGAATGGGAGTTGAATGAATGAATGAATGGATGAAGGAATGGGAGTTGAATGAATGAATGAATGGATGAAGGAATGGGAGTTGAATGAATGAATGAATGGATGAAGGAATGGGAGTTGAATGAATGAATGAATGGATGAAGGAATGGGAGTTGAATGAATGAATGAATGGATGAAGGAATGGGAGTTGAATGAATGAATGAATGGATGAAGGAATGGGAGTTGAATGAATGAATGAATGGATGAAGGAATGGGAGTTGAATGAATGAATGAATGGATGAAGGAATGGGAGTTGAATGAATGAATGAATGGATGAAGGAATGGGAGTTGAATGAATGAATGAATGGATGAAGGAATGGGAGTTGAATGAATGAATGAATGGATGAAGGAATGGGAGTTGAATGAATGAATGAATGGATGAAGGAATGGGAGTTGAATGAATGAATGAATGGATGAAGGAATGGGAGTTGAATGAATGAATGAATGGATGAAGGAATGGGAGTTGAATGAATGAATGAATGGATGAAGGAATGGGAGTTGAATGAATGAATGAATGGATGAAGGAATGGGAGTTGAATGAATGAATGAATGGATGAAGGAATGGGAGTTGAATGAATGAATGAATGGATGAAGGAATGGGAGTTGAATGAATGAATGAATGGATGAAGGAATGGGAGTTGAATGAATGAATGAATGGATGAAGGAATGGGAGGGAGTCGAATGAATGAATGGATGGAGGAATGGGAGGGAGTCGGATGGATGAATGGATGGAGGAATGGATGGGAGTCGGATGGATGAATGGATGGAGGAATGGATGGGAGTCGGATGGATGAATGGATGGAGGAATGGATGGGAGTCGGATGGATGAATGGATGGAGGAATGGATGGAGGAATGGATGGGAGTCGGATGGATGAATGGATGGAGGAATGGATGGGAGTCGGATGGATGAATGGGAGTCGACTGACTGACTGACTGGGAGTCGGATGGATGAATGGGAGTCGACTGACTGACTGACTGGGAGTCGGATGGATGGATGGACGGATGAGTGGATGGGAGTCGAATGGATGGATGGACGGATGAGTGGATGGGAGTCGAATGGATGGATGGACGGATGAGTGGATGGGAGTCGAATGAGTGGGAGTTGGATGAATGAATGGATGAGTGGGAGTTATTGTGTGTAAACTTATGGGTGTGTGAATGTGGTTGGTTTGTTTGTTTGTTTTTATTTCAGGTAGGATATAATGTTGACAGTAAGGTATTGATTTGAGAGTACCGCAACGTAAAAAACCAAACCAGCTGGGGGTTTTTTGTTTTGTTTTGTTTTTCTTTCCCTGGCTGGGTGTGGGTTTATTTTTTTTTTTTTTCCCCAGGTCCTCATTGCTCTGTGGGGTGCCTTCAATTGCCAAAGTTTGGGCGGCGAGGGGTCTAGGGCCAGGGTTTTCACACAAAAGGCCATTTTGTAGTCTCCCGGCAACGCCATTCTCAGTGAGCCGCAGAGACGGGGTGATGGCCCATGGTGCTGGGCGAAGGGATTAGCAGAGAGGGGAGGGTTGGTTTGTCGGGTAGGTGAGCGAGTGTTGTGCTTGTGCATGGCTTTGTATTGTTGTGTGTTAGTATGTAATAGGTGTTAGCATGTTGCATATGGAGTTGAGATTTTTCTTTTCCAGGCATTGTATTAAAAAAAAAATCAACCAACCACAACTTAGAATAAAAAAAACCCCAGTCGGGGGATTTTTTTTTTTTCCCCCGGCTGGGTTTTTTTTTCCCCCGGTCCCGGTCGGTCCGCACGGCGACAATCATCGCCAAAGTTTGGGCGGCGGAGGGCCTAGGGCCGGGGTTTTCGCAGGCAGGGCGATTTTGGAGGCCCCTGGGAACCCCGTTCCCGAGGAGAGCCACGGAGACGGGGCGGTGGGCAACAGAGAGAGGGAGGGTTGGTTTGTTGGGTAGGTGAGCGAGTGTTGTGCCTGTGTGTGGGTTTGTATGGTTGTGTGTTAGTATGTGATAGGTGTTAGTGTGCTGCATATGGAGTTGAGGTTTTTTTTTTCTTTTCCAGGCATTATAATTTTTTTTTTTTAAATATTAACCAACCACAACTTAGAATAAAAAAAACCCCAGTCGGGGGATTTTTTTTTTTCCCCCGGCTGGGTTTTTTTTTCCCCCGGTCCCGGTCGGTCCGCACGGCGACAATCATCGCCAAAGTTTGGGCGGCGGAGGGCCTAGGGCCGAGGTTTTCGCAGGCAGGGCGATTTTGGAGGCCCCCGGGAACCCCGTTCCCGAGGAGAGCCACGGAGACGGGGTGGCGGGCAGCAGAGAGAGGGAGGGTTGGTTTGTTGGGTAGGTGAGCGAGTGTTGTGCCTGTGTGTGGGTTTGTATGGTTGTGTGTTAGTATGTGATAGGTGTTAGTGTGCTGCATATGGAGTTGAGGTTTTTTTTTTCTTTTCCAGGCATTATATTTTTTTTTTTAAATATTAACCAACCACAACTTAGAATAAAAAAAACCCCAGTCGGGGGATTTTTTTTTTTTCCCCTGGCTGGGTTTTTTTTTCCCCCGGTCCCGGTCGGTCCGCACGGCGACAATCATCGCCAAAGTTTGGGCGGCGGAGGGCCTAGGGCCGGGGTTTTCGCAGGCAGGGCGATTTTGGAGGCCCCCGGGAACGCTGTTCCTGAGGAGAGCCGGTCTGGAATGTGGCTATTTCTCTGTTATTGTAAGGTGCTATGTTTAGATGAGTGTCTAAGGAAGGCAATTGAGGATCCTGCAATAAAAAGGTACAGTGAGAGGGGCTAGATAGTCTGTTTTGAGGAAGGCAGGGTTGTGAAGGGGGCCTCTCTGTATTTTAAATGGCTAGGCTTTTAACTGTGGCTGTGTGTTTTTTGCTGTAATGGTATTGTTAAAAATTGTTTGTTTGCATGCGGGTGCCAAAGGCCAGGTCCCGTCAGGAGGAGCAGAGCCGGCCGGCTCTTTGCCCGGGCATTGTAGTTTTTGGAGAAGCAGTCACTCTAAAGAGGAAAAGGGACGGACGCCAAGCAAGGGATGCGAGCCCTGCGTACGTGAGAGTGTCCAATGGGAAAGACGGTGGGTACAGTTTGTACTCAGTGTTGTAAAGCTGTGCCCTTGAGCGTGTAAACTGTAAGCTTGGTGCTCTGTCATTGAAATCTGTGCTGTTTGTGCTGTGTGGTTTAAATCTGTAAGCTCTGTGTCTTCAGCATGCTCTGGGCATGACTTAGTTGCCTACACTTTGTACCTGCTGTAAGCTCTGTGCCTGAGCTATGTACGTGTTGTAGCTGTTGTACACTTTGCGCCTGAGCTCTGTACACTTTGCGCCTGAGCTCTGTACACTTTGCGCCTGAGCTCTGTACACTTTGCGCCTGAGCTCTGTACACTTTGTGCCTGCTGTAGGCTCTGCACCTGAGTTATGTATGTGTTGTAGCTGTTGTCAGCTCAGTACTTTGCAGAGCTACAGTCATTGAGTTCAAGTTTGACAGAAATAAAGAAAATAAGCAGCAAAGGAATAAAGTTTAATAAAGAGTTTTTTACTCCTTGGTGTTTGTCTTTTTTTGTGTGTCTCTTTCTTTTTTTGTAAACTGGTGCAGCAGCAGGGCTTGGCTCGCTCCTGGGGCGTAGTTGCTCCTTAATAATTTATTAATTTTCTTTAAAACTTGTAACAACTACGCCCCAGGAGCGAGCCAAGCCCTGCTGCTGCATGCATTTCTTATTATTTTTATTCTTTCTATTTACTATCCCATACCTCATTAAATATTCCCCACCTGACACACTCACATATACATAGACTACCTACATAATTAATTACACAAATTAACCAATTAATTATGCAAATGAGATGCAAATTTTTCTTGCACCACCCACATAACCAAATACCTCCACCTGACAATTACCACCACCCACACCACCTCCACAGACCACAGCAACACACTCCTTGACACCTACTACAACCTTTTCCATACTGCATCACATATACATTAACCCAATCAGGTTACAGGCTAACAGCTACAGGATGAGGGTGTCAGATTAGGGTTAGGGTGTCGGGTTAGGCTGTCGGGTTAGGGTTAGGCTGTCGGGTTAGGGTTAGGCTGTCGGGTTAGGGTTAGGGTGTCAGGTTAGGGTGTTAGGGTTAGGGTGTTAGGGTTAGGGTTAGGGTGTCGGGTTAGGGGTTAGGCTGTCGGGTTAGGGTTAGGGTTAGGGTGTTAGGGTTAGGGTGTTAGGGTGTCGGGTTAGGGTGTCGGGTTAGGGGTTAGGGTGTCGGGTTAGGGTGTCGGGTTAGGGTGTCAGGTTAGGGTGTCAGGTTAGGGTGTCGGGTTAGGGTGTCGGGTTAGGGTTAGGGTTAGGGTGTCGGGTTAGGGTGTCAGGTTAGGGTTAGGGTGTCGGGTTAGGGTTAGGGTTAGGGTGTCGGGTTAGGGTGTCGGGTTAGGGTGTCGGGTTAGGGTGTCGGGTTAGGGTGTCGGGTTAGGGTGTCGGGTTAGGGTTAGGGTTAGGGTGTCGGGTTAGGGTTAGGGTTAGGGTGTCGGGTTAGGGTGTCGGGTTAGGGTTAGGGTGTCGGGTTAGGGTTAGGGTGTCGGGTTAGGGTTAGGGTGTCGGGTTAGGGTTAGGGTGTCGGGTTAGGGTGTCGGGTTAGGGTTAGGGTGTCGGGTTAGGGTGTCGGGTTAGGGTGTCGGGTTAGGGTGTCGGGTTAGGGTGTCGGGTTAGGGTGTCGGGTTAGGGTTAGGGTTAGGGTGTCGGGTTAGGGTTAGGGTTAGGGTTAGGGTTAGGGTGTCGGGTTAGGGTTAGGGTGTCGGGTTAGGGTTAGGGTTAGGGTTAGGGTTAGGGTTAGGGTGTCGGGTTAGGGTTAGGGTGTCGGGTTAGGGTTAGGGTGTCGGGTTAGGGTTAGGGTGTCGGGTTAGGGTGTCGGGTTAGGGTGTCGGGTTAGGGTTAGGGTGTCGGGTTAGGGTGTCGGGTTAGGGTTAGGGTGTCGGGTTAGGGTTAGGGTGTCGGGTTAGGGTGTCGGGTTAGGGTTAGGGTGTCGGGTTAGGGTGTCGGGTTAGGGTGTCGGGTTAGGGTGTCGGGTTAGGGTGTCGGGTTAGGGTTAGGGTGTCGGGTTAGGGTGTCGGGTTAGGGTGTCGGGTTAGGGTTAGGGTGTCGGGTTAGGGTGTCGGGTTAGGGTTAGGGTGTCGGGTTAGGGTTAGGGTTAGGGTTAGGGTTAGGGTTAGGGTTAGGGTTAGGGTTAGGGTTAGGGTTAGGGTTAGGGTTAGGGTTAGGGTGTCGGGTTAGGGTTAGGGTGTAGGGTTAGGGTTAGGGTTAGGGTTAGGGTTAGGGTTAGGGTTAGGGTTAGGGTTAGGGTTAGGGTTAGGGTTAGGGTTAGGGTTAGGGTTAGGGTTAGGGTTAGGGTTAGGGTTAGGGTTAGGGTTAGGTTAGGGTTAGGGTTAGGGTTAGGGTTAGGGTTAGGGTTAGGGTTAGGGTTAGGGTTAGGGTTAGGGTTAGGGTTAGGGTTAGGGTTAGGGTTAGGGTTAGGGTTAGGGTTAGGGTTAGGGTTAGGGTTAGGGTTAGGGTTAGGGTTAGGGTTAGGGTTAGGGTTAGGGTTAGGGTTAGGGTTAGGGTTAGGGTTAGGGTTAGGGTTAGGGTTAGGGTTAGGGTTAGGGTTAGGGTTAGGGTTAGGGTTAGGGTTAGGGTTAGGGTTAGGGTTAGGGTTAGGGTTAGGGTTAGGGTTAGGGTTAGGGTTAGGGTTAGGGTTAGGGTTAGGGTTAGGGTTAGGGTTAGGGTTAGGGTTAGGGTTAGGGTTAGGGTTAGGGTTAGGGTTAGGTTAGGGTTAGGGTTAGGGTTAGGGTTAGGGTTAGGGTTAGGGTTAGGGTTAGGGTTAGGGTTAGGGTTAGGGTTAGGGTTAGGGTTAGGGTTAGGGTTAGGGTTAGGGTTAGGGTTAGGGTTAGGGTTAGGGTTAGGGTTAGGGTTAGGGTTAGGGTTAGGGTTAGGGTTAGGGTTAGGGTTAGGGTTAGGGTTAGGGTTAGGGTTAGGGTTAGGGTTAGGGTTAGGGTTAGGGTTAGGGTTAGGGTTAGGGTTAGGGTTAGGGTTAGGGTTAGGGTTAGGGTTAGGGTTAGGGTTAGGGTTAGGGTTAGGGTTAGGGTTAGGGTTAGGGTTAGGGTTAGGGTTAGGGTTAGGGTTAGGGTTAGGGTTAGGGTTAGGGTTAGGGTTAGGGTTAGGGTTAGGGTTAGGGTTAGGGTTAGGGTTAGGGTTAGGGTTAGGGTTAGGGTTAGGGTTAGGGTTAGGTTAGGGTTAGGGTTAGGGTTAGGGTTAGGGTTAGGGTTAGGGTTAGGGTTAGGGTTAGGGTTAGGGTTAGGGTTAGGGTTAGGGTTAGGGTTAGGGTTAGGGTTAGGGTTAGGGTTAGGGTTAGGGTTAGGGTTAGGGTTAGGGTTAGGGTTAGGGTTAGGGTTAGGGTTAGGGTTAGGGTTAGGGTTAGGGTTAGGGTTAGGGTTAGGGTTAGGGTTAGGGTTAGGGTTAGGGTTAGGGTTAGGGTTAGGGTTAGGGTTAGGGTTAGGGTTAGGGTTAGGGTTAGGGTTAGGGTTAGGGTTAGGGTTAGGGTTAGGGTTAGGGTTAGGGTTAGGGTTAGGGTTAGGGTTAGGGTTAGGGTTAGGGTTAGGGTTAGGGTTAGGGTTAGGGTTAGGGTTAGGGTTAGGGTTAGGGTTAGGGTTAGGGTTAGGGTTAGGGTTAGGGTTAGGGTTAGGGTTAGGGTTAGGGTTAGGGTTAGGGTTAGGGTTAGGGTTAGGGTTAGGGTTAGGGTTAGGGTTAGGGTTAGGGTTAGGGTTAGGGTTAGGGTTAGGGTTAGGGTTAGGGTTAGGGTTAGGGTTAGGGTTAGGGTTAGGGTTAGGTTAGGGTTAGGGTTAGGGTTAGGGTTAGGGTTAGGGTTAGGGTTAGGGTTAGGGTTAGGGTTAGGGTTAGGGTTAGGGTTAGGGTTAGGGTTAGGGTTAGGGTTAGGGTTAGGGTTAGGGTTAGGGTTAGGGTTAGGGTTAGGGTTAGGGTTAGGGTTAGGGTTAGGGTTAGGGTTAGGGTTAGGGTTAGGGTTAGGGTTAGGGTTAGGGTTAGGGTTAGGGTTAGGGTTAGGGTTAGGGTTAGGGTTAGGGTTAGGGTTAGGGTTAGGGTTAGGGTTAGGGTTAGGGTTAGGGTTAGGGTTAGGGTTAGGGTTAGGGTTAGGGTTAGGGTTAGGGTTAGGGTTAGGGTTAGGGTTAGGGTTAGGGTTAGGGTTAGGGTTAGGGTTAGGGTTAGGGTTAGGGTTAGGGTTAGGGTTAGGGTTAGGGTTAGGGTTAGGGTTAGGGTTAGGGTTAGGGTTAGGGTTAGGGTTAGGGTTAGGGTTAGGGTTAGGGTTAGGGTTAGGGTTAGGGTTAGGGTTAGGGTTAGGGTTAGGGTTAGGGTTAGGGTTAGGGTTAGGGTTAGGGTTAGGGTTAGGGTTAGGGTTAGGGTTAGGGTTAGGGTTAGGGTTAGGGTTAGGGTTAGGGTTAGGGTTAGGGTTAGGGTTAGGGTTAGGGTTAGGGTTAGGGTTAGGGTTAGGGTTAGGGTTAGGGTTAGGGTTAGGGTTAGGGTTAGGGTTAGGGTTAGGGTTAGGGTTAGGGTTAGGGTTAGGGTTAGGGTTAGGGTTAGGGTTAGGGTTAGGGTTAGGGTTAGGGTTAGGGTTAGGGTTAGGGTTAGGGTTAGGGTTAGGGTTAGGGTTAGGGTTAGGTTAGGGTTAGGGTTAGGGTTAGGGTTAGGGTTAGGGTTAGGGTTAGGGTTAGGGTTAGGGTTAGGGTTAGGGTTAGGGTTAGGGTTAGGGTTAGGGTTAGGGTTAGGGTTAGGGTTAGGGTTAGGGTTAGGGTTAGGGTTAGGGTTAGGGTTAGGGTTAGGGTTAGGGTTAGGGTTAGGGTTAGGGTTAGGGTTAGGGTTAGGGTTAGGGTTAGGGTTAGGGTTAGGGTTAGGGTTAGGGTTAGGGTTAGGGTTAGGGTTAGGGTTAGGGTTAGGGTTAGGGTTAGGGTTAGGGTTAGGGTTAGGGTTAGGGTTAGGGTTAGGGTTAGGGTTAGGGTTAGGGTTAGGGTTAGGGTTAGGGTTAGGGTTAGGGTTAGGGTTAGGGTTAGGGTTAGGGTTAGGGTTAGGGTTAGGGTTAGGGTTAGGGTTAGGGTTAGGGTTAGGGTTAGGGTTAGGGTTAGGGTTAGGGTTAGGGTTAGGGTTAGGGTTAGGGTTAGGGTTAGGGTTAGGGTTAGGGTTAGGGTTAGGGTTAGGGTTAGGGTTAGGGTTAGGGTTAGGGTTAGGGTTAGGGTTAGGGTTAGGGTTAGGGTTAGGGTTAGGGTTAGGGTTAGGGTTAGGGTTAGGGTTAGGGTTAGGGTTAGGGTTAGGGTTAGGGTTAGGGTTAGGGTTAGGGTTAGGGTTAGGGTTAGGGTTAGGGTTAGGGTTAGGGTTAGGGTTAGGGTTAGGGTTAGGGTTAGGGTTAGGGTTAGGGTTAGGGTTAGGGTTAGGGTTAGGGTTAGGGTTAGGGTTAGGGTTAGGGTTAGGGTTAGGGTTAGGGTTAGGGTTAGGGTTAGGGTTAGGGTTAGGGTTAGGGTTAGGGTTAGGGTTAGGGTTAGGGTTAGGGTTAGGGTTAGGGTTAGGGTTAGGGTTAGGGTTAGGGTTAGGGTTAGGGTTAGGGTTAGGGTTAGGGTTAGGGTTAGGGTTAGGGTTAGGGTTAGGGTTAGGGTTAGGGTTAGGGTTAGGGTTAGGGTTAGGGTTAGGTTAGGGTTAGGGTTAGGGTTAGGGTTAGGGTTAGGGTTAGGGTTAGGGTTAGGGTTAGGGTTAGGGTTAGGGTTAGGGTTAGGGTTAGGGTTAGGGTTAGGGTTAGGGTTAGGGTTAGGGTTAGGGTTAGGGTTAGGGTTAGGGTTAGGGTTAGGGTTAGGGTTAGGGTTAGGGTTAGGGTTAGGGTTAGGGTTAGGGTTAGGGTTAGGGTTAGGGTTAGGGTTAGGGTTAGGGTTAGGGTTAGGGTTAGGGTTAGGGTTAGGGTTAGGGTTAGGGTTAGGGTTAGGGTTAGGGTTAGGGTTAGGGTTAGGGTTAGGGTTAGGGTTAGGGTTAGGGTTAGGGTTAGGGTTAGGGTTAGGGTTAGGGTTAGGGTTAGGGTTAGGGTTAGGGTTAGGGTTAGGGTTAGGGTTAGGGTTAGGGTTAGGGTTAGGGTTAGGGTTAGGGTTAGGGTTAGGGTTAGGGTTAGGGTTAGGGTTAGGGTTAGGGTTAGGGTTAGGGTTAGGGTTAGGGTTAGGGTTAGGGTTAGGGTTAGGGTTAGGGTTAGGGTTAGGGTTAGGGTTAGGGTTAGGGTTAGGGTTAGGGTTAGGGTTAGGGTTAGGGTTAGGGTTAGGGTTAGGGTTAGGGTTAGGGTTAGGGTTAGGGTTAGGGTTAGGGTTAGGGTTAGGGTTAGGGTTAGGGTTAGGGTTAGGGTTAGGGTTAGGGTTAGGGTTAGGGTTAGGGTTAGGGTTAGGGTTAGGGTTAGGGTTAGGGTTAGGGTTAGGGTTAGGGTTAGGGTTAGGGTTAGGGTTAGGGTTAGGGTTAGGGTTAGGGTTAGGGTTAGGGTTAGGGTTAGGGTTAGGGTTAGGGTTAGGGTTAGGGTTAGGGTTAGGGTTAGGGTTAGGGTTAGGGTTAGGGTTAGGGTTAGGGTTAGGGTTAGGGTTAGGGTTAGGGTTAGGGTTAGGGTTAGGGTTAGGGTTAGGGTTAGGGTTAGGGTTAGGGTTAGGGTTAGGGTTAGGGTTAGGGTTAGGGTTAGGGTTAGGGTTAGGGTTAGGGTTAGGGTTAGGGTTAGGGTTAGGGTTAGGGTTAGGGTTAGGGTTAGGGTTAGGGTTAGGGTTAGGGTTAGGGTTAGGGTTAGGGTTAGGGTTAGGGTTAGGGTTAGGGTTAGGGTTAGGGTTAGGGTTAGGGTTAGGGTTAGGGTTAGGGTTAGGGTTAGGGTTAGGGTTAGGGTTAGGGTTAGGGTTAGGGTTAGGGTTAGGGTTAGGGTTAGGGTTAGGGTTAGGGTTAGGGTTAGGGTTAGGGTTAGGGTTAGGGTTAGGGTTAGGGTTAGGGTTAGGGTTAGGGTTAGGGTTAGGGTTAGGGTTAGGGTTAGGGTTAGGGTTAGGGTTAGGGTTAGGGTTAGGGTTAGGGTTAGGGTTAGGGTTAGGGTTAGGGTTAGGGTTAGGGTTAGGGTTAGGGTTAGGGTTAGGGTTAGGGTTAGGGTTAGGGTTAGGGTTAGGGTTAGGGTTAGGGTTAGGGTTAGGGTTAGGGTTAGGGTTAGGGTTAGGGTTAGGGTTAGGGTTAGGGTTAGGGTTAGGGTTAGGGTTAGGGTTAGGTTAGGGTTAGGGTTAGGGTTAGGGTTAGGGTTAGGGTTAGGGTTAGGGTTAGGGTTAGGGTTAGGGTTAGGGTTAGGGTTAGGGTTAGGGTTAGGGTTAGGGTTAGGGTTAGGGTTAGGGTTAGGGTTAGGGTTAGGGTTAGGGTTAGGGTTAGGGTTAGGGTTAGGGTTAGGGTTAGGGTTAGGGTTAGGTTAGGGTTAGGGTTAGGGTTAGGGTTAGGGTTAGGGTTAGGGTTAGGGTTAGGGTTAGGGTTAGGGTTAGGGTTAGGGTTAGGGTTAGGGTTAGGGTTAGGGTTAGGGTTAGGGTTAGGGTTAGGGTTAGGGTTAGGGTTAGGGTTAGGGTTAGGGTTAGGGTTAGGGGTTAGGGTTAGGGTTAGGGTTAGGGTTAGGGTTAGGGTTAGGGTTAGGGTTAGGGTTAGGGTTAGGGTTAGGGTTAGGGTTAGGGTTAGGGTTAGGGTTAGGGTTAGGGTTAGGGTTAGGTTAGGGTTAGGGTTAGGGTTAGGGTTAGGGTTAGGGTTAGGGTTAGGGTTAGGGTTAGGGTTAGGGTTAGGGTTAGGGTTAGGGTTAGGGTTAGGGTTAGGGTTAGGGTTAGGGTTAGGGTTAGGGTTAGGGTTAGGGTTAGGGTTAGGGTTAGGGTTAGGGTTAGGGTTAGGGTTAGGGTTAGGGTTAGGGTTAGGGTTAGGGTTAGGGTTAGGGTTAGGGTTAGGGTTAGGGTTAGGGTTAGGGTTAGGGTTAGGGTTAGGGTTAGGGTTAGGGTTAGGGTTAGGGTTAGGGTTAGGGTTAGGGTTAGGGTTAGGGTTAGGGTTAGGGTTAGGGTTAGGGTTAGGGTTAGGGTTAGGGTTAGGGTTAGGGTTAGGGTTAGGGTTAGGGTTAGGGTTAGGGTTAGGGTTAGGGTTAGGGTTAGGGTTAGGGTTAGGGTTAGGGTTAGGGTTAGGGTTAGGGTTAGGGTTAGGGTTAGGGTTAGGGTTAGGGTTAGGGTTAGGGTTAGGGTTAGGGTTAGGGTTAGGGTTAGGGTTAGGGTTAGGGTTAGGGTTAGGGTTAGGGTTAGGGTTAGGGTTAGGGTTAGGGTTAGGGTTAGGGTTAGGGTTAGGGTTAGGGTTAGGGTTAGGGTTAGGGTTAGGGTTAGGGTTAGGGTTAGGGTTAGGGTTAGGGTTAGGGTTAGGGTTAGGGTTAGGGTTAGGGTTAGGGTTAGGGTTAGGGTTAGGGTTAGGGTTAGGGTTAGGGTTAGGGTTAGGGTTAGGGTTAGGGTTAGGGTTAGGGTTAGGGTTAGGGTTAGGGTTAGGGTTAGGGTTAGGGTTAGGGTTAGGGTTAGGGTTAGGGTTAGGGTTAGGGTTAGGGTTAGGGTTAGGGTTAGGGTTAGGGTTAGGGTTAGGGTTAGGGTTAGGGTTAGGGTTAGGGTTAGGGTTAGGGTTAGGGTTAGGGTTAGGGTTAGGGTTAGGGTTAGGGTTAGGGTTAGGGTTAGGGTTAGGGTTAGGGTTAGGGTTAGGGTTAGGGTTAGGGTTAGGGTTAGGGTTAGGGTTAGGGTTAGGGTTAGGGTTAGGGTTAGGGTTAGGGTTAGGGTTAGGGTTAGGGTTAGGGTTAGGGTTAGGGTTAGGGTTAGGGTTAGGGTTAGGGTTAGGGTTAGGGTTAGGGTTAGGGTTAGGGTTAGGGTTAGGGTTAGGGTTAGGGTTAGGGTTAGGGTTAGGGTTAGGGTTAGGGTTAGGGTTAGGGTTAGGGTTAGGGTTAGGGTTAGGGTTAGGGTTAGGGTTAGGGTTAGGGTTAGGGTTAGGGTTAGGGTTAGGGTTAGGGTTAGGGTTAGGGTTAGGGTTAGGGTTAGGGTTAGGGTTAGGGTTAGGGTTAGGGTTAGGGTTAGGGTTAGGGTTAGGGTTAGGGTTAGGGTTAGGGTTAGGGTTAGGGTTAGGGTTAGGGTTAGGGTTAGGGTTAGGGTTAGGGTTAGGGTTAGGGTTAGGGTTAGGGTTAGGGTTAGGGTTAGGGTTAGGGTTAGGGTTAGGGTTAGGGTTAGGGTTAGGGTTAGGGTTAGGGTTAGGGTTAGGGTTAGGGTTAGGGTTAGGGTTAGGGTTAGGGTTAGGGTTAGGGTTAGGGTTAGGGTTAGGGTTAGGGTTAGGGTTAGGGTTAGGGTTAGGGTTAGGGTTAGGGTTAGGGTTAGGGTTAGGGTTAGGGTTAGGGTTAGGGTTAGGGTTAGGGTTAGGGTTAGGGTTAGGGTTAGGGTTAGGGTTAGGGTTAGGGTTAGGGTTAGGGTTAGGGTTAGGGTTAGGGTTAGGGTTAGGGTTAGGGTTAGGGTTAGGGTTAGGGTTAGGGTTAGGGTTAGGGTTAGGGTTAGGGTTAGGGTTAGGGTTAGGGTTAGGGT